>NC_092647.1:3609841-3918148 GCF_039555335.1 Amphiura filiformis | reverse complement strand
TGAAATGGGTATCAAAACATCCGCTGTGACTATCTGCATAATTTGCAATCAAAATCAATTCATAATTCATTCAGAAGTAGCCGTGAGAACTTCGTTTCGTTGATTATCACTTTTGGCAAAAAGTGATAATCAACGAAACGGGCTCACTGCACCTGCTAGGAATGAATGACAACTTTGAAATGAGTATCAAAACATCCGCTGTGACTATCTGCATAATTTGCAATCGAAATAAATTCATAATTCATTCATAAATAGCCGTGAGAACTGTTTTTCTAAATCAACATTCCGGGCTCATTGCACCTGATGGGAGTGAGTGACAACCTTGAAATTGGTATCAAAAGATGCGCTGTGGCAATCTGCATAATTTCCACTCTAAATAGATTCCATAATTGGCTTAAAAAAGCCATGAAAACTTCGTTTCGTTGATTATCACTTTTGGCAAAAAGTGATAATCAACGAAACGGGCTCACTGCACCTGCTAGGAATGAATGACAACTTTGAAATGGGTATCAAAACATCCGCTGTGACTATTTGCATAATTTGCAATCAAAATCAATTCATAATTCATTCAGAAGTAGCCGTGAGAACTTCGTTTCGTTGATTATCACTTTTGGCAAAAGTGATAATCAACGAAACAAACTCACTGCACCTGCTAGGAATGAATGACAACTTTGAAATGGGTATCAAAACATCCGCTGTGACTATTTGCATAATTTGCATTCAAAATCAATTCATAATTCATTCAGAAGTAGCCGTGAGAACTTCGTTTCGTTGATTATCACTTTTGGCAAAAGTGATAATCAACGAAACGGGCTCACTGCACCTGCTAGGAATGAATGACAACTTTGAAATGGGTATCAAAACATCCGCTGTGACTATCTGCATAATTTGCAATCAAAATCAATTCATAATTCATTCAGAAGTAGCCGTGAGAACTTCGTTTCGTTGATTATCACTTTTGGCCAAAAGTGATAATCAACGAAACGGGCTCACTGCACCTGCTAGGAATGAATGACAACTTTGAAATGAGTATCAAAACATCCGCTGTGACTATCTGCATAATTTGCAATCAAAATCAATTCATAATTCATTCAGAAATAGCCGTGAGAAATGTGTTTCTTAATCAACAATGCGGACTCATTGCACCCGTGAGGAACAACTGGTATCACAAGATGAGCTGTGACAATCTGCATAATGTCCAATAGCCGTGAGAACTTCATTTCGTTTCGTTTCGTTTCGTTTCGTTTCGTTTCGTTTCGTTTCGTTTCGTTTCGTTTCGCTGAATATAATAAGCCTTAATTTGATAGCAAAAAGGTGTATCTCTGAATTGTGCTAATTTCAACATGATTGTATCGATCGACTTTCAGCGCGACTATCCATAACAATAGAGGCTGGTGACTAATGGACCCTTCACAAATACTTGTTAGGGGGCCTGATGCAAAAAGGATGACCCTTAAAATTTTGACCCCAAATTTTCCCGTGAAAATTGAGTTTATATGCTTTTCAATGGGGTTGACCCATTATTTTCATTAAAAAAAGGGAGGAGGCTGAAATTTTTGAGATCTGAAAAGGGGCCCCCGAATTATTTTCGCGATGAAATTTTTCAGCCCCCCCCCAAGTGTTTGTGAGCGGTCCCTAAAATTCTGAGTGCAAATACCTCAATCAATTTCTTAAATTAAATTGTCCCACTTTCTATTGTGAAATCACTAAAAGAACATGCTCAGTACATGCACAAACATTTAATTCTTAATATGAGAAAAAATCAAATTCATAGGTTGCATTAATTTGGCAGGAATTGGTATCCATTTTAGTATCTAACATCGACAATTTTTATTTTTCAATTCTGTTGTGGGTTTTTTCATCTGAAACGGCTTGACTTCAATAATAATATTATATTATATAACTCATTAAAGTTAAAACTTTCATTGTGTTGTGTTATTTTATTTGTGTGTTTGAGTTTTCACGTTAAAGCATTGCTATTTTTCTGGAAATGTTCCTTAAAAGGGACGCATCTTCGATCGATACGCCAGTGTCAGTTGGCGTACACACAAAGATATTTTTACAAAACATAACGCATGGTTGAGGAAAATCAGCTACTTTTTGAATTTTGACATTTGACCACACCGTTCTTGAAATATAAGAATGTTACGAAAGTCCCTCGTTTTCAAAACATTCCACGGAAAATCAATCGATAATCTGTACATTAGGCTGCGATCACATAGAAGTATACTATTCGGGTATACGGGGCACGTTTTGCAGGTGCACGCGGAGTATAGCTCAAATCGAGCAAGGCAATTTCATAGTACCGGGTCACATAAGGCTACGATCGCATAGAAGTATACTATTCGGGTATACGATGCACGTTTTGCAGGTGCACGCGTATAGCTTAAATCTAGCAAGGTAATTTCATAGTACCGGGTCACATAAGAGCTATTCGAAAAGGCCGTATACCTGCGTATAGTATAGTATAGCGGGAATCGTGCGTGTTCGATTTTAGTGCAGCGTATACCGTCCTAATTTTAAAAACCTAAACCATATGTGGGTAGATTCATTTTTTAATAGATGCACTATCTAATTCTGCACATTATGACACCTCATTGAATGCAATGTGACCTCAAGAAGTAAAGTTACAAGCATTTGATAAGACGAAGAAAATGGGTAAACTGACATACTCGCTATTCGCTATACGAAATACGCTCATTCGATCAGGCTGAGTTCACATAGTATACGCCTATATGAACTCAGCCTGATCGAATGAGCATTATTTCGTATAGCGAATACCGTATACCGTATACTTCTATGTGAACTCAGCCTTAGGAAACGAATTTGGAGAAAACATTCTGTTAATAAAATACTATGCTGGACCACCAGCCTGGGTGGCTCACGCTCCAGTAATTTCAGATGATTGAGCTCAGTAATACATCAAAGAATGTCTTCCAATTCATGAAAACAAATAGATAATCAGCTTATCGGATTAAAAGCATAGAGGGAAGGTCTTGCTGCTCAGCGAGTGTTTGAAATTATCAGAAGGTTTTCTCCAAATTCATTCTCTAATGATTCGGGGTGCTAATAGTACAGGACCAGCCTGTAGAATCCGTGACCAAATCATAGAACAAAAGTTTGAGAGTCATTCTGGGATCTTTGATTGATTCTGAATAAATTTAGCTTGGGCTCACCTCCTGAAACTTCCGGGCATTTTTTGCAACCTATACATTTCTTTGTAAAATTGAACTCGACTTATTTGCTTAAGGTGCAATAAGAAGGGATGTTCTCTCTTAAGGTTTCATCTTCAGATTGAAGTTGAGATTTCTTTCACGCAAAGTCGACAAAACCGTTGAATTTGCCAATCCTCACGACACGAGTACGGTGAAATCTAATTCCAGATAACGGCCGCCCATGCATGTGTTTTTCACCATCAAACCGAGATATTCCACATAGAATCAAACGAGCGTATTGCAGCTTGGAAAAAACCCAAACGAGATTTACATCTTTTTACTACATACAATTGTCGCAAGATGTAAGCAGGCGCGCAAGAGCCTCGGGAGCCCATGGACAAGGAGCAGTGTGAGCCCTTTTAACATCTCCTTTGTCAGCCCTTATTTCATTTTCGCTTTTGCTTGGAGTCCCTGCATGGACTTCGTCCACCCTGTCCACACACTTACTTCGCCCCTAAAAGTACGACATAAGCCTGAATGAGAGGACAGGTAAATATGGGTTAATAAAACATTTTATCTTATTCTATATCACTAGGATTCACAACATGCTCATCTATCAATGCATAGTTCTTTAACCCCAATGCATATAGTACATTCACTGCATGACCTTTGAAATTTTGAGTACAAAAACTCATACTCTGCAAATTGAGGTCAAATTTTGCACTATGATTGTTTAATTGAGGTTATTCGACTATGCCGTAGGTATGAGGCCATAGTGGTCCACAGTATATCATATTGTACCTTATCGAAAGTGATTTGCGGCATAAGTAGGGATTCAAGTGCAGACTTTCAGTTATTAGCAAATGTTTGTAAGTTACTTTCTCTCTCGCACTTTCTATCTCTCTTTCTCGCTGTTAAAAAAGAGTGTTTTTTCATTGTATTGCTTTATAGCAAACAAGGTTAAAACCAGGGTTAAAAGCATACACAAAATCTGAAGCAGGGAAAGCATGGCAAAAACAAACAAACGTACATAAAAAGCATTCAAAATAGCTTTTAAAGCCAACTATTGCAATGTTCAATTTGAGGTATTCGAGGTCGTCCCACAAGTACAAGGGTCCTTTCCAACAATTACAAGCACTACATGTATACGAGCCAATATTCGGTGTTAAATTGGAAAATTACAGTTAGTACGCTTCAATTTGTGGCACACTTCTCTAGCTCGTTTATATAGGCATACATACTCGTACATTGCATGTAGTCGGCACACTTCCGCGACTAATAACCAATAGTCTCCCACAGCATCGTCAATTATCGCTGGACAATTTGACTTACTATTGCAAAGATGTACTTTTTTTTGCACCTTCTGTTTTTGACGTTTACCCAATTACATCTCGACATCTGATATTACAATAAGGATATGCAAAACAAAGTACTGGGGAAATTGATCAAATGCTTTTTGCCAAATTTTCTGACTCCTCTCGACAAAAACAAATTATGATCGCATTACTAGGCCAGGGATATCTATTTACTGTAAAAAAATCCAGGACATGACAAATCTACGAAACACTGGTACTTTATTTTAAAAGGGGTCATTATACCTTAACTCAATAGTCTGGTCAAGTTTCACACAGAAATGGAAATACGAGAATTATACTTTTAAGATAACAAGAACTGGCCAAATTTTTTATTTTAGAATGCGTGCGGCTTTTGTACATGTTATCTCAGGAAATAGGAAGACTGTTTGTACAATATTCGGCGTTAAATATTGAAGTGTAGACTTTTGTAGTTTAATTTCTATCGTCTGTTGATAGCATTGCATTTATTGATATCTTCAGTAGATAGCATCGCATTAATTGCTATCGTCGGTACTCAGTAGATAACATCGCATTAATTGCTATCTTCGGTAGATAGCATCGCTTTAACTGCTATCTTCAGTAGATAACATCGCATTAATTGCTATCTTCGGTAGATAGAATCGCATTAATTGCTATTTTCAGTTGATAACATCGCATTAATTGCTATCTTCGGTAGATAGCATTGCATTAATCGCTATCTTCGGTAGATAGCATCGTTTTAATTGCTATCTTCGGTAGATAGCATTGCACTAATTGCTATCTTCAGTAGATAGCATCACAATAATTACTATTTTCGGTAGACAGCATCACATTAATTGCTATATTCGGTAGATAGCATCGCATTAATTGCTATCTTCCGTAGACAGCATCACATTAATTGCTATATTCGGTAGATAGTATCGCATTAATTGGTATCTTCGGTAGATAGCATCGCATTAATTAATATTTTCGGTAGATAGCATCACATTAATCGCTATCTTCAGTAGAGAGCATCGCATTAATTGCTATCTTCAGTAGATAGCATCACATTAATTGCTATCTTCAGTAGATAGCATCACATTAATTACTATTTTTCGGTAGATAGCATCGCATTAATTGCTATCTTCGGTAGATAGCATCACATTAATTGCTATCTTCAGTAGAGAGCATCACATTAATTACTATTTTTCGGTAGACAGCATCGCATTAATTACTATCTTCGGTAGATAGCATCGCATTAATTGCTATATCTTCGGTAGATAGCATCGTTTTAATTACTATCTCGGTAGATAGCATCACATTAATTGCTATATTCGGTAGATAGCATTGCATTAATTGCTATCTTCAGCAGATAGCATCACATTAATTACTATCTTCAGTAGATAGCATCACAATAATTGCTATCTTCAGTAGATAGCATCACATTAATTGCTATCTTCAGTAGATAGCATCGCATTAATTGCTATAGTCGGTATAGATAGCATCGCATTAATTGCTTTCTTCGGTAGATAGAATGCATTAATTATGTTAATTTCTGTCTTCGGTAGATATAATCGCATTAAAGGATTATTTACTGATTTCAGTTAAAATGTAAAAACATTGTATATAAATTATATGGAAAATAAAAGATAACGCGTTAAATTGTCATTAGGTATTTTTGAAATGAAAATTTGGCAAAAACAATGAGAAAAACAGCAGTATTGACAAAGTCCCATTCAAATACATGTAGCTAATTTCCCTACTTGGCCTTCAGTACACGTCTTTTAACAACTAGCAGGCTATATGACACCAACAAAGGTGCCAAACCTGAATTTTGATGATTTTTACCATCCTCCGGATGAGCAAATTGAATTGCTATCTCCTGTAGATATATAGCACTGCATTAACTGCTATATTCGGTATTAACAAAAGGAATCTTCGGACAGTTAATTAGGCTTCTAATGTAAAAGAGTAAATTTCGAGCAATACCCAGCAAACTCAAAAACGTTTTTAAAACGTTTTAAATAAGTTATATTTTGGGTTTTGGTTTAGGTAAAAACGTTTTAATAACATTAAAATGTCGGGTTATATAAAGGTCATGAAATCGTTCTAAATTGTATGAAAACGCACTAGGTCTACAACAACATTTTTAAAATGTTTTCAAAATGTCATTGTAAACTATTTTTGCAAACATTTGTGGCCTAATATTTTGTCAACAGTTAAATAACATTATGTTAAAATATTTGCACCCAGCAAACACATAAATGTTCTTAAAATGTTTATACAAAACGTTTTAATAACATTTAAATGTCGGGTTATATAAAAGGTCGTAAAAACATTTTAAAAACGTTATTGTAAATATTTTGGGCAAACATTTTTTGCAAAATATTTTTTCAACCCCACAATAACATTCTGTTTAGAATGACTTGTACCAAGTTTTCAAAAATGTTTTTGGAATGTTATTAAAATGTTTTATACCCTTTATATAACCCGGCATTTAAATGTTTTCTGTAAAACATTTGTATTTGCTGTGCAGTAAATTACCAACAAATGTTTTTTAATGTTATGAAAACGTTTTATACCATTAACAGTACGACGGCAACTTCGTGACCTCTTTTGTTCGATAGAAAATGTTTACGGGTTGGTGAACACGGGTTACGTAACTAAATGTTGAAAATTTGTCCAGCAAACATGTTTTAGCGAAATAGCTCCAGAAATGGGAGACACGGGTCGTTTTTTGCTTAAATTGCGTACCATGATCACGGATAAGATACCAAACATTTGTGCAAAGAACAAAAAACGAGTAAAAGTTGAATAATATTGAAAATAAAGAAGCTTGAACATGTCCAAAGTGGCCGGGAAAATGAGAAAAATTGCATGTCACGATCACCAAACTGCTTATATCTACAACAGTGAGTAAACGCCGGTCGTATGCTTTTCTCTAATGATAGATATTAACTAACGTTAGCTTGTATTAAATTTTCAGCGAAAATGATTGGTGGAACAATCGAGTCGTAGGTTGGAAAGTTACTCTCAAAACAGCCCCGTGTCGCAATCTTGCGTGACCCGTTAGTGACAAGCGTCACTAGCAAAATAGCAGCCGGCCTTGTCATTATATCGAATAATAATCGTCAGAATCGTCCAGTTGACTCCAGTGATATTTATTTATTCAGGCAAAATACTGCATTGACTTACAAAATATTGAAGTCAATATAAAAAGTAGTATCACCTCATTTGACTGAACTTAAAAGCAGTTTTAAAAATATTATTGTTGATCGAGTCCCTGAATGAGAAATAAGATTGTAAAAGATACGAGTATGGTACAGCAGGTTGTAGCTGGTTGTGATGGTCTAGTGGTTGACGCCGTGGTTTGAAGTGCGAGAGGTTGAAGGTTCGAATCCTACAACATGTTGATTTTTTTCTCTCTTGTTCTGTTAGGCCTATGGTGTATGTGTGTGGCCCGTCAGTATTATGATCATTTGAAAATATTTCTATGCAACACGTTTGCAATGTTTTTCTTTATGTGTAGGCCTACATATTAAAAAATGAGCGTCAGCCATAATTTACGAATTTCAAACCTGGTATTTTGGCATAATATTATTTGTAATTTTTACACCGTTCTTACACCCTACGTTTCGTTGTCTAGAGTAACTTTGATTATCTTCAATAGAACACCATACGGCGGTCAAGATAAAAAAAAATGCTTTCTTTCATTTTACCTCATTATTTCTGCTGCAAATGATCAGAAACCCTTCCTGAAAGTTGTTTACTAATATCATAAATATTTTCAAAAAAAAAACAGCTATGGTAGGGTTCGAACTTCCAACCTCTTACACTCTAAGCACGACCTTAGCCACTAGACCATCACAACCTTCTTACTTATTCTCGTACCTTTTGCAATGTTATTTCTTATTCAGTGTCTCGTTCAACAATAATCTTTTATAAACTGTTTGTAAGTTCAGTCAAATGACTTGAAATTACGTTTTATATTGACTTCGATATTTTGTAAGATAGGGCAGTATTTTGTATGAATAAATAATATCACTGTAGTCAACTGGACGATCCTGACAATTATTAATCGATATATGGACGAGGCCGGCTGTTAATTTTCCTGGTGACACTGGTCACTAATGGTCACGCACGATTGCGAGGAGAAGCCCTTTTGAAAGCAACTTTCCAACCTACGACTCGATTGTTCCACCAATCATTTTCGCTGAAAATTTAATACAAGCTCAAGTTAGTTAATATCTATCATTACAGAAAAGCATACGACCGACGTTGGTTCATAGTTGCAGATATAACCATTTTGGTGATCGTGACATGCATTTTTTCTCATTTTTTAGGCTACTTCGCGCACAATAAACATTCATTTTCTCCACAATAATTGGACTTTTACACGTTACTCTTTGCCTTATACTCATGTTTCATATCTTATCTATGGGCTCAATGTGGAAATGAAGGGAGAAACGACTCGTGTATTTCATTTTTTTGATGTTTTCTGAAAAACTATATTTGCCACCTGATTTTCAACATTACGTTACGTAACAGCAGAGGTCACGCCGGTAAAAATTACCGGAAGTGAGCTAAGTTGCTGTCGTACTGTTAATGTACCCTTTATATAACCCGACATTTAAACGTTTTCTGACAACCTTTTATAACCTTTTGCGAATGATGTCGAAAAGTTTTGTGTTTGCTGGGTATATCTATTGATATTTATTAGAGACCACACTGTCTTAGTGTTACATATGTTACGGTCAATTGGTATTATTTGTAAGTTTTTAAATTCAACCTTCAGTTTTTATTTTATTTATTTTTTGTTGTTGAAAGAATACACTTTGGATGGAAAATCTACATTTATAATAAAAATTGAGGGCAAAATACTAGAGAAGAATTTTAGTCAAGTCTACAGAACCATTGGATTTACTTCAGCTTATTTCTTTGTAAACAATTACAATTATCCTTGCACTTAAAAATAAGTGTAACAGGGCAGTGTAACTTTTGATCAAGTCAAAGGTACGTCAATTACTTGTACAGTGGCAAGGTTTCCGTTATACCGAGCACTTAAGGGATCTGGAATGAGCGGTTTGAGCGTTTCGACAGTATTTTTTGTGGGACATGAGAGCACATCAGACATATCGAATTGCATTCTGAATACGAAGAATGTCTTTCTGATATCAAATCATTTTCATTTTTTGAAATTCACTATATAGGCCTAATACAAATTTTATGACAAATTATTAAAATTTGATATTTTTCACATTTTGATATATAACAGTCCTCGAAGTAAATTTTATAAATCTAATGATATATTCTTAAAGTGTATGTAGCTGGGAGGAAAAGCCGACGATCAATTGAAAATTTTGACCTTTCATATTGAAGATATGGATTTTTCCCCAAAAGACCTAATTTTTTTAAATGTTTTGGGGAAAAAATCCATATCTTCAATACGAAATGTCAAAATTTTCAATTGATCGTCGGCTTTTCATCCCACCTACATACACTTTAAGTACATATTATCAGATTTATAAAGTTTACTTCGAGTACTGTTAAATATCAAAAATATCATTTTTTAATAATTTGCCATAAAATGTGTATTACATTGCGAATTTCAAAAATCAAAATTATTTGATATCAGAAAGACATTCTTCGTATTCAGAATGCAATTCGATATGTCTGATGTGCTCTCATGTCCCACAATAAATACTGTCCAAAGGTGCATACCCCACCCCTTAATGAAATCTCGATTGGCTTATAGGACACAACATGCAATTCACAAACGTACGTGAACTGGCTACTTAAACTTTTGAGTTTAGACTTAAATTCAACTATAGGCATAGGACTGTTATTTCTATTCATAATAAGAATGTTGAGGGAGGAAAAATTTCATGAATAAAACTATGAATGGCCATAAATTATTACTGATTTTTAGCCCTAAAATTCATCAAAATTCAGATGTTTACATTTTGAAGCGAACAAACGTAAAAGTAATCTGATATAGACAAAATCGGAAATCAAAATGAAGGTATAGGATACCTATGTCCGAATTTTATTATCGCGTGAGTCAACGATGCCGTCCAATTCGTAAACTTTGGTTAACTAGCAGTCGACGAAGGAGGTAGTAATTTACACTTACAGAGCGAGTTATTTGCAATGTTTTATGAAATAAACAGGAAATATTATCAGTAAATTGGCCTACTTACTCTCTTAAATTGGCCGATTGAAATATTTCAATCTTTTAACGATTGATGATAGGAATCAATCTCTATAGGCCTAAATTGAAAATAGATTGAAATTTTGTTTTGGTTTGACTCGAACTCTTTGTGTAGATTACTTTCCCAATCATGTGTTACTCTACTGCCGAAAGGCACGTCTTGCGATTTATGTTTGGAACGTAATAAGCCGGGGAATATGATTATAAACTTTGTTAGAGTGAATATTTTCAATCTTTTTTCAACCGAAAAGGATTTGTTCCTAATTCGGGACGGCAAAAGATTGAAAATTCAATCCTTTTGATTCAATCGGGTACGATAATTTAAGAGAGTACTTGTTGATCACTTTTTAATGCAAAAGAACTCTGATACACCCTTTAATCAAAATAATCATTGTTAAAACAGTCTTCTCATGCGCTTTGCTGTAGTGAGTGCACGAAAAAGGTTCATAGTTCATACTCATTAAACTAAAGCTGAATTTATATCTGATCGCTTTTGCTAAAGAGCAAATCGCACGCATGCCAAAACTTGACCAAATTTGCACACTAAACAAGTCGACTGCTCAGTGCCAGAAGTGGGTAAGTGCAATAGCTGCCATGTGTAGCTGCCATGTGTAGATGATTACAAAATACTGTGTGTAAATTGCCAAATGTTCACAGGGCAGCTATTACACTTACACACTTCTGGCACTGAGCAGTCAAAGTGTGTGATTAGTTTTTCTGCAAAAGCGATCGCGCATGCCTTCTCAAGTCCAGCTTTCTAGCCGTACTAAATGAACGAGACATGCATTTATAATAACAGTTAATGACCAAAGGATATAAGTCACTTTCCCAGATCTCACTCGACCTACTTATTCGCTTCATTATCCTCATCTGTATGTCCTGTATGTCCTCATCTCCATTATTACTTAAAGGATTTCCACACCTGTCGTCCTGTTTCAAATGTCACTGCTAATACGCTTTTCAGAAGGAATATTTTAATCGATCCAATGTATTTAAATCACATTCCAAATAAATTCTGCAATTTGATTATTATATAGTTCTTGCGAAATTTTTGTCATTGCAGCGCGCGGTGTTATATCTTTGGGGCTTTATAACCCTCATTATTTAAAGTGTCTCATAAAAATGGCTTCACGAACAGCATAATTTATTGACTAGGCTTGCTTTATAGCGTTCAGGGGGTTTTGAAATAAAACCTTGACAAAATGTATCCATTTGCGCAACGTGTGCTCGATAGTTTCTAAAACTACTAAAATTCACTAAATTTATTGACTTCGAACCGGCGTTACAGGCGCGTTGGGCGTTTCTTTTGGCATGAATAATATATGTTGCCTGCTGATGATAGCAATTAACGCGATGATATCTACCATGATAATAATGATGTTATCTACCGAAGATAGCAATATTTGCGATGTTATCTGGAATACCTAAGATAACAATAATTAATGCTGTCTACCGAAGATAGCAATTAATACAATGCTATCTACAGAAGATAGCAATTAATGCAATGCTGTCTACCGAAGATAGCAATTAATACAATGCTGTCTACAGAAGATAGTAATTAATACAATGCTGTTTACCGTACCGAAGATAGCAATTAATACAATGCTGTCTACCGACGATAACAATTAATACAATGCTATCTACCGAAGATAGCAATTAATACAATGCTGTCTACCGAAGATAGCAATTAATACAATGCTGTCTACCGAAGATAGCAATTAACACAATGCTGTCTAGCGAAGATAGCAATTAATACAATGCTATCTACCGAAGATAGCATTTAATTCAATGCTGTCTACCGAAGATAGCAATTATTACAATGCTGGCTACCGAAGATAGCAATTAATACAATGCTGTCTACCGAAGATAGCAATTAATACAATGCTATCTACCGAAGAGAGCAATTAATACAATGCTGTCTACCGAAGATAGTAATTAATACAATGCTATCTACCGGAAATATGAATTAGTATTGGGCATGCGTGGTGACAGTCTTTTAAATAAATTATGTATAGGCCACGACAAGTTTAAGCCATTTCAACGATTTTATGCTCGATAATTCTTGAGTTATGCAGAGTTAGTTTTCAAATAAACAACCACGCTCATACATTTCTTCTATTTGCATTTTGCACAACATGTGCATCCCTCTAACTTCAAATCAAAAACCCATCACTATAAAATACTGAAATTCCTCTTAACCACATGAATTGCTTGTGAAAAGTATGACATAAAATTAATAATTTAAACACAGTCATTAATCATAGAAGCGCAGTTACGATATCCAAATAAAAGCGCAGTCACGATTTCTGAATGTTCAATATAAATTTATAACCGAAAATATTAGCATTGACTTCCATTTTTAAAACACGTCATTTCAGTGGACTTTGGCTTTCAATACCGTGATTATATTCAAAATGTTTTCCATCCAGAAAGCGTATTATGTTCATGATAACTATAATTGTAGTGCAAATGCAGAATTTTCCGTTTACTTAATACAGTGCCAAATGGGAAATGATCCATCATTTATCAAAAACTCATAAAAAACGCACGAACTTGTATTTGTACAAAAGCGTAGTGTTAACAAAACTCAACCGTGCAAAAACAAATAAATATTATCCCTACACTGAGTTGTATTTCTTATATTCATGACGGATATTTATTAAGCTGTATACACTCTCAAATAAACAATAAACGGACGCCTAAAATTGTGTTCAGGTTTTTTAGTCTTTTCAAAACTCATACTCCCACTGTGGAAGACTTTAGCTAAACCTTCTACCTTATTGTAACAGTTTGGGAACACTATGTGTTCTAGAACGTTCTAGAACACATAGTGTTCCCAAACTGTAACAAAAAAGGTGTGCAAAATCTGCTCTGTCAACTGCAAGTGTTCATTTCTTTAACACTGGTGTTCAAAATTGAACACATTGAAATATAAAGTCTTTAATTATGGCATGTAATGCGTTAAAAACTGTTCTCCTCAACAGTTTTTAGTGTGACTGTTAATGCTCTGCATGCTAGCCATGCACTTCATCAACGGAAAAAGCTAGAGTTTTGAAACATTTTCTCAAAATATCAAGAGCTATCTTAAAAACTACTGAATCAATACTAGGCTTGCTTGTACTCATTTTAATGCATTTTTCATGCTGATTCCAAATATGGTCTTGAAAATTTACATTTCTGAAATTTTTGAATTTTTTAACAAACATTTGAAACTTGGCGTCTGCAGTCGACTCCCGCGTGAAGAGAGTTAAACAAGGAAACATGGACACGCATGTGTAAAAATATAACTTTAAAAATGATAGAACACCTTTGGTGTTAAACATCTGAACACAATGTTAGACGTCCGTTTATTTTAGAGTGTAGTTATGTTTCCTGAAAAACTGAGACAATTCTCTATACTTGTCCGAGTCTAATTCAGCTGTAAAATTTGTAAATACTATATGCCCATTTGAATTTTTTTATTCCAGTCCCCTAAAGTACATATAATTACACATGTTTCAGACCTATTTTTAAAGAATACGAAGCATATTTTTTTGCCAAATGAGCTATTCCATTTAAAATCCACACTGCCCCTGCAGAAGATTTAGCTAAAGTCTTCCACAGTAGTAGGAGTAGGAGTTTTGAATAGACCAGCCAACTGGATAACTTCCATTTGAACTCACCCTTCCATTTGTGGAAGATAGGTAAAGCCATAATAGAGGGGGAGTATGGGTTTAAAAGTGATTAACCCTGACCAGTTATGTTTGACAAACATACTCCCTCTGTGGTAGATGGGGTAGTGTGAATTTCAAGTGGAATAGCCCATTTTTGGATCAAAATTGATCAAAAGTTGTAATCTGCATTATAGACTTTCCTTTGGCCCTGTTTCAGGCCACAATTCAGCAGTAGCGTAGTATAGCAAGGAAATTAGTGTGAGGGAGCAATGCCCTTTTGCCATTTTAGGGCCGGTTTTAGGGACATTTTACTCTTTGCCGTCCGTCCTCATTGTATCCCTGAACATTTTCTAGGGGGTAAGGGGAAAGTTACCCCTGGTCCCCTCTGGCTAAGCCCTGGACAATCGTTCCAATTTTGACCCATTTTAGCGCTTATGCAAATTCCTTTTATTCACCTTTAAATACACTATAAATATTATAACAACAAAAGTTATTGCACTGCACATAATCCATATATAATAGTAGATGTTATAAAACAAATTTACATACATGTATATAATAAGAAAATCAAACAAATAATTTAAGCAAAATGACAGAGCCAAGAAGAGACACGGAAGTCATCCAAGTAACTGTTCATCTGCGATCAACTAGCTAAAGTCATCGCAGACCAAACCTCTCATACGAAGTTCCTGCCTAAAGAGGAACAGAAGACAAGGATGAGCCCCGTATCTGTATTTGCCAATGCACATTTTGCCAACACATATAACATAATTGATATATTTTGACCGATCACTGGTAATGTCATTATGATAATTAAATAAAACATTTTCAACAGAAAGCCTAAAGTTCTTACCAAGCCTTTGTGTAATAACCCTGTTAGCAAATTCCCAAATAGGAGTGGTCTTATTACAATGAAAAAAGAAGTGCTCTGGATGATCAACAGCATTACAGGAATTGCACAAATTTGTATCTTCTTTCCCCATTTTACATAATAAAACTTTTGTAGGATAAATGTTATGAATAATTTTCCAATCAAGTGAAATAAGTCTGGCCTCACTGGTACAACATGGTATTGAACCCCAAATCTTTTCCCAATCAAAATTGTAATTGGGGAATCTTCTACACCAATAGTTCATACAAATTGGTGGAACATAAATCTTATCAACCATGGCATGTCTAAAAAACTTTGAAGAACAGGCTTCTATAGGGACTGCATTAAAGACAATTGATTCAGTCCTAATTTGGTCTAGAATTGGTGCATTCTTCCAATCATTCGGCAGAGCATTGCAAAGAGCGAATACTGAAAAGAATGTTGCCAGTGCGTGGAATGCGGTGCCTAAAATACTCAAGTGAGTAGATTGAACCATCATCATCAAAAAGATCTTTTATAAAAATAAAGCCAGCTTCAATCCAGTCTCTATAGAAAAGTGTTTTCTTGTTAACAGTTACAGCATCATTGTTCCAAATGATTTGATTGTAGTAATCAGATATGTCAGCTTTATTTGAAGTACATTTAGTATTGAACCAGACTTTAAACATGTTGTTATAAAAAACAGGAAAGGTGTCAATAACATTCTTGCATTCTTAGCGCTTATACTTGCTATCTTGCAAATTACGTTAAATCTCCACGTTCAAAAATCCAATATCCGCTCATTTTATACACTAAGCAATCACCTTTTTAAAGGGGGTCTCCGGCAATTATAACATTATGCCTTTATGTTAGAAAATTATTTATCAAGCACGAATCACATGGTTTTATTTAAAACAAGCTCATTATTAACCACAAAAACGAATAAAAACAGTCGGCTCTGTTCAAAATTCCTGCGCCGAAATGGTCTAAGTGCAATGACGTAATGGTTGTCTGTACTCAATTGTCGCACAGCCTTCATTGTATTTCTGGGACGTCATTGCCCTCGACAATTTCGGCGCCCGGGAATTTTGAATATCGCGTATTCAGAGACGGATGTTTTTATTCGTTTTTATGGTCACTATGAGTCTGTCTTAAACCACGTGATTCGTGCTTGATAATTATTTTTCTTGCATAGGCCTATACTATGTTGTGATTGCCGGAGTCTTCCTTTAAACATACTAAACAAGCGAACCAAGAACTTAAATTTGTCCGTTTCTCAAAAGTTTATTTTACCCAATCAAATAGGAATATACATGACACGGCGATTAAGTACATCGAGGTCTTATTCCTTTTTTTTTTTTTTTTTGATACACTATGGACCACAATAGCCTCACTATGATCCCAATGGCATAGTCCAATAACCTCAATTACATAATCATAGTGCAAAGTTTGACCTCAAGTTGCAGAGTATGAGGTTTTGTACCCAAATCTTCAAAGGTCATTAATGAATGTACAAATGTATTGGGGTTTAAGAACTGTTCCCCTGATAGATGAGCATGTTGTGGATCCTAGTGATATGACTTGTCCCTCTGTGCAATATTATGGTGACAGATGTTATTATTAATTTATAATAATTGTTTCACCATAAAGTCATCGCATGTACTGTTTACAACAGACATATAATACAATTCAACCATCTTGACGAATCTAAAACTCATCAATCTTGAATAGGTCAACTATAGCATTCACGCAACTGATCAAAATCATAGGTTTATAAAACTCCTATGCTAGTCAGCTATATTGCGCTATAGGCTATTTTCTTAAAAATCTCAAGAGCTATCTCAAAAACCACTGAGTTAATATATCTCAGAAAAAGGATTCTTTAACGCTTTTTTAAAACCTTTACTTATGAGAGTGCATATATGCCCTAAATACTGCACAGTAGAACGCTGAAATGATAAGACATCTTGAAAATGGGAAGAACACAAAAATGGTTCTGAACTTTATAGAACCTTTTTCAAATCTAAAATGGTTCGTTATGGCCTTCTAGGGCTCCGTGGTTCTATAGAATCATTTAAGGTTCTACATACAAGAGAGCTAGAGAACCTAACCTAGAACCTCTTTCTAAGAGTGTTGATTTTCCAATAAAAATACAATAAAGGGACCGTTCACAAACACTTGTAATGAGGGGGGGGGCTGATGCAACAAGGGGGCCCTGAAAATTTTTATCTCTCTGAAGGGGGCCTTTAAAATATCACCTTATTTTTTCTCGTAGAACACGAGTTTATACACTATTTTCTATGGGGTTAACGTTCACTTTTCATGTCCAAAGAGGGGGGTCCTGAAAATAATTTTAGGACCGAAAGGGGGCTCTGTCTCTGAAAATAATGTGAAGTTTTCTTTTTGCATTATCAGCCCCCCCTGTTACAAGTGTTTGTGAACGGTCCCTAAAAACATCCTTTTAGAACTTTTCTTCGTTCTTACGCTAAATTTTCAGATCAATTCTTTATATCCTCCTGCATGCTTACTGACCGAAACATATCGCAGGCAAGATGCTATCAAATTTCCAATATTCAACCATATGCCGCGATGCCTTCATCAATCATAAGTGACCCCTGTATTTCTTAACTTAATCAAAGTGCATATAATCAAAAATAACATACGTATGTTTTAATGACCTAAGGAAATACTAAAACAAACGCTACAGAGATACTTAATTTTAATTTGACCCATTTCAGTGATTTGCTCATCCGGACGATCGTAAAAATCATCATAATTTAGATGTTGGTACCTTTGTCATTGCGGTTCACATGAAAGCGGCAAAATCAGGCATTTTACATGTATTGTACTCCAAGCTTCGTCAATACTGCTGTTTTCTTCGTTTTTTGACAAATTTGTTATTTCAAAAATGCCACAATTTTAATGACTTATCATTCACTTTTAAGCAATGAAACAATTTTATTTTTTTACACATTGGCGGGGATCACTGAATGACACTTTAATGAAAAAATAGTTTTAAGGGTCTTGTACTATGTCCCTGCGGCTTTTTTCATTTTTTCCTCGCAAAAAACTAAACTATAGTGGGAATTCCAATTGAATGAACGCAGCTTTCAATAGCGTGACGAATTTTTGCGTACACTGCGCGATGTACGCCAGCGTGTGCAACTGTGCGTGAGTAACGCGGAAGTGAATCCAACCATACCAACCCACTCGTGATTGGTTAGCATTGTATCCAAGTTCGTGCGTTCACGTTGTAGTTTCAAATACGCGATATACGATCGCGGTTGGATCGAGTGCAGCTGTTGAAAGCTACGTTCATTCAATTGGAATTCCTACTATAGTACACTCGGTAATCCAGGATTTGCGATCAAGCGTTGAGATGCCGCGTTGAAATTGGTTGTTAATCCCAAGCACAGATCAGACTGATTTTCCATAAACAACTCTTAAGCCTTGTGGTTCGTGCAAATTATTGTGTTGAACTTTGCAGCGGAATTACATTTAATCCCGCAATATAAAATTATATCATATATCAATGCTAAAAATGAAGCAGAATTTAAAATGGAAATAAATTGGTTTGACTTTGATACACTTAATTACTCCCCATTCCAGAAAAATACATTTCATTTCATTTTATTTAGCACTCAATATACATCAAAATTGCAAACAAAAAGAAAATACAAATACAATAGATTGCACATTATGGATAAAATACTTTAAAATCAGGGTACCAGAATAAACTATTGCACGAGGTGATAATGGAAGAAATACCATTGAGTATATACCAAGGATAGCCCAAAAAGCCTTCCGAAGAAAGCTTAATTCCATTGGGGTCCTTGTAAGGCAAAAAACAATAAAGCACTAATTAAATAAATTAATACAACACTAATTTTGTGAGATTAATTTCTTTTTTATTAACTTCTGCCGAATGAAACATAGATCAATCCTAATTATTCATTTTGTACTAACTGGCAATAAAATTCAAATTTCACTATTTGGTTAAATTTATGAATTAAGGGCCCAAAACGTGCATTTTTAGGGTGTTTTTCATATGCTGTGACAATCAAGTCTAAGGAATTTATAAAAAGGCTCATTTTAATTTATGCATTCTAATTTTTTGGAAAAGACAATGTTTCTTTCTTATAACCAATCATTTAATTAAAGTAACACAAAAAAAGTGTAAATTATAGAGCAAAATTTCGGTATAATATACTGAATACTCAAGATTTTGAATGCTTAGACTTGTTCCAAGTTTTGTGACTCGATTGTCAGAAAACATCGAAAATACATGTTTTTTGGCTTTTTTTTGTCAAGAAATGAATAAAATAGCGAACTTTTTCTTTTATCTCCAGTTAGTATACTAAATTACTACTGATTAGGATTGAGCTATATTCATTTGGCAGAACTTGATAATATTTTTAATCCCCCAAAAAAATAGTGCTGTATTTTTCTGGAATGGGGAGTAGGTATCATAAGCTGAACAAAATAGTGATGCATAGCATGCAGTCACGGAATTTTTCCTCACAGAGTAGGCCTACGTATCTACGCACTCCAAAAAGAGCGCAAATCGCTCGAAAGGAATGAAATGTTATGTGTTTAAACAGAACAGGAGTCACGCGCGATCTTTATCTCGATCATGACGATTTTGTTTAATCTGACAATTCTTTGAAGGCATTCCACTGATCATATCCAAACTTTCATTACCATCGTTTCCATGGCAACACCTCATGTTAAATGTCTTCTTTACTTGACGACGAAAATGATCGTACTTAAAACAAAGAATGAATGGATTTATACAAATATTTATAAGTAAGAAAGCAGTGTATATGTCATAATTCCCAGCATCAACATCGGGGACGTCCACAGATCCCTTCACGTTAAAAATCAAGAAGTCCATCTCAACAGGACACCACAAAACGGCAAAACTAACGGCTATTATCAACAAGGTTGTAATCACATTATTTTGAACTCTTTGAAATGATTTAGTGCTTGCGGTTGACGCACGGCATTCTATGGTGTCCATGCGCTGTTTCCTTCGTTTATATAGCAACAAAATTATGTTTGAGTATGCAAACGTCATTAAAGCCAACGGGAATAGGTATTCCATAAGAAAAATGACAATTCCTGCTATGATTTGCACAGTTGATCCGGATCGTACCATTTTACATTCCCCGTTTAAGATCCGCGCCATTAATGGTAGATATATCTCTATAGCGAATCCTGATATACATACCAAAGTTGTACGCCTAAACAAATGCTCCTTTTGAAGTAACATTTGTAAGTTACAGGCTTACAAATTGAGAAATATCGTTCTACTGATATGAGAAGAAAGTTTACAGTAGATGTAATCCAAAATGCCCATAAGATATATTCACTTGCCCAGACGTGACAATAGATTTTCGCCGCAATAGTTTCTTGAATCGGCGGCTTCATTTCCGGAGTGAATTTTTGTAGCATAAATAGTAAACATGATGTCAGATCGATGAATGCTTGGTGAAGAATAAGACGATTGGTCGATGATTTAAAAGAACGACTCTGTTTTATCATGACATAAATAACAAATGCATTTCCAATGATCCCAAAGGATGCGATCACAACATACAATATTTCATAGGCAAAGATGGAGTCTTCATCAACGACGATATCAGCAGTAGACGAGTTTAATGTCACAACCTCCATGATGAGTTATAAATAACTTGTGAAATGTTTTCGCGCTTTTACATTGAAATATGCATTTTCTCTCACAAATTCGGTGTTGGTTGAGTTGTTTTTTAAACACTTGCATTTTACGGACTGTCAAAGACCTCAGTGTGATGCATGATCATTATGAAGAGTGAACGAACTAGTAAGATGAAGATGGCGCTGTTAAAGTCACCATAGTTAACAATCTCTAAGCCAAATTTTTGTGACATCTGGCTGTGCTTCTTATCTCAATAAAACTCGAATCTATTTGACATCTATATCCTAAACATGCCAAAGTAACATTATGGTATGCTATCCATCACAATTATTGCATTAGGTATGTCTAGAGCAATCATGATATTTACTGCTTTTGATTGGTTTGATAAACGAAACGACAAACATTGCATAGACTAAGAGGTAGCTCATAATGTTAATATTAAGACAATAAAGGTATTGTTTTTCGAATCTGGAGTGCATCTATCATCAATATTTACGCCAAAAATAATGATGATGCTCTCGACAGCCCGATATTTCAACATAGTGGCATACGGGGCTCTGTAATACATCTATGTTCGAATCAACTGAAATTTTGATGTGGAGTTTTCGTGGATATCTATTGAACCATATTGTAAAAAGTGGATTCTAAAATCACGAAATGGTCCTTTACATAACTTAACGCCAGCAGCACCTCATAATTTCCAATTAAATCCACATTAATTTCAAAATACATTTTTATGTTACGTATCTATATTTTAAATGTTGTTTTTAACAATACACCTATAATTACCTTTTCATTGAAGACTATCTACTGAAGACGACAGTTTAGATAACAAAGGTGTGATATCTACTGAAGACAAGGGTGTAGATAACATAGGTGTGCTATCTACTGAAGACGACAGTGTAGATAACGAAGGTGTGCTATCTACTGAAGACGACAGTGTAGATAACGAAGGTGTGCTATCTACTGAAGACAAGGGTGTAGATAACATAGGTGTGCTATCTACTGCAGACAAGGGTATAGATAACATAGGTGTGCTATCTACTGAAGACAAGGGTGTAGATAACATAGGTGTGCTATCAACTGAAGACAAGGGTGTAGATAACATAGGTGTGCTATCTACTGAAGACAAGGGTGTAGATAACACAGGCGTGCTATCTACTGAAGACGAGGGTGGAGATAACATAGGTGTGCTATCTACTGAAGACAACAGTGTAGATAACAAAGGTGTGCTATCTACTGAAGACGACAGTGTGGATAACATCCCAGCAAACACAAAACGTTTTCGACATCATTCGCAAAAGGTTATAAAAGGTTGTCAGAAAACGTTTAAATGTCGGGTTATATAAAGGGTATAAGAGTATAAAACGTTTTCAAAACCTTAAAAACATTTTTTTTTAATCTACTGCTCAGCAAACAAAAATGTTTTACAGAAAACGTTTAAATGTCGGGTTATATAAATGGTATAAAAACGTTTTAATAACATTCCAAAAACATTCTTGAAAACTTGATACAAAACTTTCTAAACATAATGTTATTTTTGGGTTGAAAAAATATTTTGCGAAAAATGTTAGCCCAAAATATTTTCAATAACGTTTTAAAAACGTTTTCATGACCTTTATATAACCCGACATTTAAATGTTATTAAAATGTTTTGAAAAAAACATTTTAAGAACATTTCTGTGTTTGCTGGGTTCAAATATTTCAACATAATGTTATTTAAATATTGACACAATATTTGGCAAAAATGTTTGCAAAAATAGTTTACAATAACATTTTTTGAAAACATTTCAAAATATTGTTGTAGTGTGTTTTCATACAAAACGTTTTAAAACGTTATCATGACCTTTATATAACCCGACATTTTAATGTTATTAAAACGTTTTTACCTAAACCAAAAGCCACAATATAACTTATTTAAAACGTTTTTAAAACGTGTTTGTGTTTGCTGGGATAGGTGTGCTATCTACTGAAGGCAGGGGGTAGATAACAAAGGTGTGCTATCTACTGAAGACGACAGTGTGGATAACATAGGTGTGCTATCTACTGAAGACGAGGGTGTGGATAACATAGGTGTGCTATCTACTGAAGACAAGGGTGGAGATAACATAGGTGTGCTATCTACTGAAGGCAAGGGTGTATATAGATAACATAGGTGTGCTATCTACTGAAGACGACAGTGTAGATAACATAGGTGTGCTATCTACTGAAGACAAGGGTGTAGATAACATAGTTGTGCTATCTACTGAAGACAAGGGTGTAGATAACATAGGTGTGCTATCTACTGAAGGCAAGGGTGTATATAACATAGGTGTGCTATCTACTGAAGGCAAGGGTGTAGATAACATAGGTGTGCTATCTACTGAAGACAAGGGTGTAGATAACATAGTTGTGCTATCTACTGAAGACAAGGGTGTAGATAACATAGGTGTGTTATCTACTGAAGGCAAGGGTGTAGATAACATAGTTGTGCTATCTACTGAAGACAAGGGTGTAGATAACATAGGTGTGCTATCTACTGAAGACAAGGGTGTAGATAACATAGGTGTGCTATCTACTGAAGACAAGGGTGTAGATAACATAGGTGTGCTATCTATAACTGAAAACAAGTGTTATAGATAACATAGGTTTGCTATCTACTGAAGACAAGGGTATTATAGATAACATATAGGTGAGCTGTCTACTGAAGGCAAGGTATACTAGGTGTGCTATCTACTGAAGACGAGAGTGTGAACGAATACTAGATGTGCTATCTACTGAAGACGAGAGTGTATGATATACTACATGTGTAGGTGCTATCTACTGAAGACGAGGGTGGTGATGCCATACTACAGGTGTTATCTACTGAAGACGAGAGTACGGATGACATAGGGCCCTACTATATGTGCTATCTTATGAAGACGAGAGTGTGGAGTGTGGATGACATACTATATAGGTGCTATCTGCTGAAGGCGAGAGTGTGGATGACATACTATAGGTGCTAGCTACTGAAGACGAGGGTGTAGATGTCATATTATAGGTGCTATCTATACTGAGGACGAGAGTGTGGATGACATACTATGTGCTATCTACTGAAGACGAAAGTGTATGACATACTATAGGTGCTATACCTACTGAAGACGAAGGTGTACATGACATACCGTACTATATAGGCTATACCTATTAAAGACGAGGGTGTAGATGACATACTATAGGGGCTATACCTACTGGAGACGAGTATGTGTATGACATACTGTAGGTGCTACCGTATCTACTAAAGACGAGAGTGTGGATGGCATACTATAGGGGCTATCTACTGAAGACGAGAGTGTGTATGACATACTATAGGTGCTATCTACTGAAGACGATGACATACTATAGGTGCTAGGCTATCTACTGAAGGCGAGAGTGAAGATGACATACAATAGGTGCTATCTACTGAAGACGAGAGTGCAGATGACATACTATAGGTGCTATCTACTGAGGACGATGATATTATATATTTGCTATCTACTGAAGACGATGACATACTATATAGGTACTATCTACTGAAGACGAGAGTGTGGATGACATACTATAGGTGATATACCGGGTACCTATGAAGACGAAGGTGTACATGACACTATATATAGGCACCGTACCTATTAAAGACGAGGGCGTAGATGACTATAGGGGCTATACCTACTGAAGACGAGTATGTGTATGACATACTGTAGGTGCTACCGTATCTACTAAAGACGAGAGTATGGATGGCATACTATAGCTGCTATCTACTGAAGACGATGACATACTATAGGTGCTATCTACTGAAGACGAGAGTGTAGATGACATAGGCCTACTATAGGTGCTATCTACTGAGGACGATGATATTATATATTTGCTATCTACTGAAGACGATGACATATATATACTATATAGGTATACTATCTACTGAAGACGAGGGTGTGGATGACATACTATAGGTGCTATCTACTGAGGACGACGCGATGATATACTATATTTGCTATCTACTGAAGACGATGACATACTATATAGGTGCTATCTACTGAAGACAAGGGTGTGGATGACATAGGTGATATCTACTGAGGACGATGATATACTATATTTGCTATCTACTGAAGACTATGACATACTATATAGGTGCTATCTAATGAAGATGAGGGTGTGGATGACATACTATAGGTGCTATCTACTGAAGACGAGTGTCATGGATGACATACTACACTCTTTGATAAAAGGGTGCCAAGTAGAACCTTTTGGTCCCAGAGTGCCTTTAAGAACATTTAATGGTTCCTTTAAGAACCATACTGGTTCAATATACGTGACAAGCGAGGAACCCTCTTAGCAGCCTTTTCTCCTAAGAGTGTAGTCTCTATTTCGTCGTATTTTAGTCGTATTTTATTATATCCCTAGTTGTAATGATGGTATTTATTACATTTTCAGAAACGACGTAACTTGAGAATCCAACAGATTTACCATACAACAAAAAGGAGCAGTTTTTGAGAAAACCACGAAAGTAGATTGCACTTTACTGCCTCGAGGAAGGCGCAGCCTGGACAAGCGGTCTGTACTAAAGTTATTCACTGTAAATGATGGTGTGGATGACACAGGCCTACTATAAAAGATGTGGTATATGCTAAATTCGAGAGCTGACTTTAGAGTAGGGCTTCTAAGCTTCAGAGCTGACTTCAAAAGTTTTGTATATAGCGCCCTCATATTATAAGAGTAAATAATTTGGAAAGACGTACTGCATTACATTGGTACTAGCCAAATTTTGTTAGACTGATAGTGATTCAGACATTTTCATTGATTTCAAAGGTTTTTAACAGAAAGTAGCCTATCTGGGCCCGGTATATGAGATTATTAAGAGCAAGAAGAACAAAAGGAGAAAAAACAAAGAAAGTAAGAGAAAAAAAGAAGAACAAACAACGTCCAAATAAGGAAAGAAAGAAGTGAACCCGGGAAGTGAAGAAGAAAAAAACGGCAGAATTAAAAATGATATCTTTTAGTCGTAAAAGACTGAAAGAAAGGAATAAAGAAATAAAAGATGAAATAAATAAATAAATAAATAAAAAAATAAAAAATAAAAAATAAATAAATAAATAAATAAATAAATAAATAAATAAATAAATAAATAAATAAATAAATAAATAAATAAATAAATAAATAAATAAATAAATAAATAAATAAATAACTAATTAAATAAATAACTAAATAAATAACTAAATAAATAAATAAATAAATAAATAAATAAATAAATAAGTAAATAAATAAATAAATAAATAAATAAATAAATAAATAAATAAATAAATAAATAAATAAATAAATAAATAAATAAATAAATAAATAAATAAATAAATAAATAAATAAATAAATAAATTAATTAATTAAATAAATTGTTGAATGAATGAATGAGTGAAGGAATGAATGTATGTATGTATGAATGAAAGAATAAATTTATGAAATCTATATATCTCTAAACGAATGAAATCAATGAATGAATACATGTATCAATCATACCAGTATGTAATGATTGATATGCCCATAAAGTATTTTTGTAAGCTATCCCAGTGAGTTATATTATATTATATTATATTATATTATATTATATTTTATTTTATTATATTATATTATATTATATTATATTATATTATATTATATTATATTAT
This sequence comes from Amphiura filiformis, assembly GCF_039555335.1. Classification (NCBI taxonomy): domain Eukaryota; kingdom Metazoa; phylum Echinodermata; class Ophiuroidea; order Amphilepidida; family Amphiuridae; genus Amphiura; species Amphiura filiformis. The sequence goes on along the minus strand of NC_092647.1, from coordinate 3,891,641 downwards.
ATGATGTTGTAGTATTTTATTTTATTTTATTTTATTTTATTTTATTTTATTTTATAATGTAAGCACGATTCGAGACAGAAAGACGATTAAACTTTCTCTGCTCTTAAAATTTACTTATAATATATGCTTTATTGTAAAATTGATTCATCATAATCAAATTCCAGCAATTATAATTATGTCAAAATTCTATGGACTCTATTTTTATCTTTTCAGGGACTCCACATTGTTCACAGACTTGTACGTTTCTATCACAGACTTGTACATTTTTGCACCTTTTCTGATCACTATATTTTATTGGATGGGATGGTATGTTCATTTTACAGATGTTTACAAAATGATGTCATCTTTGGGAGTGACGTTTTGCAACTGAAAGTTATAATTATAGATTCTATGTGAACTTTATCGATTTCTGATTCAGTCTGTCGGACTGCATCCCCGGAAGTGGTCGTATCTTGTCGTGTGGATGAAAAACTAGGTTTGGGATATTGCGCCCTATTAGGTGTATTATAATCACTATTCGCATTGGTTCACGTTAATTGGGCGTAATTTATTAGTGCAGAATTCTAGCAACTGGAGCCGGTAGCAAATGAACTGTCATGGCTGACTGCTGAATGATACAAGAGGCGGAATCGTAGAGAAAATATAATCGTAAAATTGGGAGTTTTAAACGGAATATAATATCGTCAAGGAAATACGTTTGTAGATTTATAAGAATGGATTGGTAAGACATCAAAATGACGACACAGGAATTATATAGCAAGGTAAGAAAGGGTTATAAACCACCTGTGTTGTGGATGTATTTGTACGTGTGTGTTGGTTTCCCGAACGAGCTGATGAGGTGATGAATTTTTAATTCATTGAATTGAAAATTTGTTTTAGCGGTATTAATAACGCTAGTGTGGAAGACAGACACTATGCAAAAAGAGGGACATGCACAATTTGTGGAAGATGCTATAGTATTAGTAATTGTTAACTTATTTTGGCTTGGGGAATTCGAGAATTAATGTGTGTAAACAGCTGTTTTGCTTGGTTAGTTATAAAAATAGCCCAAAGAAATTTTCAGGTAAATGTTTACAGAACTGAACGAAATGTTTACGAAACTGAATTAAGCACTGGGTCATGTTTAAGAAATAGGAGTGTTACAAGTAAATCATAGTTTAGACTTGACAATCTGCGACAAATGTCTATTTGGATTTCTGTTGGTTTGCCATTCAATGTAACTCGTTCACGTAGCGTTTTCGTTGTCCCACTGGCCTACTACAAATATAATAAACGTAGATTGCCTGGCGATCGGAGTGTTATCGTCAGAGCACCTCGGACTACATTCAATGATGATAATGTTGTCGAGTTTCAGTTGGATAATTTTTTGCAGTAAACCTTTGACGAGAGCGTATTTTACTATTTTAACTGTACATCTTGTATTTAGTGTGTTGAACGCATATCTGATTGGCTGCTGAGGCGATCTGCTGTCATGGCTGTTGCTGAGTGAGTGGAAGTTTATCAATGAACTTTACGCAGTATGCGTTGTTAGCTCCAACTTTGCAACATCACGATAGTACGCACTTGTCAAAGGTTTTACTACAAAAGATTATAGTGTATCTTGACTATCTCCCTCAGTACAAACTCACTGCATGCACTGTTTGTAAATATTCCAAGGGCTTGGTACATTGTACATTGTAGTTCCAGTACCGTAGTTCTGTAACTCGGTATACTGGTCCTTAACTTAATAGATGTCAAAGACAATATGTTAATGATAAAGACTGAAGTCTTGCTGGCAGGACTAAGGGCTTGGTAGCTCTTGGTTTTTAACCAGCGACTCGTCGTTCAGTAGACAGGCAACCACGAACAAACCTGAATGGTTAAAAATAATGCCTACAAAACCAATATTATCAGGCCGTTGCAACTCATATACCAGCGCAATTCAAAAAGCTGTGGACACCGTCGGCTTCCCCTGTGTATCCGCCGGTGCCATTATCATGTGACTTAAGAAAAATGCTGCTGCCACCACAGAATTAGAGACAGAGAACCGGGACTCGACCACCATCTTGATACATAATGAATATATAATTACAGAAAAATGCTGCTACCACTAATGATATCTAGCGATATAGGCTACGTAAATTGAGTATTTATATTTAGGACTAATTTTTTGTCACTGTCCTCACGTCGGTGAACAGAGTCGCAAGTCCATCGCACTACGTGCTCTATATTCTTCGTCCATGATATTATTATATTGATGTATGTACGTACATGTACAGGTTGTTCATTAATTAAGTTAATAATAACCCATTCTATAAAATTCTTGATGAGATTAATCAAATTATATAATATTAGTACATGTAGAATATCTTAAAATTTACTAAGTTTTAATTTGTGTAAAATCAACACAGGAATCCTCTAGGCCTGGCTACAAATGTAGCCAAAAGCAAAAGACCTGAATTAATCATGAACTGTAAAAATCTTCAAGGACTTTAACTAAAAATAAAATCACACAGGTAGTTGTACATTTATAACATCCTGGATTCATGGAATGTACACAAAAACAAATACATGATGAGCTCGGGATGAGCTCACTTAATTTGAGGGGATCTCCTGCTTGCAGCACAATCAGCAAGTACAGTGTGAACAATGTGGATTATGAATTGAAAGAACATTCCTATCCTGGCTTTGTGAATTGTGATACCATTTTGATCCCTAAGCAAGCTTCATGTAAGATGTACATGTATAAGAATAGCATTACCGGTACCTGTTGTACATTGCACGCATCACAGATTCACATACACATGCAGTGACCCAAAATGCGAACAATACAGACTAGGTCAAATTTAATTCATTTGTACCCACACAGTACATGTACCCTTTAGACAATACACTCAAAATTTGCTCTCTCATGTTTGATAGAGCACAAAGTTCAAGAAGCGTGCAAAAGACTTCCCATGCAAAGTAATAAATACAACAATGCTCAAGACTGTGTTTAAGAAATAGTAGTCATAAAAGTGGATAAAACTCCATACAATATTGCACATTTAAACCTCCCAGAGTGGCTTTACATGAGTTTTGGGACTACATTTTATGCAAATTTCCAAAGATTTAATGTGTTCTAGACAGAGTGTAGACGGAAACCCCGTACTGATGAGGTGACCCTGTGGACTTTTCAAAACTTTTTTTCCAAAACAACAATGTGGGTCTATATTTCACGTATGAATTTTGAATGAGGGGAGGAGGGAAAAAAAGGGCCCGTAAAATTAATGGTTCGATAAGTAGCATTGAAATTTAAATTCAAGTTCAAAAAGTAATTCTAGGAAACTTTGTCACATACTTTATGACCAGATTAAAAATCTACATCAGCCAAATTATAAATGCAAAACCAAATTCGATGTCATTTGTTGACAAGCCGCGAAATAAGCAGGTCTGGTCCAGCTGGTCCTGTGATTATCTAGTGAACCAGGAGCCATTTTTAAAGAGCTAGGAGTCATTTAGATTTTAATTGTACACATTTTTAAAATACAAAAACCGGTTCAACTAGGCTCTAATTTTTGTTTAAATGTAGAGCCTGGTTCACTTGATTTTGGTGTGGACCAGGAGCCAAAATGTTATGACCATTGGGTAAATGGCTCCTGGGTGCCTGCTTATTTCGAGGCTTGTTTGTTGGAATGTGCCATTCTGATAAATTTGATACCATTGCAGATGTCATTGAATAATTTGAATTTGTTGGGAAAAAAGCTATGTGTTATTACGAACGATTTTTTGAAAATTGAATTTTCTGTCTACTTTTTTATGCTGCTTCGTGGCCAAATTGTTGATTTTTTTTAATTTCTGTCCCATTTTTTGGTACAACTATATGATAAATCCAATTTCACAAGCACACCAGTCTCTGAGACTAACCTTTTTTTTTTTTTTTGCCTGTAACGAAGTTAATGTACCCACTATACACAACACAACACACAATCGAGCTGTCAACAGGATAGATGAGGTAAAGCATGCATTCAAGGCTGTTAGTGTTAGGGCATTATCACCTAAGCTGACATGGTACATTGAATTATACGAAGGTTAAACCGTCAGATGCGCATTTTGCTTATTATTATATTATCCTTTTATTGGTCTTATTTTATCATTAAGGCAATCATGCTTGTAGGTATGCATGACATTGCTGTTACACTTACATGTAATTGTTTTTAGAGTTATTTCTCTTTTATTACCGGAATACCGGGTACTGGTAGTTTAGCCACATATTTTTAACTTGTGTTGATTCTGGTTCAAGGATCCTTCTGTATGGAGGCCCCTGGTTGTCAGATTGGGCCTTTTTAAGAGGCCCAAATCAGTCAAAAGTCAGAAATTCTAGTTTGCAGATATGGAGGAAAATTTGTCACTTTTTCACAGGGACTGTCTTTTGAAATTTGCAGGAGAGCATGAAGTAGCTCTTCTGGAACCTTTGAGCTGATTGGACCATTTACAATAGAATGTAAGAGGAGAAGGGTTAACTAAGGAGAGCTAAAAATCACTCTCCTATATCAGATTTCAGGAGAGCAGCAGAGAGCGATTGCTGTCGCTCTCCTCAAAAGGCAGTCCCTGTTTTTCGTATGAAATTCCTTTCTTTTTGTGATGACTTTTAAACTTGGAATAACTCTCTAGATGATGGATACACTAGATTTTCAGTCCCAAAATGAAGCTAACAAAGTTTCTATAAAGTCAACATTTTAGAAATTTCAAATGTGGAATTTGATTTGATCTGACTTCTGGCAGATTTTGCTTGATCACATCACATACCCCTACAATATCCTAGTTAAATATTGTATGTAGCTTGAATAATGAAAGTTTGCTAAGTACTTTAAGTACCGGGTACATGTACGCTGCATTGCATTTGCACCGGGTACATGTACACTTCAAATTTCAATCAAACCAGTCCAAGTGAAGACCAAGTTCACTGAACTGTCATCGAGTTTGCAAACCCAAAAATCTGGTCTCTCTCTTCCTTGTGGATCTTCTTGGTATGTGATGACTATATCAGATAGAAGTTGGTCATATGTATTGGATACAGGATTAGACTGTAGACAACTGGCATACGCATTGAGTGTGCGTTTCAAATACAAACATCTCTCTGCAAGTAGAAATAAGACAGTAATGATTAATTGCAAAATGAATACAAAATTTTACTTCATTTATTTCAAAACAGAGCAGTGCTGGAGTCAACTCTGCTTAATCCGAGTTCAAATTATGTCAGAGTCCAGCCCAGAGTCCAGCATGGTCAGAGTCCAAGTCAAGACAAGAGTCCAGCAGAGTTTTGAGTCCAAATTTCAGTCAAACCAGTCCAAGTGAAGACCAAGTCCACTGAAAAGCAGACTTAAATCTGAGTCCCTACCCTAGTCCTCCAATACTTTCAGCATGTTCAGAGGGTATCAGACAGCATTGAGCCAGTAGTACATTACATAAACCCCACTTCCTCTAGGGAAGGTATTAATAAAGGTACAGGGTTATTCGTTTATTAATAAGCATTATACAGGTGTTATTGTTTCCTAGATAAATACTAATTGATCATATTGACAGTTTAGTTGTTATGAGGTAAATTAATGAACACTAGCCTGACATTGTAGATGATGTATGGTTTGTAGAGCTGAGATGACTACATTATACATGTAGTAGTACACTGGTACAAACCTATACGTGTACAATATACATGTAATAGTCTAAGCTAAATTCTGTTTTAGAGATGAGGGCTTACCTTTCAACTGACCCCTTGAAGGGTTACCTCCAATCTCAGAGGTGAAAAGGGTAATTGGAACTGCAGAGCAGAGGATTCCCATATAGAAATGAAAATGGGTAACTAACATATGATACACATCCCTCTATATGGGAAAGCACCATGTGGGGTAAGGGGCACTATTGATATTCAGGTAGTATACCCATCCTTGGGGGGGGTACTTGTACAAGGGTTTAGCCTCAACAAAATATTTCAAATGTATTATTGCTTTCAATTGTACAAAGTAGCTCTTTTAAGAGCCACAGCTACAATGTACAATCCTATCCACAAGCAAGCTGATGCGGTTAGTCATGCTCTCGCTGTTGGGGTTATTGCATCTCGTACTAGTATAGTGTCTGTTTTCGTTTGGGTATCACAACCTGAGAGAAGTGAGTAAGCAAGTTGTAGGTCAAAATCAAAAGAGCCGCAAGAGTAACAAAAAACAAATAATTCCCGCCTATTAAGAGCTGATCATATAGAATAACATTAAAGCTATGGTACACTTTTTTATAACAAGAAGTTTATTAGTAGGCCTACATGAATTACCACCGACCTACATTGTACAACCATGTTTTCCAATCATGCTTGAGCACTCCCTTTTAAAGGGTTTTTTATTTATAGCCTCCATCAGAGCTGAGAAGACAGATGAATAGAGGTGAATAGATCTGCAGGATGTGCCAGAAACTAGTTTGCCATTTTACTACATAACACATGAACAGATTTCTTCAGTCAATTGCCCTTCAATTTCAAAAGGAAAATATTATCAGAGAAGCCTAGGTGTTGCAAAATGATTGGCATTTTGTATTGAATAATTGGAGTCCAACCAAATCTTATCATAGAAGGTGCTGCAAAAGGATTGGCATTTTGTATTGAATAATTGGGAGTCCAACCATCCAAGAAATCAGAACAAAATCATCAGTGCATGCTTCATTGAGTCCTGTGAAATTTATGTTTTGAATGTACAGTTTACAGACATAAATAGGGTTGTTACAAATATGCGATTTTGGAGGCCAAAATATAAACCTTGATTCCCCCCCCCCCAAACCCCCAAAATATGTGATTCCCCCCAAACGCATTTATTTATTTTGTTGATTTTTTGCAATTTTGTTTTTGTTGTGCATGATGGCACTAGACCAGGGCACAAGCTTTAAGTTTTGTAACAACAGTATACATGCATGTACATGTAACTTGTAAACAAACAATTTAAGTTTTGTAACAAAAGTATGCATGCATATAATGTACATGTAATTTGTAAACAAATAATATAACACGCCCACATATTTATGGCCATGTGCCTGAACTTACCACCATTATATGTCCGATATACATGTACTCCACTTCGCGACCGCGGTATTGCATGCCACAAAGAAATTTGAGCTGAAATGTTTGACTTCCACAAAAAAAGTCCTGGTATTTTTTCGGAACCCAAATGTATGTCGACACTCTGTGGACGTCAAGATACGAAATATGTCGACATGTCAACATCAAAAAACGGTGCCGACACCGGCCCTACCATTTATAGGCTTCAAATACTGATCTTACTCTTCATGCATTTCGACAGCTAGGCTGCTTCTAAAAATTGAATTATGCAAACATTGATGACATCTAGTCGTGTTGGCCTACATGTATACAAAGTTTTGGTACCGGTACATATTTGGGGAGGGCGTACACCCTGTAAACAAGTCATGTAAGTAATATGCTAAGCTTACATGAGCATGGAAAATACACATTTTGTGGTTCATTTAATCCAAATATGAAAGTACTTTTTGAATGATTTTTTTCCTTTGGACATTATTTAATTATTGGTGCATGACAAATTTACATTCTACAACTACAATGTAAATGAAAATATATTATACACATTTTGTACAAATCGAAATATATTTTGTATGAGTACATGTGTACAGTATCTACGAAAGGTTTGCAAGGATTCCCTGTACATATGATTCATGCATGCAGATGCCACTGTATACAATTGCTGAAAAGAGGCACTCGACCTTCACAGTTAAATGGTCAAATAATATAGATATCAAAGTCCAATATAAAAATTGTCACAATATCAGGTGCCAAAATATTCAGGTTTTCCTATAGGCATAACAATCTGTATTTTTGGTTTAAAATATACATACAACAGACAGGGTCGATCCTTCATGTAATTATTTTGTGTAATCTAATCCTAACTCTAACCCTGATCCTAACCCTAAGCCTAATCCTAATCATAACCCTAATCCTAACCCTAATCCTAACCCTAATCCTAATCCTAACCCTAATTTTGTGTAAAATTACATGAAGGAATAACCGAGATGTGGCTTTGTTTTAGAATTATTTTCAATTGTATTACGTGTAAAATGTGCGAATAAGAAGGTGGCTGCAAATATTGACCCTCTTGCAAATGGCGTAATCTTTGACCAAAATAGAAACCTCAAGGTTGACCTGCATCTTCATTTACCAATATGATCACCGCCACTATCTGTTTTGTTTGTCTGATGAAATGAACCTTCCATGTGTATCTTTTTTATCAAGAACTGAGACAGTGCAAAATGAACCATACAACAAATCTGTGATTATCTCACGAAATTGTTCACTGAACAAGCATGGGAACTCGCATGTGGGTTGCAGAGCTTTGAATATAATGTGTTTAATTACAGGTGTATTTCGCTTACACCTATCGTTTTTTCGTACAAATATAAAAGCAGCGCAAATTAGCCTGTATCAAGCCGTGTAATTGAATTACAAATTGCTGCAGTATCTATTTAATCAAACAGTGCATGGGTGGATTTCTTGTTGGTGTTATTGATAGAACTTACTACTTTAATAATAGACTTGGTGGAATATTGATATACTTGAATTCAAGTGTTTCGATGAATCTCGAATGTGATTGTTGTTTGAACATACGTTGGGCCAAAGTTCAAATTGTGGAAATTGATGGTACATGTAGTTACGAAAGCTTTTGCAAGCACCACTCTTTTGACACATAGGTACAGGGATTCGGATACATGTATGCAATAATACACATGTCTTAACTGCAACTAGGGGGAACCCCCTTTTGTTTTGGGGGAAATTTTACCGTATTTCATATTTTAATTTGAGACATCCAAACAGAAAAGAGAAAATGATAAAAAAATTTCCTTTCAGATTTTTTTCCTCATACATTTTATTTACAATTAGTACAAGCGCTACGACTCTAAAAAATAAAATTAAAAATGAATAAAACACATATTTTGCATTTTGGTTTTTGGCCACCTACATAATAACAGAAAAACTAACTTTACACTAAGTTTAAGCATGTTAGATATCGAATGTGAGTTATTTTTATCACATCTGTGTTTTTATATAGCTTTTTGATAATATTAATTTCAGCATTTCTGAGAAAAGAATGCTGTTTTAGTGCTGTTTTACACTATCAGCCCCAATGGATCAACTAAAAGCATGCGCTGGCGTAATCCATCCCACATGTACTTGAACGCAAATTTTTATAGCAAGCCAGATCATTTTTAACTGCACTGCCATGATCAATACATTTCACTGTCATTTTATCACTTGCAATCTCCTGCATCCAAAGCGCAGGTGGAAACGACACACAATGTAGCAACTTTCGTCTTGACAGTTATGTAGTAATGGTGATATGGCGTTATGTGTACTGTGGGTTGAGGTGGCTAGCAAGTGTTTAGAGAGAGTGAGGCTTTTAAAAATTACAGCATTGTGCCATATATTGTAATACAAGTGATTGATAAGATACCAGTAGTTAATCTGTGAAGATGCCATAGAATCGAACAACTTCTGATATGCTGTATAGTTTTGTGTCATGTCATTTGCATATTTATGAATATTAATGAGCTTCTTTGCATATTTTGCCTACATTTTCATTAATCCTCTCTGCAGCTTAAACGCAATAACCGATCAACTTCATTATTATGTTTTCAGGGTTATTAGGAGTTAAGAAAACCTAATAATGATAATATTGGATGGCTTATTTCGCATGATACCATAACATGTCAGATTCGTCATACAAATATCGAACTCGCTGTTGGCTTGTCCGATATTTTTATGACTCATCCGATATGTTATGGTATCATGCTCAGCCATCCAATATTATATCAAACTTGGTGTTGTGATAGTATATGGTGGCCTGATGTGCTGTATAGTTTTGTCATTTTATTTGCATATTTATGAAAATTAATGACCTTATTTACATATTATTTGTATTTCAAACCTTTGATATTTACACATCTTTGTGTGGGGCGAAATTTACAAACCATGTAATTCTACTGTTATAATGTCAATTTGGTTTCAGCAGACTGTGGGCTGGGATTTTATAAGTGTGAACCAATGGTGGTATGGCGTTATGTATGTTAGGGTTGAGGTGGCTAGCTAGTGTTTTATACAAGATTAGATTTTCCCTTGCCAATCGAGTGAAGCATTACAGTATTATTTTATATACCAGATGAATGAGATGATATAAAATTGATTGAAAAGATACAAATGTACTAGTGAATCTACATGTACATTGTACAAAGATGTATAGATTTCTTCATTCTTCTTCCCAAAATTTGAACAGCTTGGTTAGATATGTATTGCACGAAAGGTGTCTTTAAAATATTTCAATAGGTGTATACGTACATGTAGTAACAATATTCTTGCACCCCACGATTTAGTACTGTTCAAAGAAGAATGTAGATGGTACATGTACATGGTAGTGCATAATCTTTGGATCTATTTGATGAGAAATAAAAAAGAACAAAACAAAACAAAAAAAACCCACAAAAACTAGCAAACAAACAAAATCATAAGAATTTAGAAAACAATGGAATTGGTTAATTTTATGAGAGTTGTATGAACCAATTTTAAAAGCTTACATGGAAAAATGATAGCAAGATGCATTGTAAGGTAAGTTCAATGTATCAATAATGTGTTGTAATGTACATTCATTTTATAGAACAAAACAAATCATGTAAACTAGGAGCATATGGCTCAATAATTGTTCATTTCTCATCACAGTGTCAGTAGCCCATGATTGTTAAACGTGAACATCACCTGCCGTTCACTGATCCATTTTCTCTGTAATTACGCATGTATTATTATCTTTTAATAGCTTAAAGGAGCATCATGTTAGGGGTGTGGTGTCCCAATTAGAGCAATTTGAGCTAACGAGGACGGTAAAAAAAGCTTAGAGAATAGGGTATCACTGTCATGTATGGCCTTATGCACATTTCAATTATAGATTCATATTTATGCATGATTAATAGCGGTATTATTTGAGGTGATGTTGCCATGTACAGGAATAGCACTGACCTTATACATGTAGTGTACTGCAAATACTATTTTATGCTTGTCTACTGCTGATAGCATGCATGTGCAGAATAGACCTGATCAAGTCTAGGGAAATTATTTTACAATGTATGGATCTTTGTATGTTGGTTTATTTACAGGGAAAACATTGGCTTCAACATTCATCTGTATTGTTAATCCATACATACAGAATGACTTTAACTCATGATCTCAGCCATTGCTACTACAGCCTTCATCAGCGGAATGACCCAAATGTGCACTCTTGAAGTGTGACGTTATCGGGTCACAGACCTTTGGTAACTTGAGCATCACCATATTGAGTCACTGGTCCATCAAGTCCACCTGGACAAAATCCAAATCTTTGAAGGTAACCCCAATGGTTTGAGAGAAGCCATCCACATCAGGGCCAACCAACTATCCCCGTTAAACAAAGATGGAGGATGCTATTACATGTACAATGTAGTTACCGAAGGTCTATGACCCTGTTCACATTAGGAAATTTTCTTCTTTCGACGAACCTCGAACGAAGATTAAAAATTGTTTTTTCCTAATGTGTACGCACTTTTCTTCCTTTGACGAAGATTAAAATTGCTTCGTTCAACAAAGCTAAAAAGGTTGTTTCGACAAAGGAATACTTTGTTTGACGAAGCTAATTTTGTAATGTGTAAGCTCGCTTTGTTCAACGAAGGAAAGTGATCATGTGACAAGTGACCTTCGCCGGCTTTAATAATAGCCAGCCGTTAAATAGCTTCGTTCGAGCTTCGTTAATTTGCAATGTCTTCGTTCGGTCTTCATTCGGTCTTCGTTCAGCGTAATGTGTACGCATGCTTAATTAGTTTATCAAGACTCAGTACACCGGTCGATCTTACCGTTCCGATGTTGATTAAGATACTTCTTGCATCGATCCCGAGATGCGGAAAAACCAATAGTCATTTTGTCCCACATAAATGAATAAATAACAAAACCCCGATCCCGAAAGTGGACTCACCCATTCGGTGACGTCACACGATAATCATCCTTATCCTCCTTGGTTTCTAGATGAGATAGACGTGTGGATTTTTCTTTACCAACGCTAAGTATCATTACGAACCAAAGGACGAGATATACAGTTTGTTTGTTACACTGAGGTAAAAACCAACCAGTATAGTCGCTAGGGAGATAGTTTTGACGACATTTTTCGGCTAGAAAAGTGACAAAAACGATCCAAAAACTTAGCTTGTATGTGTGTTTCCGTTCATATACGGGACACACGTTTCAAAATGGCCGCCCTTAGGACGCCATTTTATTTTTGTTCTCACGTAAAACAACTATAGCAGACTAGTAAGTTACAATAGATGTTTGTACAGTACTGTGTATACATGTATGGTGAGTGATTATCGCTATGTTTATGGTGTGCTCTATCGTTATATCTTTCAGTGCTGGCGTCTGATGACGAGTTACTGCTAAGAGTTCGTGGGTTTCGAAGGACCAGCCTGACAAATCTTCCCAAAAGGTTTTCAGTTTTTCATCCCTTTGTATATATATTTTTATATCATACCACTACATCAGCGCCAGCCACTGTGCGTGTGGGTCTGTTTATTGGGCTTGAGCTTGTGTTCGGGGGTAGTGCTGTACGCTCCCCGATTTCTACAATGTCTAGGCCTTGTCAATCATGCCCTTCCCTTGTGGCAGAGTGGGACCCGCATCCACTCTGCTACACCCACAGGGATTGCTCTAAATCAAATAAGTGTGCTTCCTTTTGCATAGGCTTATCGGACATCCACTTCGAGGATTTAGAAAGTAGCGCTCGTTTAGGTCTTCAACACAGACAGAAGACGAAGACTAAGAAACCGAAGCCTACAGGTAAGATTGATATGGTGGGTACTAGCGCGGCCGGCAAGGGCCACGCTAAGGTAACCTCTGGGGCTCCGGTCCCGGCAAGCAGGCGGACCCTCCGGGACTGCTAGCGAGCCCGAAGGCCTAGCAGCCAGCGAAAGCACTGACTTAACGTCTAAGCTAGTAGCAGGCAGCAGGGCGGTACTTGCCCTAACAGGCGAGTACCAGTCTACCAGTGAGATCTCTAGCGAGCTTCTTGCAGGTGGACACCCGTCTATTGCTGGCGAACGAGCGGGTCCCGCACCCGCTGAAGTAGCCGGCGACGGACAGTATGCCAAGGGTACCCCGGGCGTGCCTGGGTTGAATCCTAGCATACAGCGTGCAGCGGACTTGCCTCGGCCGGTCTGTAGCACGCAGCGTGCCAGTGGAACCCGGCTTGCCTGGGTTGATCCACGGCACGCAGCACGCCTTTCGTTCCCGCAAGGGTCGAATGAAAACGTGCATGGGTTTAGCAGAGACGATACCGGGCTAACGCTTCAGGTGTAGTCTTAGCAGAACCAACTGGGGTTGTCACACGGCAGCGTTCCATGGTGGGACCGCCGAGTGATTCCCTGGGCCTTGGAATGGCTGCCGGCTGTCCTCCGGGACTGGCTAGCGGCTATACGGGGTTGGGCTCGCAGTCTCTCACGGGACAGCGACCCAAGTGCAAACAGTGGCAGCTACCGAGACGAAGCACGGCTTGACTTCAGTGGTAGCCACTATGCACGCGCCCATAGCTGCCGTGAGTGGTCCGCCACACACAGCGACCTTGGGCGAGGCTCAAGAGGTTAGGGTAGGTAGTTTGAACAGCCTGGCTGATCAACAACCCACTTATGTCCTCGAGAGCCAGCAGAGCGTGGGTGATCCATTACAGTCAATGGGTCAATTACCCTCTTATGATCGATCACTATCTATTCAGCGGAGCATGGCTCCATTGATTGATACTACCTATTCAGGTAGCGAGGTGACTGATCGAGGGTATACACGCTCAGCTACCCGTGATACTAGGCAAGCTCCTTTTAGCCAAGGGACAGCCAGTATAGCGGGGTACCCATACACACGGCTTGATCCTCTAGCGGGGAACGCTGTGAGGCATGGGTACAGTGGTACGCTGCCGGGAGCCCTACCGGGCACCTACGCTACAACCACGCAGGTACCGCAGTACTGCGTCCTGGTTACCACAGTCTCTGTGGCAACAGGGGGAGGCGGTACTGGTACTGCTGCTCCATGGGGTTTCCCTGGTGGCGGATCCTTTCAGGGTCAGCTACCAACAGGGTATGCCCCGTGGTATCCGCCGCAGGGTGGTTTCTTCCACGGTCTAGCACCGTGGCAAGTGCCGCCTAGCGTTGGGCAAGCAGTACCACCAGTTGTTACCCAACCCGGCGGCGAGTGGCTAACCCTGATACAGCTCAGGGTAGGCCGCACACTGCTATGGCTAGGGCGACAGCAGCGAGAGCGCGCGGATCCCGGGTGCTATAGCTAGCATCTCGGGTCTAGCGGGAGTACTCCCTCTTCTGCTGGTGTTCAGTTGGCTAGCCACACGGTGGCGACACCTCCCTGTCCACCTTCAGATGCCCGTCGTCAGATCTCTTCCTCATCAGAGAGTGAGTCAGAGTCTGAAGGCGAGGGAAAGGAGTCGGAAGATGAAACCAGTAGCGACTCACAGTCTGATGAGACTGTGCAGCTAGCTTCAGGTATCCTCCCCCCGCTTCCCCGTGAGGCACTCGCTAGCAATGGTCTGCCTGCGGACACCGCTGAGGTGATGAGCCGTGTGGCCCAAGGTTTGGGCCTGGCTTTCTCTCAGGAGGAGTCCGTTCAGGAGGACCAGGGCATCTTTTCAGTAGGATGCCCAGCTAGCGCGTCCACACAAGGGTCGCCCGCACTTGCATTCCCGGCGGACCTCAAGGGTAGGTTTCGTAGGGCTGTCAGGCTCGCTGGCGCTTCGACGCCGCGTGCTTGCACGCTTCCACTGCGTGTTTCGCAGGAGGACTACGAAACCTACCTCAGGGTCCCTGACATGGAGCCAGACGTTGCCAAGCGCCTGCCGCTAGCGGCCAAGGCGCACGGGTCGTTCTCCCCCCAGTGGGAGGAGGAGCTAAAGCTCATCGAGAGTCTCTAGCGTCGCTACCACGCTTGCCGAGCACCTCGGTAGGAAGGTAGCGAACGACCACGGGCAACGCCGAACTCTTCCATGAGGTTAATCTGTTAGCGGTGCTAACAGCTAACCTCAACGAGAGTTCTATGGGCCTAGCCCATAGGATGTCATCTCGCCGCGGGAGAATGCCTGTCTGTCCCTCCAGTCAACTTACGGCTCCGACTTTGCTGAAGCAATGAAGAAGTCAGACTCGGTGGGACAGGGGCTACTTTGGACAGGCCTTTTGCGCTACGGTGGAGGACCGGGCGAAAAAGGCCACCAATGAGAGCACTCTGAAGAAGTCAGAGGCTGCCCTGACCAAGGGAAGGGCAGTAAGGAAGAAGAAGCACAAGAAGAAGAAGTCTTCTAAGCGTTCTTCAGCGCCAGCTCGGCTTCAGCAGGACGCCGCACCACAGACTACACCGAGCCCGAGGTTACTCCAGCACCTCCCAAAAAATCTGGGAAGCGCAAGAGTAGTGCTGGATCAGTATGGCAAGCCCCTAAGAAGAGCCGTTCTTCTAAGGGTGGCAAACCAGATCGGTCCTGAGGGCACGGGCGGTCGACAGTCCATGCCGGCAGGTTTGACTTCCCACAGGGATTCCCCTGTGGGCGGCCGCTATTGCACACGCCCAGAGATGGCATGCCATCTCACCGGGCGCCTGGGTATTGTCAGTGGTCAGTGGGGTTACAGACTGGAATTTACCAGCCACCCTCGTGCGCCTGCACGATTCAGAGGTCCACGGTAGTGCCGCCAGACGGCCCTCAGCGTCGGGCACTACTGTCAGAGGTCACTCAGCTTCTCACGAAGCAAGCGATTGTCCCGGTCACCCCCCTTTCACCAAGGGGTTTTGGAGCACTTTTTTCTGGCTCCAAAGAAGACCGGCGATTGAGGTCCATTCTGAACCTCAAGCCGTTGAACGAGTTCATCAGGCCCAAGAGGTTCAGAATGGAGACTCGCTTCGGTGCTAGCCTGCCCCATCAAGGGTATGTGGGCGGCATCGCTAGATCTCTCGGACGCATATCTGCATGTTCCGATCGCACCTCAAGATCAGAGGTTTCTACGCTTCAAGGTACAGGGTCAAACTTACCAGTTTCGATGCCTGCCATTCGCTTGTCCACCTCCCCCAGAGTGTTTACACTCCTGGTCAGGGCGGTGGCAGCGCACCTGAAGCGCAGGGGGGTCAACATGTGTTGCTACCTGGACGATTGGTTCATTTACGGACGCACCCCACTGGAGACACAGTGTCTCGTGGAGTTAGTAGTCCAGTACGGTGCGGGACCTGGGATTTCTGATCAACGTCAAGAAATCCAATTTGGTCCCGACGCAGACACCACTATTCTTAGGGGCCCAGATCAACCTCAAGGAGGATCGCGGCGCCCTCACCCGAGAGGGTGACGAACATGGCGAGGTGTGCCCGACTCTTGGCCGAGTCAGAGGGAGCACCCGCTGTGGCATGGATGAAGGTTTTGGGCCTTATGGCCAGTATGGTAGACCTCGTGCCGTACTGCCGCTTTCACATGAGGCCTATACAACTACACCTTCTAGCCTTTTACAGGCCCAGTCGTCACCCAATATCCCTCGCGGTTCCGATGTCGGAGATCGCGCGAGAGGAACTCTGGTGGTGGACCCATCAGCCCAATTTGACTCAAGGTGTCAGGTTCCCTGCACCAGCGGTAAGCGCCACGTAGTGACGACCGACGCCAAAACTGGGCTGGGGGCCACATCCACGGGACTCAGTCTCGGCCTATGGTCGGCCACGGAGACGGAGTTCCATATCAACCTTCTCGAACTTTGGGCAGTGGAGAGAACTCTCCAGCATTTCGAGAAGGTGATCGTGGATCTCATATCGTTGTCCAACGGACAACACAACCGTGGTGGCCTACCTCAACAGACAAGGGGCACAAGGTCACCACGGTTGTGCCTGCACGCACTACGCCTGATAGGGTGGTGCAAGGCCAGGCAGATTACGTTGAGAGCGATGCACATCGCGGGGGTCACCAACATCCTCGCGGACGATCTGTCACGAGGAAAGGTGTCGGGACCTACAGAATGGTCCCTTGCTCCGCAGGTCGCCCAGACGATCTTCGAGGTGATGTACCACCCCTCGATAGATTTGTTCGCATCTCATCGCAATCATCAGCTGCCGGTGTACTGCTCGAGGGTCGCAGACCCACAGGCATTCGCCGTGGACGCTCTGTCCGTGAGACTGGGGAGGAATGACTGCTTACGCTTTCCCCGATCTCACTACCGCAAGGGTGGTGACCAAGATCGGGAGGGAGGATTGCAACGTCATTCTGATAGCACCGTTCTGGCGAAACACCTGTGGTTTCGACCGATGGTGGATCTACTAGCGGCACAGCCGCGAGTTCTACCCGAGTTACCAAATCTACTCCGGATGCCCGGAGGAGAGGTACCAAGTATAAAACTAGAGCACCTGCAGTTAGCTGCATGGCCCTTATCAGGAACGTGCGGCGGAGGGAGGCTTTTCATCAGAAGCTGCTTCTCTCATCGCCGGGGTAGACGAGAGTCTACCCTCCGCACGATATAGTCAGCGTTTGGCTCCTACTACGCATGGTGCGATGAGAGAAATACATCTCCCACTAGAGCCTCTGTGCCTCTAGTGGCAGATTTTCTGACAGAAAAGTTCAGGTCAGGACTTCAGCAGGCAACGATAGCCAACTATAAGTCAGCCATTCTCTCGAGTCATCGGGGCTTTGAAGACGGGACGACTATCAATTCAGATGGGGCCCTAAGTCTTCTTCTCGACGGTATGTTCAACGAGCGCCCGCCGGAAAGGAAGGTGGTCCTCCATGGGACCTCAACACAGTCTTGGAGTATATTAGGGTCCCCTTTGAGCCCCTGTCAAAAGCGACCCTTAAATACGTCACTCTTAAGCGGCCTTTCTTCTGGCGTTGGCTTGGGACGGCGCTGCTCAGAGTTGCACGCAGTCTCAAGTCAGCCTCGATTTACTAACAACGGAGCGACGCTGTTTCTTCGCCCGGATTTCCTTGCAAAAATGAGCGAAGTACATTCCGACACTCGCCCTCTTCCTCCCCAGTATTGGGCAGGGTTCGTCAATAGCCGAAGACAGGTTGTGGTGCCCGGTGAGGGCGCTACAGCACTACCTTGGCCGAACACAAACCTTAAGAGGGGCTCATGACCGCCTATTTATCACTCACGCAGAACCGCACGGTCCAGCCGCTAAACAGACTCTGGCACGGTGGCTGGTCCAGGTGTTGGTGGACTCGGGCGGCAAAGACGCGCTTCGCCCCAAGGCCCACTCAACCAGATCTATCTCATCTTCGTGGGCCTACCATAGGGGGGTCCCCATAGAAGAGATTTGTCAGGCTGTGTCTTGGAAGAACCCGTCGTCCTTTTCCACGGTTTACTACAAAAACGTAAACCAACGACCAGGCGATAAGTTCTCCAGGGCTATTCTGCGGAGATAATATGGTGGTTGGGTATCAGGTGTTTGGCGGACAATCAGAATTCCAACATGGTAAGAACCAGTGTTTCTATTCTTAACCACTGAACTTTCAGTTCAGGGTTTTTGTCTGTTCACGTAGTCTTTCTGTTTCCGGCCGTGAGGGGGGAAATAGTTTGACCTCGCGATTACCATGCTACCCACTCTCCCGATCCTTATCAGATGCTGGCCAATCTTGTACCTCCATCCGTCGGTTACTTGCTAGATCGATCTTTCAGATGTTGATGCAAGAAGTATCTTAATCAACATCGAACGGTAAGATCGACCGGTGTACTGAGTCTAGTCCCAAACAAAAATGTTTGGTAGACTCATAACCGGTGCGATCTTACCTTTCCGATGTTGATTATCTCGGACCCCGGCCGCCCCCTACAAGTTTGGCCGAGTAGGGGCTGCCCAAGTCGGATAAGGGATGATTATCGTGTGTGACGTCACCGAATGGGTGAGTCCACTCGGGGGATCGGGGGGTTTTTGTTATTTATTCATTTATGTGGGACAAAATGACTATTGGTTTTTTCCGCATCTTGGGATCGATGCAAGAAGTATCTTAATCAACATCGGAAAGGTAAGATCGCACCGGTTATGAGTCTACCAAACATTTTTGTTTGGGACTAGATTAACTTATTTTCGTCGAATGAAGAAATTGTCTAATGTGAACAGGGTCTATGACCCGATTATTATGGCACAACTCAAGAGTGCAGGATTGGGTCATTTTGCTGATGAAGGCTGCAGTAGCAACAGCTGAAAGTTATGGTGCTAAATATTTGTATTGAGATCAAGAGTTATAAAATCTTTGATACAGTGAAAATACTAATATAATATAAATATGTTTAAGGGGACCATTTGTGTCCATAAAGGATTCAATATCTTAAATCACAGCCTATGTGTTCATGTAATCCTGCTTCCATGATGTAATTATGTACTCACATCAACTTCCCAAAATAGCCATTTGTCAATATTAATAATGTATAACATGAAGTGAAATTAATTTTGCCCTTTATGATGGTAGAAGTTATTGTACACTTCCCACAATACATTTCTTCCTTGTATGTTTCACATTTCTTCCTGTGATACTGATATCACTATTCAGTGCAACATTGATAGTGATAAGAAAGTCCTTTTAATTGCAAGATCTGGATGAGCTCGGTTTAAAATTGAGGTTTTTTGTCACTATACATGTAGATCCATATTGCACTGAGTAGCAAATCAGTTCAGGGAAGAAATGCATTATGGAAGTTGTAAGATCTTCTCAGATCATAGATATCTCATTTTCAACCTCATATTCATGGAAGCACTTCCAAAAATAGTTCAATGAAATCATTATTATTGAAAGAGACTCATTGTAGACCTTGTACTAGGCATATATTTATAGATTAAATAACTAGGCTAGTTTTCAAAATCAATAATAGAAAGCGACATTTAATTGACATTCAAAATATCAGTATGGTAAAGGAAGAGGTACATGTACATGTACATGCACTATCTTGAGGAGCAACTCTAGTGACATCCTACAAATGTAATTAGCCTTGTTCCCTTGCTGATTCACTGCCTGCCTGCATCCCTCCCCCCCTCCCTCCCTCACTGCTTCTTTCCCTCCTCGTCTCACTGCATCTTTCCCTCCTTGTATTACTGCTTCTTTCCCTCCTTGTCCCACTTCCCTCCTTCCTAGTCTCCCTCCCTTCTGGTCTCCCTCCCTTCTGGTTCCCTCCCTCCTTGTCTCCCTCCCTCCTTGCCTCCTTCCTTGTCCTCCTCCCTCTTCATCTCCCTCCCTCCCTTGCCTCCCTCCCTCCCCTTCCTCCTTGTCTATAACAAAACTGGAACAGGATGATGATCAAAATAACATCATCAATGTTTTTAGGAGAAACGTGTCAACATTTTCAACTCTCTCCCGAACTGCCATGGTGGCGATGGATAGGGAAATTAATTCAAGACAACCTATTTTGGACCTGTAATTTTAAAACTGGACATACACGTAACAGAGATTCCACCTAGCTCGCTAAGTACTCCTGACTTTTGTCAGGAATAAATTGTTGGATGTACGTCTGGCGGAACTTAATGCTGACCATTGTTCACACTACCATAACTCATGGCAGCGCCAACTGCAACTCCAAGCAACTTGCACCGACCAAATTGCGCCAGGCGTACATCTGACCACAGATATGTGTTCCAATATCTGTGATCTGACAATGTGAACACAGCTTTATACAGTACATGCAAGTGTCATCAATAATCACAGTAAACCAGTTGTTTATATGTTGGCAGTCAATCCATGTACAGTGGTACAGGTTAATTAATTAGTATCCTTTTAATTCTAAATCTTTACATTCTTAATCTCAATATGAAGGCCAACTGTCATGAAACTATGACAAATCAATAATAATAGATATTAACATGATTAAGGCAGCTGTGCACTCTCAGACATGCATGTAGTTAAAAGTGCCATAACTTCGTAATTATTCAGGCAAGACAGATAAAAGTAGGCCTATTATAGGTCTACAATTTTTAAAGGCAAGACATCAGGAAATCTAAATATAAATACAGATTTGGTGTAAAATAACAAACTTACGGAGAAAATCACAAAAAAGTACATTTTATAATTCATATAAAATCATTCAGTTTTACATTCCAATGCAATTTTGGGCCATTAATTTGCACTAGAAATACTTATTTTGATATTACATTGTAGGACCAGTGGCAGAGCCAACCGTGGTTTGGGGCAATTGGTGGTGGTATATTTATGTGTGTGCAAGGTGTAACTGTTATTAGTAAAACCTGAGACTAGGTATACTAGTCTCAGGTAAAACTTGTAAAAGAAGATTGTGTGAATAAATTTATAATAAATGAGCTTCCAGTGAGTTCATTGTAAGCAAACCACAGTGTAAACTTACACTTGAATGCAGTACAATGTGGTTGCACTTTCTGAAAAAGGATGTAAAAAGGTGAACTGACAGATCGTGTCAAAATATTTATAGTTGGTGGATGATGAAACATGAAGTCATGTGACAACACGAGAATAGTGTAAAAGCGGAAATTTTCACATAACATTTATTTTTGCATTTTTCACAGAATCACATTTCAAGCAGCTACAATATACTGTAATAAATAAAATGTCCTTACATTCTATTTTAAATGCTCTAAACAGCTCTCCTTAAAGGCTCCAGAAGAGCTATTTAATGGTCTCCTGCAAATTCCAAAAGACAGTCCCTGATTCTGATGTTCCTTGCACTAAATGTTGGGGAAAATCAATTGTGAAGAACAACTTTACAGAGCAACAATACAAGATATGATGCATACATGTATCAGGGACTGTCTTTTGGATGCTTTTCTTGAGGCTTCAAAGAGAGCTGTTTAAAGCGTTTACAATAGAATGTAAGGAAAGAATGGTCAACTAAGGAGAGTTAAAATCACTCCCCTATATCAGATTTAAGGAGAGCAGTAGAGAGCAATTGCTCTTGCTCTCCTCAAAAGGCAGTCCCTGATGTATGTACTATACATGTTGTAAACTTTCATTTTTTGGGACACTCTGTATATGTTACTATTGTTAGCAATAAATTTGTACATATGTATATAAGCCGGTTCAAATAAATAGCATACATGTACAAATGGCTTACGAGTGAACAACCAAAACAAGTCTTGGTATTTAATAGCATGTTTACAAGCAGTGTACAAGTCAAGAAATCATGTGATGATGATATCACTAAGTGGTACGGTTTCTTGAAAAGGGCAATGTGCAGATCAGGGCCATACATTAGTCAACAATTTGGCCAACAAAAAGCAAAAAAATGGTTCTTACATGTACCTGTACAACAATATGCATTAATAAATTTTGTGCAAGACCAACATTCTCATGCTCCCAAACAAACATTTCTTATGTAGATGCAGGAAATGGAAGTAAAAAGTAAATGAATTGTAAGAAAATAAAAATAAAACGGTTTATAAAATTGAATAAACCAAAGTGAGAATAGACAATGTTGCCAATGACTTGTGTAAATTGAATACCTGAGTGGAAGAAGGGCCCAACTCCATCAAAACTGTTTTTGAGATATTAAGAAAAAACTTAATATTTGGAAAAGTTTTATAGATAGAATGTTTTCATCTTCAGGGGACCTTTAATACATGAACATACAGACTCAGTACACCGGTCGATCTTACCGTTTCCGATGTTGATTAAGATACTTCTTGCATCGATCCCGAGATGCGGAAAAACCAATAGTCATTTTGTCCCACATAAATGAATAAATAACAAAAAAACCCCGATCCCCGGTGGACCCACCCAAAAGGTGACGTCACACCATATGATAAATCCCTTATCCTCCTTGGTCTCCGACTGACACAGACGTGCCTATCGATTGTTCATAGCACTGTGTATCAATTTCTCGACCAAGGCGAGATATACGGTTGTAGTTTCACACCTTAGGTAAAACCAAACCGGTATTGGTCGGCTGAGGATAGTTTTGACGGCATTTTCTGGCGAAAAAGTGACAAAAAACGATCCAAAACTTAGCTACATATCGTGCCTCCATTTGTATACGGGACACACGAGCAATTCAAAATGGCCATTCATTTTGTTTCCCACGTAAAACAACCATTGCAGCCTGTAAGTTACAATAGATGTTTGTACATACACATTGTATTTCATGTACGGTAGGTTATTGTTGCTATGTTAGGGTGATTACTCTATCGTTATGTCTTCATTACCGTCCGATAAGACGAGTTAATCAGATATTCATACGGTGGGGATTGGTAGGGACCCGTCTGACATTTTAGTAATAAAGTTAGCCAGTCCTTACTTTACCACTAACGTTAGCGACCAGCCTCCGTGCTCAGGTTTGCTTACTGGGCTTGAGTCGCGTGTTGGGGGGGGGTAGTGCCCCTCCCCCTTTTCTCCTCGCTTCGCCTCGGCCCTGTCGGGCTTGCCCTTCCCTGGTGACGGAGCGGGACCCACACCCGCTCTGTTTCACCCACAGGGAGTGCTCACGATCTTCTAGATGTCTTTCTTTTGCTTAGGACTCTCCGAGTTCCAGCTTGACGATTGGGATAGGCTCCGTCATCGCCATAAGGCGAAGAAGAAATCTACCAAGGGCACTGGTAAGGTCGACACGGTGGATTCTGCTGTGACAGCCCCTATGGGTCATGGCAGGTCTGCTTAAGGGGCTCCGGTCCCCGGACAAGCAGGCGGTTCCTTCGGGACTGCTAAGCGTCCAAAGGCTCAGCAGCCAGCGAAAGCACTGACTATACGTCGGAGCAAAGTAGCAGGCAGCAGAGCGGTAACCACCAGCGAAAACCCTAGCGGGTTTTGCAGCAGGAGGATACCAGTCGACACGGTAGATTCTGCTGTGACAGCCCCTATGGGTCATGGCAGGTCTGCTTAAGGGGCTCCGGTCCCGGACAAGCAGGCGGTTCCTTCGGGACTGCTAAGCGCGTCCAAAGGCTCAGCAGCCAGCGAAAGCACTGACTATACGTCGGAGCAAAGTAGCAGGCAGCAGAGCGGTAACCACCAGCGAAAACCCTAGCAGGGTTTTGTAGCAGGAGGATACCAGTCCTCTAGCGAAAATCCTCACGGGTTTTTAGCAGGAGGACACCCGTCTGTTGCAGGCATATCTACGGGCTCAAACAGCCACAGTAGTAGCCAGCGACGGGCAGCATGCAAGGGTAACCCGGGCTTGCCTGGGTTGAACCCTAGCATGCATGGGTTCAGCAGAGACGATACCGCGGCTAACGCTGTGGGTGTAGTCTTAGCAGAACCAACTGGGGTTGTCACACGGCAGCGTTCCATGGCGGGACCGCCGAGTGATACCCTGGGCCCTAGAATAGCTGCTGGCTGTCCACAGGGACTGGCTGGCGATTATTCAGGGGTTGGGCTCGCAGTCTCTCACGGGACAGCGACCCAGGTGCATTCGGTGGCAGCTACAAAGGCGAGCTACGGCTTGACTTCAGTGGTAGCCGCTATGCACCCGCCCATAGCTGCCGTGAGTGGTCCGCCACACACAGCGACCTTGGGCGAAGCTCTAGAGGGTACAGTAAGTAGCTTGAACAGCCTAGCTGATCAACAACCCACTTACAATGCATGTCCTCGAGAGCCAGCGGAGCGTGGGTGATCCATTATCGTCAATGGGTCAATTACCCTCTCTTGATCGATCACTGTCAAATCAACAGGGCATAGCTCCATTGATTGACGCTGCCTATTCAGGTGGCGAGGTGATTGATCGGGGGTATGCACGCTCAGCTACCCGTGGTACTAGGCAAGCTCCCTCTAGCCAAGGGACAGCCGGTATAGCGGGGTACCCATACACACGGCTTGATCCCCTTGCGGGGAACGCAGTGAGGCATGGGTACAGTGGTACACAGCCGGGAGCCCTCACGGGCACCTACGCTGGAACCACGCATACAGCGGTACACAGCCGGAACCCTCACGGGTACCCACGCTGATACCGCACCGGTACCGCAGCACCGCTTTAGTCGCCACAGTCTCTGTGGCAACAAGGGGAGGCGGTGCTGGTACTGCAGTACCATGGGGTTACCCTGGTGGCGGATCCTTTCAGGGTCAGCTGCCGGCTGGGTATGCCCCGTGGTACCCGCCGCAGGGTGTTTCTTCCACGGCCTAGCACCGTGGCAAGTGTCGCCTAGCGATGGCTACGCAGTACCAACATCAGCTGTTGACCAGGCCAGCCGGCATGGGGCTAACCCAGATCTTGATCAGGGTAGGCCCCGTGCTGCTAGCGCTAGGACGACGGCAGCGAGAGCATGCGGACCCAGTGGTGCCATGGCGGATACCTCAGGGTCTTGCGGGAGTACTCCCTCTTCTGCTGGCAGGTAGTCGGCGAGCCACACAGTGGTTATGCCTTCTTACCCGCTTTCAGATGCCCGTCCTCAGTTATCGTCATCATCGGAGCATGATACGGATACTGTGGGCGAGGGAAAGGAGTCGGAAGCTGAGTCCGGTAGTGACATCACTACAATCTCCTTCCCCCGCTGCCCCGCGAGGGGAGCAACAGCACTGATCTTCCTCCGGACACCCCTAAGGGGGAGTCCATGGAGGAGGACCAGGGATCCTTTCAGTAGGATGCTCAGCTGCTGCTTCCTCACAGGGGACGCCTGCACTCTCATTCCCGGCAAACCTCACGGGTAGATATCGTAGCGGCTGTCGAGCTCAGTAGAGCTATGACGCCGCGTGCTTGCACGCTTCCTCTGCGTGTAACGCGGGAGGACCACGGGACCTACCTGAGGGGATCCGAGAGGGACCCAGATGTCAAGCGTATGGCGCTCAGACAACATCTGAGCTCTTCCGCGAGGTGAGCCTATTAGCGGTGCTAACAGCTAGCCTCAACGAGAGCTCCATGGGCCTAGCCCATAGGGTGTCCACTCAGCGCCGGGGGGAGGGGCCTGCCACTCCAATCGCTCAACGCGATGGAAAGGCATGGTCCTTTTTCTCTTTGGATGCTTTCTGCGCCACGGTGGAGGACCGTGCAAAGAAGCTACCAAGGAGCACTCTGAAGAAGTCGGAAACTGCCCTTACCATGGGTAGGAGCTCCGACTTCAGCAGGCGTGCACCACCAACAGTACCGAGCCCACTACCTCTGCAGCACCCATTTCTGGGAGGCGCAAGGGTAGCACAGGAACAGCTGGCAAGCCCGAGGAAGAGCAAGCGCTCTTCCAAGGGAAGCTAGGCAGAGCATTCCTGGGGGCTCAGCGGTTTTTCCACAGGGGATCTCCCAGTGGGCGACCGCTTATGGCTTTCACCCAGAGGTGGGAAACCATCTCTTTGAGCGCCTGGGTATGGTCAGTGGTGAGGGGGGGTTACAGACTGGCAACCCAGTCTCCCCACATTCGTCTGCACATTTCAGAGGTCCACAGTAGTGCCGTCAGACGGCCCCCAGCGTCGGGCACTACTGACAGAGATCACACAGCTTCTCACGAAGCGGGCGATTGTCCCGGTCTACCCCCGTTCTACGGGTGATCTTGGCGCCCTTGGCGCCAAGGAAGACCGGCGACGGGAGCCCCATCCGGAACCGCAGGCTGTTGAACACGTTCTTCAGGCCCAAGAGGTTCAGAATGGGGACTCTCGCCTCGGTGCTAGCCTGCCCCATCAGGGGCATGGGAACAACATCGCTAGATCTCTCGGACGCCTATCTGCATATGCCAATCGCCTCTCAAGATCGGAGGCATCTGCGCTTCTAGGTACAGGATCAAAATTACCAGTTTTGATACCGGCCATCCGCCTGTCCATCTCTCCCAGGGTGTTTAACACTCTTGGTCAGAGCGGTGGCAGCGCACCTGAAGCACAGGGGTGTCAACATCAGTTGCTACCTGGACGTTTGGCTCATATACGGGCGCACTCCACTGAAGACTACGGGTCTCATGGGGTTGATAGTCCGTAGGGTGCGGGACCCTGGATTTTTTGATCAGCTCAAAAAAGTCCAGCGTGGTCCCGACGCAGACACCACTATTTGTAGGGGCCCAGATCACCCTCACGGAGGGGTTCGCGGTGCGCTCACCCGAGCGGGTGACGAACATGGTGCGGTGTGCCTGACTCTTGGCCGAGTCTCGGGCAAAACCCGCTGTGGCATGGATGAAGGTGGTAGGCCTAATGGCCAGTATGGTAGACCTCGTACTGTACTGCCGTTTCTACGTTAGGCTTACCCAACTACACCTTCTAGCCTGCTTGCAGGCCCAGTCGTCACCAATATCCTCGCGGTTCCGTTGTCGGAGATCGCGAGAGGAACTCTGGTGGTGGACCCATCAGCCCAATTTGACCCAGGGTGTCAGGTTTCCTGCACCCCGGTATGTCACGTAGTGACGACCATAGCGTCAAAAGCGGGGCTGGGGGTCCACATCCACGGAGACTCCGTCTCGGGCCTATGGGGGCCATAGAGACAGAGTTTCACATCAACCTCCCTCGCTTACGAGGAGGTGATCGTGGAATCACATACCGTTGTCCTGACGGATAACACAACCGTGGTAGCCTACCCCAACAGACAAGGGGACTCCGGGCCACCACGATTAGAGCCTGCATGCACGACACCTGATAGGGTGGTGCAAGTTCAGGCAGATTACGATGAGAGCGATACACATCGCTGGCGTCACCAGCATCCTCGCGCACAATCTGTCACGAGGAAGGGTGTCGGGACCAGCAGAATGGTCCCTTGCTCCGCAGGTCGCTCAGACGATCTTCAAGGGGCCGTACCACCCCCCGAACGATCTGTTCGCATCTCATCGCCAATCATCCACTGCGGTGTACTGCTCAAGGGTCGTGGACCCCCAAGCATTCACCGTGGACGCTCTGTCCATAGACTGGGGAGGGATGACAGCTTATGCAGTCCCTCCGATCTCACTACTCATGAGGGTGGTGGCCAAGATCGGGTGGGAAGACTGCATTGTCATTCTGCTAGCGGCAAGGCTGCTGGCACTCCCCGAGGTACCAGATCTACTCCGGATGCCCGGAGCGGAGGTACCCAGTCTATCACTAGAGCACCTGCAGTTAGCTGCATGGCCCTTATCAGGGAACGCGCAGCGGAGGGATACTTTTCATCAGAAGCTGTTTTTCTCATCGCCGGGGCTGGGCGGAAGTCTACCCTCCGTGACGTATAGCCAGAGTCTGGCTCCATACTACGCTTGGTGCAATGAGACAAATAGCTCTCCCGCTAGAACCTCTGTGCTGCTAGTTCGGAGTTTCTGACAGAAAAGTTCCAAGCAAGACTTCAGCGGGCCACTGGGGCCAGCTATAAGTCAGCTGTCCTCTCCATTCACCGAGGTTTCGAGAGGCGGTCGACTATCATAGCCGATGGTTACCTTATTAGTCTACGCCTCGACGGTATGTTCAGCAGTGTCTACCAAAAGGAAAGTGATCCTCCTAAGGGATCCCAACACAGTCTTAGATTACTTTAAGGGTCACCCTTTTGACCTTCCGGCAAAAGGGACGCTTAAATACGTAACTCTCAAGATGGCTTTCCGGTTTGGCGTTGGCTTCGGGACGGCGGTGCTGAGTTGCACACGGTCTCGAGGTTAGCTTCCGTGTTCACAAACACTGGAGCGACACTGTTTCGGCGCTCTGTTCTCGTGACTACGAACGAGCGCGGTGCATACCGACATTCGTCCCTCTCCAATCCCCAGGGTTGGGCAAGGTTCGGCTGAAGCCAAAGATAGGCTGGGGTGTCCGATAAGGCGCTGCAGCACTATTTCTTCGAACACAAGCCTTGCGAGGACTCACGACCGCATTCATCACCCTTACAGAGCCTTTTGGTCCAGCCGCTGTCGCAATGGCGGGGCCAGGTGTTGGTGGGGTCCGGGGGATCGCGAAGGTTTCGCGTCCCACGACCCACTCGACGAAGCTATCTCATCATCTTGGGTATACCGTTCGGTTGTCCCTTGAGGAGATCTAGCAGGCGGTGTCCCGGAAGCCACCTTCGCCCTTTCTCTACGATACTTCCGTTTACGTTAGTAATCAGAGACGGGCGGGAGGTTTACCGGGACGTTGTTCGGCGATCATAATACGGTGGTGTACGGGTACCAGGTTTTCAGACTATACAGAATACTCAGCGTGGTAAGAACCAGTGTCGCTATTCTTAACCACCAAACTTATTAAGTAAGGAGGTTTATGTCTGTGATCGCGTGGTCTTTTTGTTTTCCCGACCGTTGGGGAAAATATTTTCTGACCTCGCGAAAACCATCGTTACCGCTCCCGATCCCTGATCAGATGCTGACCAATCTTGTACCTCCATCCGTCGGTTACTTGCTAGATCGATCTTTCAGATGTTGATGCAAGAAGTATCTTAATCAACATCGGAAGCGGTAAGATCGACCGGTGTACTGAGTCTAGTCCCAAACAAAATGTTTGGTAGACTCATAACGGTGCGATCTTACCTTTCCGATGTTGATTATCCCGGACCCGCCACCCCTACAAGTTTGGTCCGGTAGGGGATCCCAAGTCGGATAAGGGGCGATCATATGGTGTGGCGTCACCTTTTGGGTGAGTCCACCGGGGATCGGGTTTTTTGTTATTTATTCATTTATGTGGGACAAAATGACTATTGGTTTTTCCGCATCTCGGGATCGATGCAAGAAGTATCTTAATCAACATCGGAAAGGTAAGATCGCACCGGTTATGAGTCTACCAAACATTTTTGTTTGGGACTAATATTACATACATTCGAAATTATATATGATGTTTCCATGGCAGCGGTACAGGTCTTAATCTGAGCTGGAGTTGGGCCCTTCTTCCACTAATATACTGCAAGTGCCAGTTCCGTAAGCAGATGTGTTATAAATAGCTACAGAAATTTGGTAATTATCCATTAATTGCACAAGTAGAAGCATGTAATAGGTTAGCAAGAAAGTTTATTGCAGTGAAAAGCAGATTTCATGGATGAACAAAATTCCTCTTTAACCCAATATTTATGGAAGAAGGGCCCAACTCCATGGAGTTGGGCCTTTCTTCCATGAAAACCATGATTAAGTGTACGTGAAAGACTATTTAGAGAGTGGATTTTGGCTCATCTTTCACACACATGGTCTGGCAATAAAATGCTGGGTCTAACTCATTTTTGTAAAAAATTGGAGTTGGGCCCTTCTTCCACTCAGGTATTCAATTAAATTATGTAATAGTTGTGATCGGATATAGATTTGATCTATTGATTAATGTAAATATAGCAGTGTAAATATAGCACTTGGATTGTAGAATTATGTATGTAGACTATTATTCAATTAGAAGTATATATGACTATTAACCATTATATACCGTATTTCCTGAAATACACGCCCCGGCCCCCGGTGCATTGCATTTTCCAAAAATTGGGGGGGTGTTTATTTAAGGTAATTTTAGAACGTTCCTGTTAAAATCATTAGGTAAGCTTAAAACTCATGCTGAAATGATGAACTATGAACTAGAAACACTGACTTCTGGTTCACTTTCGGATTTCCAATCAGATTTTCGCCGATTATTGGCGCTATCATCGACCATGTGGGCAACTTGGTAAGCTTACTACACAATGTAGCATGGAAATATCAGCATTTTTGAAACATCTTGAAAAAAGTGGTGGGGGCATTTATTTGAGGGGGGGTGACTATTCAAGGAAATGCGGTCGATAGTGTTAACGATACACATCACAAAATGAAAGTCCATAACTGAGAGCACAAATAATTAAAAGCAATACAATTTGTTTAGCTGCAGTATGAATACCACATTTGTGTAAAAACGAATCGGGACAAACAAAAAATTGGTGAATAAACATTGAAACTAAATAATTGAAACGTTTTAAATTTTAATGATGAAGTCAGCGATCAATGTGTCATCGATTGATAGATTGATCAAAAACCATCTTTTCAATTAGGAGATCATTAATATGCATGGTTGACACCCAGGATCAATGTTGACACTCATTCAAATGTATCCTTTAGAGCAAATGCAATATCTCGAATTGTACAATGTACCAAATTTAATTCAATCATCAATTTCTCGATTATTTTGATTTTGATTTACACAAGTACATGTATGGTGCCGGGGTATGGTGTCATACTGCAGCCAACAAAATTCTCCATCAATCTTATTGCATTTAATTATTTGTACTCAAAATTATGGCCACACAAAGTAGAGGATACTTTGATTACTTTCTTTTTTTGATGTGTGTTTGTTAAATGATTATACAAGGAAGTAAGTAGTTCTGATGCTGATGAGGAAGTCAAAAGAGTCCATGTACTGGTATATTCAATAGATACCCCAGGCGGTGGATGACAAGATCGAGCCGGCAACTTGTGAAACCGCCCGGCTGTATGGCATTTTCCAATATAGTCGGTTAGTTTTGTGGGGTTCATTATCGAACCCCAAGGGTTTTAGCTTGTATTTATATTATTTATCAACATAGGCCTATTCGTTTGTGATATTTCAAGCGATTTAAAATTTCAAAATAATCTCATTCAATTACACGGTTGACGATGAAAATTGACTGAATTTAGAGAATGCAATGCGGCCACCACCTGAGATACCCAAATTGTAAATAAATAATGTAGGGGGGATGGATGAATTTCACCTCATGCTGTTTTTTAGTTGTGTCTGAAAAGGGCATTATTGATTCTTCCGGGTCGTCGGAAATCATCTGCCATAGTTTGTTCCCATAGATTTATGTGTAAAATTTGGTCAACTGAAATGTTTTATTAATTTTTATAAGAATCCATGGGATGTGTAATCCAGAAATCAAAAAACACGCCTAGAACAAAATGTCTGCATTCAATTTTAGTTCAAACTTGGGATGAAGAAAAGGAATATCATAAAAAATCCATTGAGCATACAAAATGTACATGTTGAGACACTGAAGTAATGCATTCGTTTCATAGTCCGTAGGTTTACCTTGAAATATTTGATGTAGAAAAACAATGAAGCGATTCAATGATATGTCTTAGAGTCTTTTTCTGGTTGTTAATGTCATCATGGACCATTATGTTAGCTACAGGCCTAATATTTTAGGGGAATAATTTATTTTCTGTGAGTAGAAATCCACAGTAGTGTACTGCAGTTTCTCAGAACTTATATTATACGACCAAATTTCATGGAAGAACCGTGGTGGAGGTAACTGGAGTATTGACTTAGGGAAAAAAGTTTGAATTCAATTGACAACATCTATAGACTTCCACTTTCCTTCACAATACATTTAGAATCAGGTATATAATCCATGAGAGTATTCCATCCTTGGGAGAGGGTGTTAAGCTGTTTGGCGCATGAATAGAGAGAGACACAGTGTATAGCAGTCAGTTTCAAAAAGAATTGGGTGGTTACCCTGGGCTGTTGTTCCCATTCTGTCCCGATTTATTCATGGCGAACCCTGAAGATTAGCATTGCTATTTTAGGTAACATTAAAATTGAAATTTATATACAAAAAGGAGGTAATGGTTCTTCTGTTAAAACTATTTACTATTATCAGAGAAGATGAGCTACTATTATGTTATTTAGAAAGTCAAATGTTGAACTTCAACATCAATATTGACTAACAATTTATGGTAACTGGGCCAAATTCATTGAAAAAAAAAATGTACTAATGTATTGATGATTGATGAGCGCCAAGTTGTAATGTGCATTCTTTCAAAGAAATGTAGAAATTTAATGCTGAAGCTACATGTCGTCATGCTTATGTTATGGGAATATCAGCATGAACGTAATATAAAAGCTTATAATTCTGAGTAAAAATGGTCAAACATTGCATCTGCTCTTTTGTCAGTAGTGCCACTCTGATCGCATTGTTATCATAATAATCATTATATGTTACCATGGTAACCATTAGCTATTGTATTGTTTACACTGCTATTCCTAACAATAATAATACAAGACTTGATTGAAGTCTAATATCCAGCATGAGTCAGATACTGGATGGCAGGCAGGTGTGGTCAAGTTACAGGACAGATGGACTGACTGACTGAATAGTCCATGTTGATGACCTATACAGAGCCCTCTGTTGACAACAGGACAAGTTGAAGGTACAGTGGTACACATGTTACAAGTTGTACTTGGGTTTACATGTTACCAGTCCTTCCATGTATAGTCCTTCGAGAAAGACCTCGGCTATGGGGGGGGGCTCGGCGAAGCCGAACAACGAGGACGAAGGCCGAGAAGCGAGGCCGAAGGCCGAGGTCCTTCGACTTGCATCAAACCATGCCTTGAAAAGTCGACGCAAGTGTAATAAGAAACCACTAACTGGTCTACCACTATTCAACCAATCAGCTTTGACCTTTCCTCCCAGACAAAAGTGACATCGATCGGTATCACGATGACATAATAGCCCCAGTTCATATTTCCACAAAACCCGGGGTGACCATGGTAACGAGCTTCATGCTGCGATTCACCGTAAACAACCTGACTTGTGGTCAAGGTTATCGATTAACTGACTCGCTATACATAGTTCATTCATTCATTCATACTCAATTGGCATTTCATATATTGGTATTCAAACTACAAGCAGCATCAGAATATTTTATCTAAATTTATCTAGTCATCTGGTTTGAAATTACTTTTAATTTGATTTCAAACAAAACTTCATATTTATGGAGAAATTCGACGAGTGCATCGGCGTGGCAGCCGAGAAGATGGGTATTGCTTCAGTTACTGAACATCAACAACGAGCACTAACAAACTTTCTTCAAGGAAATGATGTTTTCGTCAGTTTTCGCCTCGCTATTAATAGATTTTAACCTAAGCCGATAGTCATTCTTGAAGGACTATCCATGTAAGAAATGCAGTTGGTTTGTTTCTTGTTGGTCTAGGGCCGAAGGGGTCTCAACTTTGGTTTGAGAAGGGATGTGCGACTGGAACTCTAAAAAACTAAACCAAACTTTTGCACATTTTGCTAAAAAACAATGAAGAATTTGCACTTTTTGAACAAATTTTGTAAAAACTCTTTGTTAAACAAAAGTTTCATGAAATTGAGCGCCATCAATAAACCAAAATAGCTGAAAATGCAACCCAAGTAACTAAATGGGTGAAAATGCACCTCAAATCTGCCACATATCTCTGTACCCTCATTTCCACAATGACCACCCCTAGTCCAGGGACACACCACCAGTTTGAGTTTGCCAAAAAATATTCCTGGATTGCATGCTTCGTAATATTTGATGGACAGGTGCTCATGCAGGATTTTGAGGTAAGGGGTTGGGATTTCCTTACTTTATTTTTTTGAAATTTCTTTATACCCCCAGTGATTTGTGCAAAAATGTAGAGGAATTCAAATCAATGCTCACCATATGCATTGGAGAGGGGTGTGAAAGGTGGTAGAGGATTTGGGGCATGGAATGGGCAATGGTGTAACTAGGGTTGGTAGCGCCCGGTGCAAGAAACAAAATTGGCGCCCCTACCCCGGGTACCCCCCCTACCGGAGAATATCTTGGACATGGGGGTGTGGGAATGGAATGCAATATTTTTTAAGTGAGTCCGATTTGGCGCCCCTAGTGGTAGCACCGGGGCACATTGCCCCCCCTGGCCCCCTAGTTACACCACTGGGAGTGAGTGGGTGTGAAAATATGAATGTGAAGACACACATGCTGGATGTGATCACTTTGTGTTCATGTAATTTTTAGAACAATTTCCATATTAATATAGCCTAATATGGAGCCCTCTATTGATGCTACATGTATGCCAATGTCTAAAGGCGTCATAAGGTCTGTGTCAAGTTTAGATTGAAACAAAAAGTTCCAAGCCCTGAAACAAAAAGCCCTTTATTTGTTGCATTGTTTGCTGTACATGATTTTATTATTTGTTCATATAGTGCAAGTAATTGGTGCATGTTATATTTACATCCAATAGGATGAGTAGGAGGGTTGAATGGTTCATTTATTATAGGGTAGGTATAGGCCTAATGGAATATGGTGGGACCTACTGTAGACAAAATATATGGTACAACAGCATCCACTCATATAGCATGGAGGGGGATGTGATGTCCCACCCAAAATGCCAATCTGATAAAAAGAATGATTTTTCTACAAAAACATTGGAAATCAACCCTTTTTCGAAGGAACAATTTACCAAAAGGTACACTTTTTTTAGCCCCCTCTCCTGCATCCCCTAAACACATCCTGGCTATGGGCCTGTGTACAAAACAAAAGTTACAATTGCTTTTATACAGTGAAAGTTGTACATACCGGTTTATGATTTATTTTAATATAACTTTGCATGGAGAAACTGTTTTGGACTATTCAGAAAATGGGTAGGCCTAAACCAGAATTCTGGTTTGAGCCTATAGGGACAAAAAGTCAGGTGCACATACATGTAATAACCTGTGATGAACTTGGTGGCAAAGTCTGGCTCTTAAAACATCTCACTCCCCAATTTCCAAGTTCACTTTCATAAGAATGTGAACATGGTGGATGGTAGTCAAATATCCTTTAAAGAGTGGTACAATATACATGGCCCTCTAGACCTCTACTCAGTGGGACCATTCACATGACTTGGTTACCATGGTTAGGGTTAAACAATGTCTACTACCAGGAGGTTGCTATGATCAGGTGATGAATAATGGCAACCAGTTGTATCATGTGACATGAGATCGCTAGAAATTCATGAATTCTTCAAGTAACTATTCAGGAGTAAGTATATCCTGATTGATAAAGTTGGAGAACTGTTGATCCTGTAAATACATGGTGTAGTTCAATTCAAATTATTGAAAAGATTTTAAAAGTGGTTAATGAACTTTTGATTGGTCAGCACTGTGATGCATGCACATCGTAGGGCCTACTATAAGGGCTAGTCATACAATGTGAATCCTTGTTTATAGAACATCACTGATATTTTGAACAATAATTATACATTTTTATAGATCAGTTGATTAAAGATTGTAAAAAAGTATTTATCTGACAACCTTCTGGATGCCCCACTTGCGGAGGGGGATGTCATTATATATGTTAATGAGGTACATTCTAGCGGTACGCCGGTACCTCTTTCTTATCATAAATAACGTATCGCTTGTCTTGTGTCCCTGAAATTCCAGTTTAGTAAGTAAGTAGTAACTGTATTCCTTGCCCAAGTTATAACATACTTAACTTTTGTTACCAGTGTGTTATTATTTTTTTTAGAAAAATGTAAAAATATTCACAAATTTATCAAGGGGTGTAGTACCACCTAAGGTCAAAAATATGGAAACTTGAAACAATTATGATCATCAGCTTGAAATAAACTTTTAAAAATTAAAAAATTAAAATATTTCTACTCAGTCCAGGTAGATTTTTTTGCTAGACTAATTGCATAACGTCTTGGCCAGAAACCATCAGAATGTTGTTTGAGTTCAGGGTACAAAAGGTCTGGTTGTGACTGGACTATGAATATACATAACATTCATATTGGCTTGTGCCCACATGCAGGATTGGGCTATTACATTTAAAATTCACACTACCCCTGTGGAAGATTTAGTTAAGTCTTTCACAAAGGGAGTACAAGTTTCAAATAGAATAGACAATTGGGTAACTTCCATAAGAAATACTCACTCCCATTGTGGAAGATGTATAATACAGGGGGAGTATGGGATTCAAAATGATCAACTTTGGCCAATTACATTTGAAAACCTTACTCCTCCTGTGAAAGGTATTTCCAAAATCTTCCACAGGGATAGTGTGGATTTCAACTGGAATAGCGCATTGAGTATGAGTGAGACTTGGATTCTTCATCATTATCACAGCCTACTTTCAGTTTTACATGTATTATTTCTTATCCTTAATGAAAACACAAAAGCAGGGTTGCCAAACCCGCGATTTGTTAGCCCAAGTTGGCGACTTTTTAAGATTTTCCCCACAATTTTGACAATTTCCTGTCCCATAGAAACCAATGGTTAAGAAAAACATTGGGCGACTTTTCAACATTGGCTCCCGTTACTTCGATAGTTTCCGCCCCATAGAAACCAATGGTAAAGAGAAAAATTGGGTGACTTTTTGATCATTTGACCCGCGATTCAGGCTAAAATGTTTGGGCAACCCTGCACAAAAGTATGGTGCTTAGGCTTGGTACGTGACTGCCGTGACAGCTACTCCTATGTCGGTATTACTACTCTGCTCTTTTCATTTTACTGAAGAAAATGTGTAATAATTGCATGAATCGTATGCATGCAGCTTGTAGACAATTACGGTGGATTGTTGATGGGGGTGTACATTTTGGTATAAAGAGGAAAGAATTTAACAATCCTTTTTAAAAGTAAGCAGACGTCTTTAAACAGACTTGTTCTGGTACCACAAAGCTGGGATTTGAATCGGCATTCATTGTTCTTGAAAAGCATAGTTTAAATAATAATAATATTTAAATACAAAAAATTTCAGAATGCCCCTTTAATTCAAAAAAGAAATAAATAGAAATTGGAGAATGCCCCTTTAATTAAGTTTTTACAGAAATTAGAGAATGTCCTTTTGATTAAAAATAAATCAATTGAAAAATGGCCATGTAGTTTTAAAAAAATGCAGAATGCCCCTTTTAATTAAATAGAATAAAATTGGAGAATGCCCTTTTAATTTTAAGTAGAATAAAATGGAAGAATGCCCTTAAGACCAACTGCCAAAATCAGAGGGGTGGGAGCATTTTTGCTTTGTTCTTACCAGGTGTGCTGAGGTGGTAGAGAGCTACTGACTCTGAGTGGGATTGGAGGTTATGACAAATGGATTTATAGCAGAAGCAAGGAATCAAAAGAGTAAACTTTGCATAAACAAATAGACTTGGAAAGGAGACATTTGTAAAGTGTAATCCTTATGCCCCACAGTGCTTATGCCCTGTCTTTTGCATTTTAGAACAATTGCCACTGCGCACTTCAGCAATTCCCCTTGCTTTCATGTGAGAAAAGAATTTACTCTTGTTCTAAAAAGTAATGAATTGTTTTCTTCAGAAAGAATCCTTTGCTCTTACTCCTGTTAATTTTAAGAGCAATGTTTAATATTGTTTCTTCTTGAGACCGAGTACTCTTGATCTTATTTAATAGAGCATCATTAAGGGCACAGTGGCGCAGTGTTACGGTCTCTGTGAGTTTGAGCCCGGCAGTGCTATGGTGTTGGGTACTTGGGCAAGGTGCTTTACCTCACTCGCTTCTATCTACCCAGGGCTGAAATGGGGAGCTGCTATGTAAATTGTTCCTTTGAGCGCTGCCGGGAGGTATGAGCATTGTATGGCAGCTGACATACCATGGAATAAATGTAAAGCACAGATACACATGAAAGGCACTTCATGAGAATAGCAATAATATTATTCCAGCTTCCTAAGAAGAACACAATTTGGATCCTCAAATGTGTCATTCCAGGAAGGGCAAGTTCTTATGATATTGATACTAAAATAGAAATCACAGTTTTAGCTAAATGATCATACATGTAGCTGATTCAACTTGAACTTTCTTGAAATAATGAAAAGAAAATAAGAAATCTGTCATTATAATGAGTCATGATCTAAGTTTTCATACCACAGGCAAAGTGTTTTTTATTCAAAGACAACTGGTTTGCACATCTGCACTTACATACGTACAACTTCAGGTTTATTTGGACTGAAAAATGTCTGAAATAAGCAGATCTATGATATCTGTCAACCTCAAATTTGGACTCGGTGTACTTTCTGTAGTTTATCAATGCTAAAAAGCTTCTTCAGCTTCAGATTGCCTATGTGGATGCATATGGATGATAATGGTCCA
Organism: Amphiura filiformis; assembly: GCF_039555335.1. Classification (NCBI taxonomy): domain Eukaryota; kingdom Metazoa; phylum Echinodermata; class Ophiuroidea; order Amphilepidida; family Amphiuridae; genus Amphiura; species Amphiura filiformis. The sequence goes on along the minus strand of NC_092647.1, from coordinate 3,853,025 downwards.
CATGAATCCGCAATGATTTGATTTAATCTGGGTTTAATATGCATAGTGTGTAGCGCAACATCAGGTTTCTACAGGTTCAGGTCATGTGCAGTCCTTCCTTTAAAAAGTTTGTCATTTATGCTAAAAAAACAAGTTTATTCATTTAAGAGTCAGCAAGACCTTAAGAGTCTTGCTCAGATTCACAGTCGGTGCTGAAATGGCTTAAAGTGATGCTGGTTGGGTCAGTGTGACTTATCCTGACTATCATATAACCAGGGGCCATCACGGCCTAAACAAGGTCACTTACAGGTGCATCTTAAGCTTACCAACGAAATATTGTGGTAATTAATTATGTAGGCCTAGTTCAAGTTATTCCATCGCTGTGGATCTGGATCAGGATATGTGCTGGATATGGAATATTTGATCCTATATTACCCGGGACCATTTCTGGTAAGTTTCGATAACAGTCGCCTGCACTTATTTTTAGGTTGTCTGATTTGAATGTGAAAAGATTGTTTGTAAGCGTGAGATGTGAGCTGTCCACATGGTGCTGTATACTCAGTTTAAAGCATACCACAAAATTAAGATTTAAAGAGACACCCCCACTAGAGCAGTTCTTCTGGGGTGAACCAAACCTGCTTGGTTATCAAATTAATCAGTGACATGGTTATCTCTGAATTTGACAGGTGCTACAATGTAATTGATGTTTTAATGTTATTGCATCAATTAGCACCTGTCAAATTCCGAGATAGCCTTGTCATTGATTAATTTGATAACCAGGCAGGTCTGGTTCACCCCAGAAGACTGCTCTGGTGAGGCTTCCTCTTTAAGAATTATTTTATTGCGAAAGGAGGAAGACAACAGATCTGATTAGGTTGCAGATCCTAGGTCTTCTGCAGCATTCAATTCATGAACATTCTGGATCAGATACAAAGAACCTTATCTACTGAGTTCACTAGATACTGATCCTGATGAATCTGTTCAATTGAAAATACATATGTATGAGCTTGCTGATACAGCAGTCTGTTGGGTACACAGGTTGATTAATATTGTGCAGGATTCTTGAAATTAAGGAACACATAGCATAAAAGACCATTGCATACTCCATTATAATAGCACAGGCTTCTGTGCTGTGCTTGCTTCACTTGCAGTTGAGAACAGGCTAGTTCTACATCATCACTGTATCCTACATATGCCCGGGATCCTGTAATGCTGCAATGCCTTTATGCCTTCGAATCACATCTGTCTAAGTTGTACAGTGGCGGCACCGGGAATTGGGGGTAGGGGCAAAGTGAATGTCAGAAGGGTAAACTCAACCAAGTTTGCTCAAAATTGCATAATTTTAGGTTTTTGCTGGGGGAAAACCAGGGGGAGGAAAGAGTTCTGACTGGGGGCATTTCCTCCCAATGCCCCCCTAGCATCGCCACTGAAGTTGAAGTACAATGGTAATGTATGTACATGTACTACAACTAAATTCCTAATGTCTGAATGAAATAACCTTCTAAATCTTTCAGGTTTAGGATCATGATGATTTTCTAAGGTATGTGTTCAGAGAGTATCCGAAGATGGTATGTTTTTGACTCTCATAAAATCAAGGCATATAATCTAATTCTGAAAAAGTGGAAAATGCCGCTTATATGAGTTTCATCGGTGGTAACTTTGTGACAATTTGATAAGGAAGACATTAATTTCAATGTAAGATATGGATAATAATCCAGGTTGTTAGGCAACCAAGGGAGACTATGAAAACCGGAGTTTCCGTAAATGCTGATTAAAACCAGGAAACTATTAGCACTTGTCGTGTAGGCTTTTAATAACTAGACATGTTTCATGGACTATTTTGTGAGAAATTGAGCTGAATGGAGCTTGCAGTTCCTGTAGGTAAGAGGTTTAAATGCCATAGGTTTGGATGTTAAGGGTAATGATGTCAAAAATGGTTTGATGTAAATGGGTCATTGACTTTTTAGTGTAGCCAAGTTAAAGAGTTAATCCGTCTAGGAATTTTGCCACAAAGTTGTTAGTGTTCAGTCACTGGTTTGAAAAAGCAAAGAAAAGCAAAAGGGTTTAACCCCTAAAAATTCTGAAAACATTGGAATAAGATACTACATTGTACGAGGGGGTATCAAAAAGTTTTAGAAATCGCCTAGAAGTGAAAGAGCTATATCAATGAAATTTTGTCAGTGCAATCTAGACTCGCTGAGTCTCATGGACGCCGTTCCTATGTCCATCAGACTCGTATTTCCCATTTTGGATGTCAATGGGAAATACACACTTAACGATCTTGCCGGTTAGAAACTTGAAAAAAAATCTTTAAAATTTTATCAATGTATATAAAAGTGGTACCAACCTTATTGTGCTTGCTAATTTAAGACTCGGTTGAAACAAAATTAAGGATCGAATGCATTTTAGTGTCCAAAAAGGCAAAATTATCGTCAAAGTTCTGCCGAAATCGGCACCCTTGCGAAGGGTTCAGAATTCGAATCGGGAACGAAAATATCCGATCTTTGCAATCAAAAACACAACATTACAACTTTAAACATACAATTGGCAAAAGACATTATTACCAAACAATATAGAATAGAAAATTTGACATCATTTTCTCAAAATATTGAAGAAATTTGCTCACTAGACATCGAAAAAGTACGCAATCCAATTCCCGTTCAAACGCGTGAGAAACTGAAAGTGCATAATCCCGACTAGTGCAATCACTGGTCCTTATGTACATTATGGTCCAAAAATGGTCTCATAGCTATGTTTACTTTTTTTACAGGTGGCACTAGATGCCAATAACCCGCTGCCCCAGTTACTGCGCATAAACTGCAAGATTGAGAAAATTGAGGCAAGCAGCATTATTAAGGGATCTAAAATGAGCGTTTATTGCGTTTCGACAGTATTTTTTGTGGGACATGAGAGCACCTCAGACCTATCGAATTGCATTCTGAATACGAAGCATGTCTTTCTGATATCAAATAATTTACATTTTTTGAAAATCACAATATCACAATATAATACAAATTTTATGACAAATTATAAAAATTTGATATTTTTCAAATGTTTGATATATAACAGTCCTCGAAGAAAATTATATAAATCTAATGATATAATCTTAAAGAGTATGTAGCAGGGAGGAAAAGCCGACGGTGAATTGAAAATTTTGACCTTTCATATTGAAGATATAGATTTTTTCCCAAAAAGACCTATTTTTTTTTTTTGTTTTTTGAAAAAAAATCCATATCTTCAATACGAAAGGTCAAAATTTTCAATTGATCGTCGGCATTTCATCCCACGCATATACATCGTTAAGTATAAATCATCAGATTTATAAAGTTTACTTCGAGTACTGTTAAATATCAAAAATATCAATTTTTAATGATTTGCCATAAAATGTGTATTAAATTGCTAATTTCAAAAACCAAAATTATTTGATATCAGAATGACATTCTTCGTATTCAGAATGCAATTCGATATGTCTGATGTGCTCTAATGTCCCAAAATAAATACTGTCCAAACGTTCATACCCCAGCCCTTAAGATCCTGCTTTTAAAGGGTTGCAGTGCCTAGCAAATTGATGATGAAATGAAAGTTATCTTCGGTGGTGATTGTGATATGTCTCTGTCGCTCTTTGGAAAAGAAATTTTATTTCATCACAGATTTTCTGGGCACTGTAACCCTTAAAATGGAACTTAATCATACTACATGCCTCAATTTTCTCCATTTTGCTGGTTATGCGGTAACATAGACAGGTAGTGACATCTAGCTCCTGTAAAAAAAAAAGTAAACATACTTATGAGACCATTTTTGCACCATAGTGTACATAAGGATCAGTGATTGCACTGACAAAATTTCGATTGATATAGCTCTTTTTACTTCTGTGCGATTTCTAAAACTTTTTGATACCCCCTCGTATATACATATGCCATTCTGCATTCGTCATAGAGTGTTAGCGTTACAAATTGGTCAAACCCCTGCAAAAATGTTGAATCCAGAGAGCTCATTGCAAGGAAAAGTTTGTCATTTTGAGGGATATTTTACTTTATCAAACCTTTTCCAAATAAAGAAATGCAGGAGAAATTGAGGCAAATGTTCCTTTTTTTTAGGGGTAGGGGGACAGGTCAACTACATCACTCTTAATTTGGATCTCTTTTCGGCGTAGTGTTAAAAGTCTAACATTTCCCGCCAATTACGAGCTGATCATAGTATAAGCTTTGAACATACAAATAAAAAATAAACAGGTTTCCAACTATTTAATTTTAGCTATGACAGAAAGCAAATAAATAAATACATATTGTGGTTTTGAAAAAAAAAATCTATGTTTGCTGTCAGAAGTACATTGTATAACAATAACTGCTTTTTCAACCATCAGCTTGCGGTTTGCTAATTATTGTACTCAATATTGTAACAATTGCATCAATTGAGTACCACTTTAATATCAGATATAATCGGCAATTGACCAAATAACCTTGCACTAGTTTAGAATGTGAATGACTTGGAGTAAAAGGCAATTTACAAATTAATCTGATATGATTATTAATAAATCGACAGTATGGAAAATAGTATAATTTTGTTTTTCAAAAGTTGGAGATCTTTTGAGAGAGTTTTTGTTTAAAAGAAAGAAGAAAACTTACAATCAACTCAGACAAAATTAAGCCAGATCTCCCCCCCCCCACCTCTCACAGTTTTATACAATACTTTGTTTAAACACTGGTTTTTTTTTTTCAAAGCAAGTTTTAAATGCAAGTTTAAGCCAAGGTAAAACAGCAACATAAGTTGTGTCTTGATCAAAGCAATATTGATGACGTCCATTTTGTTGTAAATGAGATGTATGACGTTTGTACCCTAATTTACATCCATGAAGCTGGGCCATGAAGTACCTACCAGAATTCTGAATAACATTTTTACCTGTTTACAGCCTACAGGTGGACAGATTGGTCTGCATGGCTATGACATATGTATGACATATGCCTCAATCAAGTCTCAATCATCAGGAGCAACTATTGGCATGATCTGTGTTCTCTCTACAGGCTCTTACATCAAGTCACTTGATTAAAACCTTGTTGATGGAAGGTCTGTGATCTCCCTGTCTCACATTAACCTAAAACCTATAATCATAATCTCACACTGATCTGCATGTGTCTCATTCACAGTGAATATCAATCCTTAGTACACAATATCATCAGGATCAACATAATAGACATGATCTGTGTGCTCTCTAGGTTCTTACGCCAAGCCGCTTGATTAAAACCTTGTTGATGGATCTCCATGTCTTACATCTTGATCAGTGGTTTGTAAGGTTGGTGTACAGGGGTTGTAAAAAAAAAGCATATTGCAACCTGATTGTTTGGTTTAGTTTGTGGTGTGAATTTTCCATCTGATGGAGTGAACTTTACAGAAATTTGATCTACTCATTAGATGTGGTTCATGACAGTGGGCTTCACTTTGCTGAGCTACATTAATTATATACGTGACACGTATATTAAGAATAACGATTAAGCATCATTAATTTGATATCATGCGCTACTTTGTAATGTTTGAATGTTATGTTCCACAGCGGCTGAAGGGAGTATCCCATCATGCATTGCTGTATATCTGCATGCCCCATAGCAAATATATGCAAAAAATCAACAAGAGCCGCTTAGATATTGATAGTTTCACAATATTTTAGGGGTCATATTTTTGCAAACAAACGTCTAAGCTTCCCTGATTTAAACAAGTTATTTAAAGTTGCAGTGAGGGATTTTGTGTACATTTTCTATGCCACATTCAGTTCTATTTAATATGGTACCGCAAAGCATAATGGGATACTCCCTTCAGCTGCTGTGGTTATGTTCCATTGTATGATGCGTAGACCTCTTTCCTTGTTTGTATGATTATATTAGGCTGGCGGGTAAGCATCACGAATTGATCTCTTACACAGGTGTGTTATGTGTTGTTTGTACTGTTTGCCCTGACTACTCATATTCATAAGTACCAGACTTGAGTCCTATTTAAATAATCAGAGACAATCTGTGTAGCTCAATGGTTAGAGTGCTCACCCTGCAAGCGAGAGGTCTGGGGTTCAATGCCCTGCACAGGCAGATATGTCCGGAGGTTTTTCTCTGGTTTTAATATCTGCTTATGCATAATTATATGCTTAAGTTTAAGTGTGCGATGCATGATTCTTCTTTCCCCTGTACGTGACACCATACATGCCTGTATAGATGTGTCATTTTGTATTATCCAACTTTGAGTGACAATATTTTAATTTAATTACATAAATATTAACATGATTTATACCAAATAAGTCACACAAAATGATCAAATTGCCCATCCCTAGAAGCAGGGTACTCAAAGGAGCCACACCCTCAAGGTGATACATGATTTCTAACCATAGTAATGCTAATTAAATGATGACTTCTCACCAGGTGTAAAATCATTAATTAACTAATGCTCACTTCCCAAAAAACTAAAGCCTATTTTGAGGGCATTGCAATACAGTGCTTTTTAAGCTTTTGTTTTACCATATGTTTTAAATTAACATGAAAGTTAAAATGTGATTAAACTGATCTTATGCCCTTCAAACTTTGAAAATTTGCTGTAATGACTAGTGGGTGGTTTAAAGGGGCAATTCCTGATCCACAGCTTCATCCTCGACCATCAGAAATGTAAGAATACACCATACTTGTGTACATAAACTTTCTTGCTGATTCGTGTTTGGCAAAAACATCCAATATATATTTTCTGTCGACAGTAGCCAGTGGGGCACCATAAATGCATGCAATTATGCGTAACTCGTTAAATACCGAATCAACTGAAGTTTGATTAACTGAATCTATTGAAGCATACCATAAAAAGAGGATCACAAAAATACCCAAAATGAACCCAAGTAATGTACAGGGTGTCCTAATAAAAGCAGGCTCTTTTCTAGGGTCTGTGCTCTAACATATTATAGTACGGGGGTTCCAAAGAGAAAGGCTCTCCATGCCAGCAACAAATAAAAATGAGGGATGAACTAATAGTAGATGGTTATTATGTATTGTTGAATGTAGAAAATATGAGTAAAATTGGGAAGAAAATCAATTCATCAATTTTTATCGATATTGAGTGGCCAGTGTATCAATTTTTTTTAATCCTGACATTGACGGTCCTTACTATTTTAATATGATTAAGGCCCATTCAGTGATTTGCTCATCCGGACGATCGTAAAATCATCAAAAATTCAGATTCCCATTCAGATTTTAGTACCTTTGTCATTGTCATGTGTGCTATCATAGCCTGCTAGTGGTTCAGCCGAAACCTGTGTATTTAAGATGATATTAGGCATTTTACATGAATCTGTAATTTATGAATTAGCTATGTTCATGTATTTGAATGGCGCTTCAGCTTGGTTATGCTATTTTCTTCACTTTTTTGCCAAATTTTGCATTTCAAAAATACCAAATGACAATTTGAATGACTTATCCTTCACTTTTAAGCAATTTATAAACAATTTTAATTTTTTTACACATTCGGTGGGATCACTGAATGGGACTTTAAACGTCTTATCTAAAGCTGTATTATCATTATGATTATTTCAATTCAGCTGTTCCTACTGTTGTTTATAAAAGGGAATTTATTTCATCTCGTACAATTAGATTTTGGATAGGATCCAGTTTATAGTGTGTACTGTATATATACTGTGTATACACATAATAATATTTTATCATCAACACCACAGATAGAATTGCTTCTGTATACCATAACATATGGTCATCAGATACTCGATACATAGAAAGGCTCGCTAAAGTCATAAAATGACTGAAAGGCAATAGGCCTGTGATGTACAATACAATATGAACACTGCACAATAGCAAACTAGCGATTATTGGGTATGCTATCCATTTTATGCTAGTATAGGCCTATTTTTTATTGTACAGCATCTAGGCCTATACATTGCAACCAACGCCTACCTGGTAGAAAACAGCAGTTTGACGACGAGGTGTCTATCTCCACTATAAGCTTGGTGTGTAATCTTCATACATGGAATCTATAACAATGAGCTACTGATATGAGCCCTTATACCACTATATAAACATACCTGGATCAACTAGGAACGAAACCGAAATACTTCAAAAGGAAGTTCATCCAGGACCAACTTCAGAAGCGGTGTACACACACAGGCAGGGTGGTTTTTCCAACATTTTCATCAAGATTTTTCTTTCCAAGGGACGAAGGCTCATATTTTGCGCTGATGATATTCTATCTCTGCATATGGTAGGCCAATACCACCAGCACCTGGTCTATGAAGCGTAACCAAACCAGTACGGTCATAAATATTGTGGAATGATCATGTGAGGACCAATATAAAATCGACATTACATAGTCATCGTTAGTGCATCATGCACTGATAAGGGAAGCAGTTTATTGGTTGATATACCATTCGCTGGGTATTTATGATTTTACGTTTTTGCATATCTGGTATGGTAAACATTAACAAAACCAGTGGTGATAATATAATATGGTGGCATCGACTTCAGTGTTTAAATACATGTATTGACAACTTATTATTTTAAAAGCGGATGATTATGAGCATTTAATATAAACTTAGTCGTCGATTGGCACAATGTTCGGCAGCAAAAATATTTATATGCAAAAACTATATCATGGAATTAGTTATGTTCCTGCTGCAGATTCTTGGGATGACAGACAGTGTAACTATACTCCGATAGACCCGGTGTGTTATACAAAGGTAGGTAAGGTCCGGATGAAATCATCTAGCTTTTTTCACTGAAAATGTAGAATTGGCTCAATTTGCGGCACGTGACATCCCGCGAATAGTGCGCGAATATGCTGAGAAAACGGAGAATTTGCTTATTAATGCGCTAAATGCGATGCCCCTCGAATAGTGAGCTCACATGCTGAGAAAGTGGAGAAGTGGCTCAATGCGCTGAATGCGACACCCCTCGAATAGTGAGCTCACATGCTGAAAAAGTGGAGAAGTGGCTCAATGTGCAGGATACGACACCCCTCGAATAGTGAGCTCACATGCTGAGAAAGTGGAGAAGTGGCTCAATGTGAAGGATACGACACCCCTCGAATAGTGAGCTTACATGCTGAGAAAGTGGAGAAGTGGCTCAATGTGCAGGATACGACACCCCTCGAATAGTGAGCTTAATGCTGAGAAAATGGAGAATTGGCATTATGCGTCGGATTTGATACCTCTAATAGTGAGCTCATATGATGAGAATAATTATTATGTAGAATTGGTTCAATGTGTAACATGCTAAATTCCTGTTTAGCTGTATTTTTGTTCAATCCTCATCAGGGTATGTTTTGAAAATCGCTGGTCGCGCATTTGTACACTATGAAACTTGAGTAGCCCCCCAACATTTTGAACGACTGCGGAAAAAACTGCACTTCTGTAATCGAGGAGGCAGTGTAGGAGCTAACTGTACAGTTTGAGCATACATGTAGATCTTTAAGACATGGATTTATGGATGGTCTGAGAAGGCAAAATATTATAAGGAGTTCTCAGTGGCATAGCATCTTAGACTTAGGGGCACAGGGTGACACTCCCCATCAAAGTGAAAACATCCTAGATTGAAAACTACAGAAAAATGGCCAGTCCCACAATCAGGCTCGAAACCCCCTCACCAATCAAATGACTTTAACTGCATCACTAGAGCTTCTCCATGGACACCTGTAAAGCAGCTTAGTTGGGAGGCATGAGGGCTCAGGGTAGAGTCATTATCCCCCCAGGTATATTAATCCCCCACCCCTTGTTATGCCACTGGGTAGGGGATTGTGGAAGGTTATGGGATGGGGTATGAACGTTTGGACAGTATTTATTGTGGGACATTAGACGACATCAGACATAACGAATTGCATTCTGAATACGAAGAATATCCTTCTGATATCAAATGATTTTGATTTTTTGAAATTGGCAATGTAATACACATTTTATGGCAAATGATTAAAAATTGATATTTTTGATATTTAACAGTACTGAAGTAAACTTTATAAATCTGATGATTTATACTTAAAAGTGTATATGGGATGAAAAGCCGACGATCAATTGAAAATTTGGACCTTTCGTATTGAAGATATGGATTTTTTTCCCCAAAACACCAAAAAAAAAGAAGGTCTTTTTGGGAAAAAATCCATATCTTCAATATGAAAGGTCAAAATTTTCAATTGATCGTCAGCTTTTCCTCCCAGTTACATACACTTTAAGAATATATTATTAGATTTATAAAATTTACTTCGAGGACTGTTATATATCAAAAATGTGAAAAATATCAAATTTTAATAATTTGTCATAAAATTTGTATTATACCGTGAATTTAAAAAAATGAAAATTATTTGATATCAGAAAGACATTCTTCGTATTCAGAATGCAATTCGATATGTCTGATGTGCTCTCATGTCCCACAAAAAATACTGTCAAAACGCTCAAAACGCTCATTCCAGACCCCTTAAGGGGACACGATTCTAGGGATTCCTATGCCTCTACTTGGAAGATTAAAAGGTGACACCTTGTTGGTGTCTGTAGGAAATTAGGAATAGGCAGATGATGATGATAGACTATTTAACATTGATGAAAGCAGATCAGGATTTTTCAGGAGATGGACTGGGGAGTTCCCCATGCTGCACTCCCCAATTAGCACTTGTTCAGTGAATAGGGGACCATGACAGGCCCCCTCTGCGCAAGCATACTCGGAGGCCGCTCCACGTCTGTGCGCATCCCCACACCCACCCCACCCCAGGGGCGAGGAACTGGATCCAGTTCTATCCTCAGTATAAAATACCGAAAACTATGGCAAGGCATCACACATCCATGCATAAACTGTGAGTAGGTTACAAAATACAATGTAGATAGATCAATTGCCTTTGCACTTGTCTGCTTTTATAAATCTGTCAGGCGGGTGTAAAATCAATGATGTGTAGTATTATAGTAGCATCATTTAAGGTGGTGATTTATAGGCTGTGCGTATGCTAATGACATAATGGACATAATATATCTAATTTTTTATTTATGAATTGATGAGAGAAGAATTTAACTGCTGGATAGGTTTTTAAGAGTGTTTTCGGGATATGCGAATTCAGCTGATTTTTTTTTGCTTTCAAACATGGGTTCATTATGAATCTTGACAAGATTCTGTTATAAATGCGCTATCAGTGATTACCGTGAAAACATGAACATATTATGCGCACAAAAGTATCCGAACACTTAAAACAAAACCAGTCGCTAGCTTAAAGACACAAAACATAATTTTCCAAATAAATTAGTCAATAGATTGGGAATTTTGTTCTGCATATTTTGATATCTCATTCAGCACAGTGCAATTTTATTTTCCCAAGTTATACCAATTTGAATAAAAAAGAGAGCATTTGGAAAGTGGCAAAATTTATAATTGTGTTTCGGGCAAGCTATTGATTTAGCTAGCTACGCACATACAATTTCAGGACAAATTTTGTCAAAATAGAGCGTAACCTTTAAAAAAAGGGCTCTTGGGTGACAGCATTTGTTGGTAAATGCTGTCACCCAAGAGCATTTGTTGGTAAATAAAAAAAAATGAATAAATTTAGCACGGTACTAATGAATTAACCCCATAGCAATGTATCATTTGCAATCAAATAATAATGATGATGCCTTTAAAAATTAGTCTCCTAGCAACTGAAACCAAATAGCTAGATGGATAATCATCACATGAGATGAGATTGAACATCTGGTTTATTGCTATCCTGAACCCAGCCCAGCCGAAAGGATACGAATACAGGCAATACAGGATTTTGTTGCATTTTATTTTATTGAAGGTTATAAAAATGAAAAAATAGAAGAAAACTATTTTATTTATACTTATTTTACAATTTGAATTATTTATTTATTTATTTTTATTTTGAGGAAGTAAGTGAAAAAGTAAGTAAATTGTATGTTGGATGCAATGAATGATGTAAAAAGAAATTTAAACCATCTGTGAGCATAAAATGTGTATTTATATCGCGAATTAAAAAAAAAAATCAAAATTATTTGATATCAGATGGACATTCCTCATATTCAGAATGCAATTTGATATCTGATGTGCTCTCATGGCCCACAAAAATACTGTCAAAACGCTCATACTACACCCCTTAATTTAGGGTAATTTTAATAAAATTGCTATGTAGGAACTTAAAGAACCATAAATGAGGAGAAATTTTAATAAGAACATCAGGTAATCAATCTTGGAAAAGGCCCTTTAAAAGGAGCCTGGGGAAAAGGTCTTTTACAATGTATAATTTGAAAATCATGCATAATAATTAGCATATTTTGGAGCATAATAATTAGCATATTTTGGAGCAGCCTCCTGCAAATTTTGGATCTTTATGCATAAAACTATTTTGAGGGTCAGTAGACAAAAGGTATTTAAAAATAAAATAATTTATCATGCTAAGTAGCCAACAGTGACGTCATAAGACATACTTTAATGAATTACTTCTGACAAAGCAAGAAACTTCAATTTATTCTTGTTTCATTTCATGTCACCACCCTTGAAATAGGGCCTATACTTTCACTGAGACTTCCCTTTGAACTACTAGCGATATCAAATACAACTACCTAGCCCACATTACTATTATTAAAACAGAATTGTAACTATAATTGTAAATCCAGAGGGATGTTATTACTCTGGGTTTTTTTTTCAAGACAAGGAAACATGTTCTGCACTACATGATATTTGACGTCTTGTTCTGTAGTTCATGAAATTTGACGCCTTACTTAAATACATTATTGCAAAGGATATTAATGTTTCTTCAATTAATTAGTCTTGATATTATCTTCATATTACGATCAATTAAAACTGAAAATAAATGTGGAGGTTTCAGTTTGATAACTAATAATGGAAGTTTTTGACTCTTTATGTTCCCCAGTTTCCACAGTTATGTCATGTTTTAGGTGCATTTGGACCTGAAAATGTATAAAATTTAATATTATGCACCATGGAATCTCCAACCCACTGGAAACTAAAATGTTTAGTTTTGTTTTGTTTTTTGGCAAAAAGATGTTGTATAGGTAAGCTTAAAACTCTTTGGGTGGGCAGCTAAATAACTACTTATCAAATGCTACAACTTAGTACAAGTTGACAAATTGCTGTGGGTTCTAATTGGGGCATGGGTGGTTAATGAAACAAAATTAATATTAAAATTAAAACATTTCTGTCTTTGTCTTTAGAATAAAGATTCATTTTTCCTTTGTATGCTAGATCCTGTGATGTATTTAGAAATAGTGGCCATACAGATTCTGAATATTCAACAGAATATTTTATGCAAAAATTATATCTTCATTATTTTTATCTATTCCCATTTCCAGTAATGTGATGATTAGGGATTCAATCATGTTTCATCGTTGTTCATCACCGATTAACAACGATGCGTCTGAGTGGTTTACTTAGCTGCCCGAGCGAAGTAAACCACGCAGACGCGCCGGTGACGCGAGTTGTTAATCGGTGATGAACAATGGTGAAACATGATTGAATCCCTTTCAACAACGAAACAAGCTAAAGATGTCGAATTCAAATGATTCTTTCATTCGGAATGTCCACTTGTCTTTGCCACTCAACCTTGCATAAAGATCGCATTATTTCTCTCTTGATATCGGCAATAAAACTAAAGAATAAAGCGATAATATTTAGCTGCTTCCGCCAGCATAAGAGACTTCATGTTTACGCATACGTTCCAGGCATGACGAATTTTACGCGCTCATGCGTAACATGTACGCATAACCTTGCGTTTGCGTATGTGCTACTGGACAGTGGATTCATCACGGATTAACAACGGTTGGCTCCTGTACAAAGGTATAGGAAGAGTTGTTGAACATAAAATCGATAATATGTTGCGTCCAATGTCTGGTGGAAATATATTATCGATTTTACGTCATCAAAAGTTTGTTAGAAGTTGAACATTACTGGAAATAGAATGGTACCGTAATAGATAATGAAGACTTGTTGCATCAAATATTGTACATTAACTAAAACGTCTGTAGTATCCCATAGGGGACAGGCTTTGCCATTTGAGGAGAGCTAGAGCAATTGCTCCCCATCACTCCCCTCAAATAAAGCTGAGGAGAGCTTTTTATTGCTTGCCTACCTTTGGTGTAACAATAATAACCACATATATATAAAATTATACAGTACAGTAAAAATGCTCTCCTAGTGCTCTCCTGTAGCACTCAAGGAAAGCGATTAAAAGCTCCCCTGCAAATTTCAAACAGCAAAGTCTGAGGGGATAGGGAGAAAAGCAAGGAACAGGCATGGGCTGATCTAGGTTAAAATGGAAGTTATCTTTAGATTAGCCTGTTAGCTGTTGGCTATATTTGCTCACTGAGATGTCTGACTCATGTTCTGAAGTTCAAGTTGAACACCAGAAATGAGGGATAATCATCGGAGCAAGTTGCAGGCCATCTTAGAATCGGATATGTGTTATTGGCTGCAAGGTTGGTTGAAAAGTTCCTGCGAGTTGTGCGACAGTTTGTTGCTTTTAGTTGATCAGAAGGAGGAGTGGGATGTTATGCTGGAAGTGGATGTGTAGGAGAGTGTGGTATCCAAGGAAGTTGTATCTTGTCTGAAGTTGAACTCTTTGCAATGCCTTATGAATGTGGATGAAATTTTAAAGAGAGTACAGAGAGTACCTTGAAAGTATGTAGAGTTAACCGGGAAAGTTAATTTGACTTGATTTGTTCTTATCGGAAATAATGCTGGTTGGACGAGTGTGGTTGAAGAGAACTCAGTCATACTGTGTGTGTACATTTGAAATATCTTTTGGAAAAACTACTTATGTAAGTTGATTGTTGTTTTCTTTAAATTCACATGTTTTCACTATCATCACATTAGGCATACATAACAAGATTACCGCAGGGGTTTCTGAAGGCGTTACTATGAGATTTGGCAAAGGGGACCTTTTAATACTTCTCAACGCTAAAGCGGTGTTCATAAATGTGTATCAGTTCAGCTATGTACATGTAGAAACACCTGCGTTGAATATTGCCCGAAGCATGCCACTCTAGAATTTTTAATGAACCCGTACATAAATTGAGCAAGGATATTATTTTGATCAAACCAGTAGAAATTATAATGCAAATGATACAATTTATGTACAGGTACATAAGCAGCCAGTGCGTGGATAGAAGAACATCGGGGAAATTACGGCAGTGAGGAACTAACACTTGAGGGGATTTTATTATAGTCAATTTTTTTGGTCATATTTTTGCCTGTATTGTGTGCGTACTATCATGAATAGTCAATCAGGCTCAGTGTTGAAGCCAGGACTTTATAATAAGGTAAGGGGAAAAAGGAGCAAGTCAACTTTTAAGGGAGGCAAGGTATGTCGAAAATGGTCAACAATGGGTTAAAAGGTACTAAAAGAGGCATCTTAAATATCAGGGCGGCCAGCATCTTGGGGGGGGGGAGGAAGCAAGACTTATCAGAGTGGGTAACTGCCTCATTTCCCCCTTTGGATAGAGGGGGAAAGCAAGACTTCTCACAGGGGGAAGCTGCCTCCATTTGCCAATGGCTATGCCACTGGTCAGGCTCCTTCCACCCCCCCCTCCAAAAAAAATCCACCACTGAAATACCAGCATCCTTTGAATGGCCCTCAAGACAGCATTTTCAACCCCCTTACCAAAATAAAGTTCTTTACTCCTAGTCTTCATCAAAATTCCCATAAACCATACTGAGTGCCTGTTGTCAGTTTTCATCAGTTTAAAAGCTGTGGAAAGACTATCTTATATAAATGCTACAATGTATACCATCCAGTATTATGGCCATTTGTAGGCCTACATGAAAACCTGTTCTGAGTGATCAAAGAACACCTTTAGGGAGTGGTGGAAATGTATACTATTTTGGACGTTTAAATAAGGGACATCCAATATGTTGATCCATGAAAAGTGTCTCTAACCTGTCTAATAAAATGTCAGTCATTAACTTGTTGTTAACTCTCTCCATGTGGGTGTCGACTGCAGACGGCAAGTTTTTTTTTTCTTTTCAAAAATACAAAAATTTCATAATTGTTTATTTTCATGACCATATTTGGAAGCAGCATGAAAAATGCATTAAAATGAATACAAACAAGCCTAGTATTGGTTCAGTGGTTCTTAAGATAGGTCTTGATATTTTGAAAAAATATCCCAAAAACTAGAACTTGAAGACTGTTGAAGACTATGGCTAGCATGCAGAGCATTAATCATAAAGGTTGCCAGGATGCATGTCATGTGTCAAATGCTTGATGGAAGGGGGCATTGAAATCTTGTTTTGGTCAACCTGTCAAATCAAAGATACTCAATGTGTCAAATTGACATTACATTAATAGAAGTTTTAAGGGGGTACTACACCCCTGGCCAATTTTGTGCCTATTTTTGCATTTTTCTCAAAAATTATAGCTCATTGATGACGGGTAAGTTATGTATATTATAGGGGCAAAGACAACAACTACTGCACTGGTTTTCCCTGATTTTTGACTGTAACTCCACAACTGTTGTATGTGCTGAAATAAAATTTCCAGTGCAGTAGTTGCAGTACTTGCCCCTAAAAATATACATATTTTACTTGTCACCAATGCACTATAATTTTTGAGAAGAATGCAAAAATAGGCACAAAATTGGGCAGGGGTGTAGTACCCCCTTAAAGTGAAACCATTGAGGTCCAATTTCTTGAAGCTTGGCTAGTGGTTTAATAGGCTTCCTAAGCCAGCAGACTACCAAGTGGATTTATTTGGCTTAAGCCTGACCGCCCTGAAGACTGAGGAAGTCTTCTGGTCTGGTGTGCATCTTCTTTTGGGGTTTGAAGACAGAATTCATCAAACATGTATATCAAATTTGTGTAAAAAATGTCTGAATATATAATGTTTAAGTGACACTTCCCTGGTACAATTTGTTCTGGTGAATTTGTTCTGGTAGAGGAATTTTTTTTTGGGGGGGACATGTTTTGTCAGTTTCCCACTTAGGAATTTTTCTCAATATACCATTGAATAAACTTAATACATGTACATGTGCCTTTTATATTATTTTATATTATGCTATCTGCAGGCATGCATATCATTTATTCAGACTCATTTTTAATTTAGACATTTATTGCATTTAATTCTCATCAGATTTGATGCATTATATGTGTGCAATATACATTCCTGACTGATGAGTATTATATGTCTTTATTAATAGTGTGGGTATGTAAATTACTAGTAAAATACAAAACAACATAATATTGTTATTACAGCATGATTGCTAGTTATACTATGATCAGCTCTTAATAGGCGGGAATTATTCGGTTTTTGTTACTGCGCGAGTCAATAAAGTTCCAACTTACGCACATGTAAATTCACAAAAGCACGCGTCGTTCACGCAAAACGCAAAGCGCAGGTGCTGCGCCTAGCTGTGTGTACGCCATTCTGTATCAATCCACAATGTTATGAGTCCCGCCTATTAAGAGCTGATCAGAGTATAAGTAGCTGTCATCTGGTTAGCAACCTCCAATATCAACAAAAAAGGATTTGGTGGTAAAAATCCAGTAAAATTATCATAAAGTGAGAGTTGTACGTCCACATGTAAAAGATGCATATTTCAACTACACCAGGCACAAAAAGAACTCGTCAGTTATATTCATCCTTGCTGTTCAATAACTTGATAATTTTGGATTATTCTGAAATATACATTTTGTTAATTGGACTTTTCTGTCTCATTTGACACCCTGTTCGTGAACATTGAGCAAGAATTAACCAAGATATGGGCCTCCAAACTCTCAAACCCCAAAATGAAAAGTTGCAATTTTAACGATTCAATTGTGCCTGTTACACTGTGTGCTTTATTGATTGCCCGTGGTGCTTGTGTGCAATACATCGATGCGTTCCCATTGAAAATCGTTGAAAATGCAACTTTTGATTTTGAGGTTTGAGGCTTTGGAGGCGCATATCTTGGTCAATTCTTGTTCGTTTGTCACGAACAGGGTGTCAAATGAGAAAGCAAAGTCCAATTAACAAAATGTGTATTTCAGAATAATCCAAAATTATCAAGTTATTGAACAGCAAGGATGAATATAACTGACGAGTTTCTTTTTGTGCCTGGTGTACATTGCATCCATGTAAAATACAGTGTTTGACTCATGTAGTGAAATTAATTCAAAGTAAATACCACAAATATAATTCACAGTTGCTAATCAAGTTTAAGCCATTTCTTATGGGGTTCACTGCCTAGTAAGCATTTGCAACATGTTTTCCTTCTAAAATCATGAGGTTGCAGGTCTTAAATATGACTGGTAATTTAACAAATGTGATCTATAAATTCCATACATTGATACCGCCATTGTGGTTCTCATGAATGCGTGATCCAGTCGCTATGATAATGCTCCAGGGTCACCAATGTGATGTCACGTCTACGACAGGGAATTGATGTACAAACTATTTCCATCTTTATTATATTGGTTATCTTTATTGCAGCTTAATCAAAGTTGTAAGAGTAGGGAATACAAATGTGCGTGGACTAAGTGGCGCGTAGCGTTTGCTTTCTGCAGGGAAATTAATACAGTTTTATTATCATAATGACATTTTAGAATTTAGCAATAATTTTAAAAATGTAAATCTTTCAAAGTTGTGATGCCATTTTGTCTGGCAAATAGTGTTGGCAAATGTTCAAATGGTATCGCCGTAGAAGTGACGTCATAATCGGATTAACTACCATAGCAATAGATGAATACAATTTTGAATATACCGCGCTGCACTGCAGCAAGTTGCACTCATCACCTGTCTTCAATCATATAATAGATTAAATACAATACCGCTCTTTTCAAATAGACTAATCTTACAGGTGCAATATATGGTTCATTGCATCGGTACCGCATGAACGTTGTAGTGCGGGGCGATATAGCCAAAATTGTATTCATCTATTGCTATGGTAGTTAATCTGATTAACTACGTCACTTCTACGGCGTATAGGCAATGATGGGCTATTCCAGTTGAAATTCATACACCCCCTATGGAAGGTATGACCTTAATTTATCACACAGGGAGTGTAGATTTCAAATGGAGTCACCCATTCAGTTAAAGCCATATATAACATTTTCAAATAAAATAGATTAGCATTTATTTGCCATAAAATGTTAGCTTTTACTGTCAGATATATCCCTTTTATTTTTGAGCGAACAACTACGGCAAAGCAAAGAAAATTGGAATTTACTACCAGCGCACATGTCGCCAATCCGTACCACTCCTTCGGTCATGTTGTGGTACGACCCTTTGTTGTGTATATCACCGTCCAGCACGCCGTGTGCGTACTGTGTGTTATGAACATCGTGTATGCGTTCGACTAATAAATCCATCGTAATAATAAAGTGCCGGTTCTGCCGTTTTATTCAAAATCTCGGATTTTGACAAAACTACAGCACCTAGAGTCTTGATTTTTGCAGGGTCTATTGGTTTAATAAAGTACAATTTAATCGTGTAAAAAAAGGAATTTTAAAAATTCAGTGAGGGCATCTTCCTCAGCAAATGTTATAATATGGCTTTAACTCCATTTGAAATTCAAAGGACATGTCTTCCATAGGGGGTGTATGGATTTCAAACAGAATTTATGGCAATACATTTCTGAGCAATTGTATTATCATGTATAAACAACAAACACTGTCATCAAAATAAAATCCTTTATTTCTGTAGAAATTAATGATTCTATGTGCAGCATTGTTTTGACAACTAGAAAATAATATAAACTGCATAGGATAGGTCTACTTGAAACATGTTTTCTTGACATCTAATATCATGATTGATGCAAATACTGTATTATAGTTTGCATACCGTATTTCCTTCCAAATGCCTCTCCTCTGATAAATGCTCCCCTCCATTTTTTCAATGAAAAAGTAACCAAAATACATACAAAAAACATTTTCAGTCTTTATCGTGTAAGCTTAAAATTGCATCATTCACATCAAAGTTAGCTGTCACAATCACTAAATTGCATGGACCAAATCAAAATCTATTGTAACTTATTCTTCCAAACCAGGTAATTGCCAAATTATGGTAGAATTTCACTAAGTAAGTCATATTTTTGGTTAAAATGCACACTGATGTTAATTTCATATTTACCAGTATAATATTGTATTCCATGCAAGCTGGCCACACCATCTTAGATTTGAACCTGGAAAAGAACCGGCAGTGAGCGATACTTGCAATTTTTGGCCTGATTTTGAGCTCTTTTTAAAAGAAATTTGCCTGTTATATAAAGACCCACTTTTCAAAAAATTGCATGCCCAGGGCATTTATTTATTAAAGGGAATGTGGTAGGGCCTAAAATACAATGAATATAATGCTGCTTATCCCTGACAATATGATGTACCCAGGGGTGTCAATATTTGAGAAAAATACTGTGCAGAATTTTCCCATTAACTCTCATCGTGTAAAGTTACGGTGTGAAAAAGGTTGTGCAAAAGCAGTATTTCATTATATGAAAATTGAAGAGGGAAAAAAGAGTACATTGCTGTCTGCTTTGTAAGTGCAGGCATATAAACATGATAAATGCGGTGGCTAGGGTTGTTGGCTTATTAACTCCATGAGAACTACCTGCCTATTGGTCAAAAAGATGTTTTCATTATCAATTGGACCAATCAGCAACATTGTTAGAAAAGTTTAACCACACAAAAAATTGGGATGAATTATTTGCAAAGCTCCCTTCTGATTGGTGATTAAAGTGAAGATATCACGTAATTGACCAATCAGAGGCAATGTTAGATTGGCAGGTAGTGCTCAGGGGGTTAAAGCCAAGACCTGGAGGAGATGTTGTAGAGCATTGAGACTCCAGCCAAATGTGTTAATGTTGTGCCATGCATATGTATTGAAAAGAGCGACTGCATTATCTGCATTTGGCTAATGTGCAACTTTACTTGAATTACATTAATACTTGGATTAGGCTGTGAGGCATTAGGTGAGAAATCTGGATGTCTGTGTGAAGATGTGGGTCAGTGAATCAGACAAGGTTATAGATTTTTATATCGTATTCATCTAGCCTAGGTTAGATAAAAGACTGCATTTTTGTGTAAAACGTAAATTTATAAAGGTTTTATGATTGAATGTTTTCTCTCTTCTGTCCAATACTATTTTTATGAGACCTAGGTTAGATAAAAGACTGCATTTTCGTGTAAAAAAGGAACTTAATATAAAGGTTTTGTGATTGAATGTTCAACTTTTGTTCAACACTATATATTTTTTGATATGGATCCAATTGCGCAAATTGGAACATTTGCCAATAATTATATTTGACTTGTAAAACTTGAAAAAAATACTCTGTGAAGTAGATTTCTTTTTGACATTTGGGGGGGGGTGGATCAAGGTTGGTGTAAAACTAAAATCCACAAAGCAGAGAGATTGGAGCATCTTTTACTCCCAGTATTTAAGGGACTGTTCACAAACAATTGTTGGGGGCCTGATGCAAAAAAAATTTTTATCGCAAACATTTTGCGGAGCCCCCCTTTACAGATCCCAAAAATTTCAGCCCCCCCCCTTTTTGACATGAAAATTATGGGGTCAACCCCATAGAAAAGAATTTTTCAGGGGCCCCTTTAAGAGGGTCAAAACTTTTAAGGGCCCCCATTTTGCATCAGGCCCCCCAACAAGTGTTTGTGAACGGTCCCTAACTGTCTTGGAACAAATGCATGTAATCGCTTAAAAATGTGCCATTTTGAAGAAACTTAATGCAATTTTAAAATCTAAAATGATCAAATTTTGTTGTTGGAAGCATAGTGACATCCATTTGGTTATAATGCTATTCCTTTGAGTTGTGTATGGGTAATGTAAATAGGTTGCTATAGGGTTAAGAGCTGGATGAATTAGTAAACTATAATTTGTTTGATATGTATTGTATAATCTCTTAATCAAAGATGTATGAATTGGACTGCTTAATTCTTTTCAAGGTTTATCTTATTCAATAGATCACAGAACACACTGATGTATTATTTCATATTTATAGGCTATTATATGTGGTATGCCCTACAAAACTAAGCAACCATTCATGAAGTAAAATATATAACAAAATTAATAAATTAAGATAAATGATGATTGTGGTTTAAATTAATACTAAAAGTAAAAACAGAATTAATGGCCGGATAATGGTCAAGTGAGCACCAAGTCATCTGTAGTTGCCTACATAGGCAGCACAATAAATAAGGTAGCAGTTTATAAATCATGACCTTATTGCAAAAGTGATGACCGATTTCGGAAAAATCAAGGTGATCATGATGACCGCAATTCGCAAGGATGTGACTGCAAATCATGCAGAAATAACTAAGTTATGAAACTAAAACTCATAGAAGGTACAGATTCACAGGGACTGTCTTTTGGAATTTGCAGGAGAGCATTAAATAGCTCTTCTTGAGCCTGCATGGAGAGCTGTATATAGCATTTAAAATAGAATGTAAGGAGAGTGAATGGTCACCTAAGAAGAGCTAAAAATCACTCCCCTATATCAGTTTAAAGGAGAGCAGTGGAGAGCGATTTCACTCGCTCTCCTCAAAAGGCAGTCACTGGATTCAAAAGTTGCAACCCTAATTTTGAATTTACACATCATGCATGTCATGAGTGCGCATGACGATAACATGCTTCAATAATGGAATGATTGATACAGTAAACATTGACGGAAAGTGAAAATTGTAACTTTTGAATTTGTACCTTCCGTCGGTTTTAGTTTCAAAACTTGGGGATTTCTGCATTATTTGCCATCACTGATATCACAAATGAAAGAAAACATCTTTGCGGTTATTATGGTCACTTTGATTTTCGAAATCGACCTCACTTTGGCTATAAGGACATGTTTCATGAACAGCTACTTTATTTATTGCGCTGGATGTAGCTGACTAGAAAACCCAGGGACTCAAGCTTGCATGAAATTACCAGTGCACTGGAATGTTATTTAGTGTATTGGTTCGGTTTTC
The DNA here is from genome assembly GCF_039555335.1 of Amphiura filiformis. Lineage (NCBI taxonomy): Eukaryota > Metazoa > Echinodermata > Ophiuroidea > Amphilepidida > Amphiuridae > Amphiura > Amphiura filiformis. The sequence continues at coordinate 3,830,157 of NC_092647.1, read as the reverse complement.
AAGCAAATTTGAAAATAAAAATCATGAAAAGTATTACTTTTACAGCATCATGAGCATGTCCCTACCCTTCTGCTGTTAGAAGTCCCCGGCATAATAGTTTATGTATTCTATAAATGTGTCTATAAATGGCTTTGAAAGAGAAAATCATGGAATTGATTAATATTGTAAATTGTAAAAATATGAACTTGATTACTTTGTTACCTTACTATCTTTAGCCATTCTCAGTGCACATGGAAGAAATTATTGCAAAGACGTAATGAATGCTTTTAATTTGATTTTGTTAAATTCAACTTGATTTAGATCCTCTTTACACTTAGCAATCACAATGATGTATATTCAAAATGTATTATTGCAACTGTTATTAACTCTTTCCACACGAGTGTCGACGGCAGAAGACAAGTTTCAATTTTTTTTTTTAATATTAGAAAATTTCAGAATTGTACATTTCCATGACCATATTTGGAATCAGTACGTAAAAAGCATTAAAATGAGTACAAACAAGCCTAGTATTGGTTCAGTAATACTTAAGATGGCTCTTGATATTTTGAGAAAATTATCACAAAACTTTGAATTTGTTACGTTGAAGCCTATGGCCGGCATGCACACAGAGCATTAAATAGAGCACACACTAGAGGAGAAAGGAAACACTGATTACCATATGTTGACATGGCATTTGGCTTATTGAATGTTACCATGCACATTCAAATGTTTGGCAACTTAAAGATTATAATGTTTTCTCACATGTTCTTAATGATCAGTGATGACGCAAGTTTCGGCGCTTTAGGAAATAGGTCCAAGCAAAGCATTCTCTGGTCCGAAGAAAATTAATATATAGGTGTAAAGGGACTGTGTGTACGCTATCATGAAGGTGTAAAGGGACTGCTTGGGGGGTTTGATGTGCGATCATTGATAGTCCCTGTATGTTGAAGATAATTGAGCGATATTTTACGAAATGTTGTTTCAGTGAACTGGGTGTGGTGATAAAAGATAGTACCACACAGGTGCATGCAAATATGTACAATTTTGCCTTCATCACCTATGAATACTAATACGCTGTAAAATGTGCAGGTATATTGACTACTCGAGTGCCAGAAGTGGGTAAGTGCAAAAGCTGCCATGTGTAGCTGAGTACAATATACTGTGTGTAAATTGCAATATGTTCACAGGGCAGCTATTACACTTACCCACTTCTGGCACCGAGCAGTATATGTAGGTTGTAGGTGGGTGTTTGGCATCTTGTAATGCCAGGAGTTGAAAGCAGTTGTGAGCTAGCAAATACAGATGAGTGGGATGTTGCTGAAATCGATTTTGAGGTTTAGTTTGGCTGATTGAAGCAGTTTTTGATTTTCATGGTTTTTTTAATAAGCAGCAAGGAAATTATAATATTTCTGGAGGCATAAGTGTGTAGTTCCATGATTTCAGACTATTATGGTCTGCAAAATGGGTTTTAATAATAAATGAAACAAGAGCATCTTCAGTTTTAATAGTCGGTAAAAGATAGTATTTACCTTGATTGCATTGCATTGTCTTAGGTTATTTGAACTTGTTGTTTGAGGACATACTCAACTTAAGCAAGCAGTCAATCAAGCAAGTAAGCAGGCTAGCAAGCAAGCAAGCAAGCAAGCAAGCAAGCAAGCAAGCAAGCAAGCAAAAGAGTTCAAATTGAGCAGTTAAAAGTTGCCATGCCATCTTATTCTGATTATTAGACAGACAGGGAATCGGACCAGATCCATTTGGTGCATTTTGATATTCACTTTTACCAACTCAACCTACCTCCGCACACACATATACCAACTCCCTTTCCCCTAACCATATATACTGACACATACACACACCCTATACATACCCCCACCAATACTGACAAGAGCTACATTATGGGGGAATTTATTGTATGTACATTGTGGGTATATGTACAAATGCATACAATGAGACATTGTGGGTGTGAAAATGAAATGGAGGGGGACTATACCTACCCCCTATATAGGTGTTTAAAAGCCATTTGCAGGGGGCTCCACTTTGGGCAATGGGCATATGCCCCCAACAAGGTCAATTTATGCCCACACTATGGCTTTATATATCTTTACCCCACAATACCTCCATTCATGCACATAGCATACATTTACCATCAATATTATCAATCCATCTATTAATGTCCAAAGAGGTGACAATTTTTAAAGTGACATGTCCAGGAAATGATATAATTAAGTAGTTACTGACACTCTGACAGTTTGGAAAGGAAACATTGGATTGATGGTTGATCTCCAGAGAAGATTTCTTACCCTTCCCAGAATCCCTTGCAACATGATACATTACTTCATGTCATCAAATATGCTCCTGTTACTTTGTACAGGTTCTCTTTGTTTTCATTTTGAGAATAGACTGGCTAAACATGGTTTGATAAACTTGATAGTCAAGAAATAAACATATTTGGCAAGATGTGCATTGTACATTGAGGTACATTTCGTCAGTATCGATCCATGTTGCACTAGATAGCAAATCAGTACAGGAAATTGACATGGGAGAAATGCATTATGGGAAATCTTCTCTGGGTATCTTCTCTGGTTAAGACACATGAAGCTATTACTAGCATTGAACATAAGAATTGTATGTGTACTTGAGGGAGACGATTTGATCACCTTGACAAGATTAGTAGTTACTTGTGACTTTGATGCAGAAAAGAAGTTCTTTACATTAAGCAGGGTATCATTGTGAAGGATTGGAATGAGAACTCGCAGCCATTTCAGTATCTTTTCTCCCTGTAGAATGGATCATTTAAATGTTTGTATTTTTGTAACATTTTTCATCATTTTGTCATTTTGTCTTCTCATCTTACACATGTACGAGTTTGTCTATAGTTTGGGGAGCGAGTTTGCTCAGTGGTTGTACGTCTTGCACCACTGGAGTCCTGGGTTCAAGCCCTAGTGGTTGTGAATGTATGAGCACTTGGTTTATCCTGGTCCATGCTTGCTCTCGCAGGTTTTCTCCAGGATCTCTGGTTTCCTCCTGCTTTCAATATCGGTGATTAGTTGTTTGGTTATCAAAAACTTCTTTCACCCAATGGAATTTGGGGAGCTGCACAGATAATTGGTGGATGTTACAATCTTAGTGTGGATAGGTTTGCGCTGGGATCGGTAGCCGCAGTTTGTTGCCCTCACGGACTTAGCGAGCGCGTAGCTCATGCAGTCGATTACGCGCAAGTCGCACAAGGTGTTCAACCGATGGATAGTGTACTAAATAGCAACAGAGCCTGAAAGTAGTGCTACGGGATCGGCTGCAACCGGCCTAGTTGATGCGATCTGATTGTGATGATTCGCCAGTTGCAGCGTAATTGCAGTGCTTTGAAACCTCTGGAAAAAAACAAAATTTATTTTATTTTTTTATATGCAGAGGAAGTAATAAATAATTCAATGGAGTGATTGTTGTAATAAAGTGTTAATTCTTTTCCCATATGATACAATTCAGGAAAAGGCTGAAAAGGAATATTCTGTATCATTTTCTACCTTAAAATCTGAAATATTTCAAAATGTTTGAGATTTGAGGTAGCAAAATATGGTCTTATTGATTCATATTTAACAGTGCATCATTTTGCAGGAGTTTGGGTAGTTAATCTTCAGCCTAAAATCCCACTGTCTTATCAGAGAAAAGAATAAAGTACATTTAGATCTCACTCTATCATTAACTATTTTGAACATGCTATTTTTTTCATCATGCTTTAAAACTACAATGTAGAGAATTATAATGCTATCAGTTGACTTAAGGGCTGGGGTATGAGCGTTTGGACAGTATTTATTGTGGGACATTAGAGCACATCAGACATATCGAATTGCATTCTGAATACGAAGAATGTCATTCTGATATCAAATAATTTTGATTTTTGAAATTAGCAATTTAATACACATTTTATGGCAAATCATTAAAATTGATATTTTTGATATTTAACAGTACTTGAAGTAAACTTTATAAATCTGATGATTTATACTTAAAGTGTATGTAGGTGGGATGAAAAGCCGACGATCAATTGAAAATTTTGACCTTTTCGTATTGAAGATATGGATTATTTTTCCCAAAACACCAAAAAAATTAGGTCTTTTTGGGAAAAAATCCATATCTTCAATATGAAAGGTCAAAATTTTCAATTGACCGTCACTTTCCTCCCTACATACACTTTAAGAATATGTCATTAGATTTATATAATTTACTTCGAGGACTGTTATATATCAAAAATTTGAAAAATATTACATTTTTATAATTTGTCATAAAATTTGTATTATATTGTGATTTTCAAAAATGAAAATTATTTGATATCAGAAAGACATGCTTCAGTATTCAGAATGCAATTGACAGGTCTGAGGTGCTCTCATGTCCCACAGAAAATACTGTCGAAACGCAATAAACGCTCATTTTAGATCCCTTAATAGTTTTGTATTTGATTTGTTTGTATCTTTGCAGAGAGCCCGGGTGTGGGTTCGAGACCCAGAGGTGGTATGGAAAGGAGGAGAGCTGACCAAAGACTATAAGGAAGGGGACAAGGAACTGGCTATAGAACTGGAAGATGGAACAGTAAGTGTCGAGGAATGATGGCCTCAATTAGCCTTTAAGAGAAATGGCGGACACAATAGGATGGTGCTGCACGAAATGGGTTAAGTCTTTTGAATTTTCCTGGTTTTATCCAGATTGAAGACTGCCCTCCTTTTGTGTACGCCATACTTCGAAAAGGTTAATGGGCTATGTTTAGAGAAAATGTTGCTAAGCTTTGCGTATATTACTAGTAGGAGACTACACTTGCTACCAGGAAACCCTGTTTATCGCATGCCCTCTTGTACTCATAGCCCCGACACAGGGTTACACCAAGGTTAACTCAGGTTAGGTAGCTTGGTTAGCGAATGAAGTACCAATGTTTTGTGTCAGGTCCAATCAGCTAATGGGAACTTTACTTCTGTGCTTGCGTAGTGCACATGAGCTACAATGGCAAAAAAGTTATCTGATAACCAGTGTAGAAGAGCAAGTCTTCAGTAGTCTTTGGAGAGTCATCTTCATTGTCTTCACAGTTGCTGAACAGGCTTTTGATGAGACAATGCAAAGAAGTCTGGATGAGAATCTGAAAGTGATTCTTACTGAGTGTAGAAAGCTGATCTGTTATGCTAATACTGCCACTGCCTTTTGGCAGAGGGAAAGGGAAGGACAAAGGAAGACAGAAAGAAGATGGAGAGGATCATTGTTTTTTTCAGTCCTGTTTCAAGCCACGGACCCCTCGGGTGGTGCCGACAAGAACGGATATAGCAAGTGTTAGATAATTAAATCCCTTTAATTACCACAAACGCACATTGCTAGAAAAGTATGATAAGCAAAAATGCACATTTTTCGCATTCGTTTGCAGGGAGAACCTTGTTTTGGTAACAAGATCTTGGATCTGTGCAAAGGGAGAATACTAATTAGCTATCCCTAACACTGTTAAATGCCACCAAATATCACAGCACAAAGCGATTGAAAGCGCAAGTGTCCCACATGATGTGATTGTATGAGCACACATATACGCATGAAAACGCTGGCCGGGCCAGGTCAGCTGTCATGGCTTGCTATTTGTGTTGTCGACAGTACAGCAATGGAGGATTCAGTGGTTTGAAACCAGACCAAAGAAAACCCTTTTTCTTCATTTTCTTTCTTTAATTCCTCCTTCCTTTCCTTTCCCTCTGCCAAAAGACAATGGCAGTGTTAGGATTAGATATCAACTTGGCATCTGTTAGGCTCAGTGGCGTAGCTAGGTTGGAGCCAGGGGGAAAGTTGCCCCTCCCCCCACAGAAATTTTCAATTTCCAGGGATAAAATTGGGATGGGAAAGAGTAAAGTGTCATTGAAATGACTGAAAAATGGGACAAATATTGATAAATGGGGACAAAAATTTGACTTTGCCCCTCCACAGTAATAGGCTGGCTTCGCCCCTGGTTAGGCTTGTTATAGATCAGGTATTTCATTAATCATATTCATCTAATATGCTGTTCCAGACAGTTTCAAGTGAGCTGACTTATTTCATTGATTTGTTAAAATTGCACATAGGACACAGCATTCTACTGAAATGTTAACATAACAAACCATGATGCAATGAAGGACTTACAGAGTCAATTAACACATCCATAAATAAAGATAAAAACTTGAGAAAACTGTTATTCAGAGCCATCTTTCTTATCTACATGTAACTCAATCCCTCTTAAATCTGTTAAGATCTACTGAATGAAATGTGTTTTCCTGTAAAAGTGGACATTTTGGAAGTGAGTATAAGTTCACATTTCAGTTATTTCGAAATTTAGGAATTTCACATTTATTATCCTACATTTTTGTATCTCCAAGTATATTCACCTCTGGTTGGTGTAAACATGAGCTACCAGCGAAAGGTAACTTCTTAGCTTCTGACCAAAAAAGGGTAAACTTAGCAGCGTTCACATTGCAAAATACGCCTGGTGGAGATTACACCTAGCTCCCTACTCCCGATTTTGTCAGGAGTAAATCGTCAGATTTACGCCTGGCGGAACTTTCACTGACCAACGTTCACACTGCCACTACTGCTGGCTATGCCTACCGCTACTCATAGCAGCTTGCCCCAACCAAGTGCCAGGCGGGCGTACATCTGACAATGTGAATGCAACTACACTTGGCCACATTCTAAATACTAAGCTCCGTTCAGTAATTGCGCCCAAATTGTGAAAATAAAACAGCGCAAACATTCTTGCATCTGTTGTTACTCTGTCACAACATGATTTCCTATTACCAATAATGTTGTAAGTTGCACTAAGTCGTGTCAACAGGCCTGTAGCGAGAAAAAGACAAGCGATTTGAAACAGGACATGTCAAAATTAATGATGAGAGAAGAATGCTAGTATAGATAAACATGGTCAAACTTTTTCCAAGTTTTGTCTGTTTTTATACTGTGATTAGTTTTAAGTAAAAAGGAATGCGGAAATATGAATTATTTCTTCAAGCCTCAAATGTGGAAGATGTATAAATCTTCGAAAACAAGAAATGGTACAAAATTGTACACGGTGCTTGTTTTTATACTGTTATTAGTTTTAAGCGAAAAGAAATGCGGAAATATGAACTGTTTCTTTTAGCCTCAAATGTGGAAGATGTTTTAATCTTCAAAAACAAGAAATGGTACAAAGTGGAATATAAATTGAGATAGTTGAGTAGCAATATCAACATCTGTGATCTCATCCCATTGATATGAAAGTGAACTAAACCTCAAGGCTTACAATTTCCTGGGCTTTTTAATTTCAAACTTGGTTAACATTGCTATACATGTAGGGTCTCAAATGTCAGTTTGTCACTGGTCAGACTCAGACTATATACTTTAATTTTCTGAGGTTGCACTTTTTAGGAGATGCTATACGAAGAGAATGCTAAGACCTGCTTCCTAAAGAGCTCAAAGTGGCAGTTAGAGCACCTGTACATGTATAAAAACAGTTTTCCAGGACTTGTGCGTTAAATAAGCCTGTTATCTGTGAAGATGATGTGCCTTTTTTTTCAAACAAGTCAGCTATGGGTTAGGATAGTAGACTCAGGTGTTTACGGGATGATCTAAATATGAAGCTTACTTGCTTTGTTCGAGTTCATTAGACTGAATAGCCTAGAGGTTGAATAACCTGAATATGGCATTTCTTATTTCGAATACCAAAGGTTTTTTTGTCTAGGAATAAAATGCTCATCAGACCAAGCATTAATGAGCTATTCCAGTTGAAATCCATACTCCCCCTGTGGAAGACATGTCCTTAAGGGTAGACGAGGTATTGTTGGTCGAAGCAGCCAAAAATCGATTTTCATTATCTAAATCAATATATTATTGAAAGATAACACTTTGATGTTTTGCAAAGGTTCATTCTACAAATCATACACTTTGAAAACTTGCTTGATTTATTGTTGCTAATGAGTTATGTACGTTTTACAAAAGTGTTGTTGTTTCAGCCCTCTTTACAACATAACTCAAGAACCACAGGACTTACAAAAGTATATCTGTGATATTTGAATTCTTCTACATGCTCACTATGAAATGATCAATGCAATTTTTGCCAAAGGTCACTACCATTCGCAAGATGCTGCATTCTGATTGGTGATTAAAGTGAAGATATCGCGTAATTGACCAATCAGAGGCAATGTTAGATCGGCAGGTAGTGCTCAGGGGGTTAACTGGAATAGCCGAATATAATGTATGCGCAATATGATGATTCCCCATGCATTATTATGCAGTTTGTATTTAACTGATCAGATTGCATTATGCAATACCATTTAAAGCCATGAATTTGCCTTTCCCAACTACAAATTAAATATTTAATAGTTTGAGCTTCATATAAATATTATATGATAGAATTACATGTAAGAATATGACTTGTGATTGGTGTACATGTAGCAAAGTGGTGGTCTGCTTACATGTACTACAGTATTTGATACAATTGTTTAAACAGGCATGAGAATTTTCCTGTTCTCTGCTTTTTTGTGGTCCAAATTTCTGCCCTTTCCTTTAATTTCAGCCTGTTTTTGGTCTTTTTAGCCTCATTTCACATGCTTTTTCAGGCTTCTTCAAACTTTTCAGGTTTTTTCATGGATGATTATTCTCATGCCTGTTTGGCCAATATATTAAAGCATACTTTCATTATCAATAATGAAAGTGATAGAGAATTTGAAATGTTTAAATTTGTATTGATATATTATTGTCTGTGATTTTCTGTTTTCATTTTTAAGGCTGTAACATTGAAGATAAAGAATAAAGATGAACTGCCCCCGCTGCGCAATCCAGACATCTTGATTGGTGAAAATGACTTGACATCACTCAGTTACCTTCATGAGCCTGCGGTGTTGTTCAACCTGCAGGAGAGGTTCACACGTAGCAATGCTATCTATACGTATTGTGGTAAGTTCTTGCAACCCCACCCCCAGTTTGTAATATTCAGGGTGGGGGATTGACTTAGTGTCATTGAGCCCAAACAAATGTTATAGACTAAAACTTCTTGACACAATGCAGTACCTTCATGAACCTGTAGGCTATAGAGGCCTTGCATGTGACGTATCATCCCGTAAATATGGCGGACTACTCAAATGCATTCAACAAAAGCATGATTACAATCTACCGTGACAGTTCGTCTCACACACATAACCCTGCACTACGATCAAATAGGTTGATGACAACATTTGATTGAATGGACTGCACTCCGCCATAACTATGGTGAAAGACACCGGCTCAAATCCTTTGTTTGGAGCCAATCGATAATTTCATGCAGGGCCTCTATACCATTTTAAATCCTGATGTGGAAGTGACGTCAGTACATGTTTCTTTAAGCGCAGCTTCATATAGCTATAATTCGCTCAAAGCGCTAGCGTACACACGCACACAATTAAACTAAGACGCTGCTGCATAGCTGTGTGTGCAAACAGTTGCCTCAACATGTTGACGTCACTGCCACATTAGGTTGAAAAATGGTATAGAGTACAATCTGTACAATAAATAAGGTACATAGTGCTCAGTTATGAATCATGGACTTATAGCCAATGACTGCAAGGATGTTTTCTTTCATTTAAGATATCAGTGACAACAAATAATGCAGAATTAAGGGGGTACTACACCCCTGGCCAATTTTGTGCCTATTTTTGCATTTTTCTCAAAAATTATAGTGCATTGGGGACAAGTAATATATGCATATTATAGGGGCAAAGACTACAAATACTGCACCGGAAATTTTATTTCAGCACAGACAACAGTTGTGGAGTTACAGTCAAAAATGAGGGAAAACCAATATTTGATCAATAAATCAATAACTACTTGCTTTAAGTTGCTGAATTTTCAGTACAATAGTTGTAGTCCTTGCCCCTATAATATACATATCTTACTTGTCACCAATGTGCTATAATTTTATAGAAAAATGCAAAATAGGCACAAAATTGGCCAGGGGTGTAGTACCCCCTTAACCAAGTTATGAAACTAAAACTGGTGGAAGGTACAGATTCAAAAGATGCCACCCTATTGATTTATGCACAAACCTTATTCAATCATGGTGAATGCTGCGGACAATGGGGCTTGCTACGGTAGATGTTGACGGAAAGTGAAAATTGCAAACTTCTAAATATGTACATTGGTTATGTTTTCATAACTTGGGTTATTTATACATCATTTGCAGTCATCTCTGAAATGTCAAATTCAAGGAAACAAACATCTTTGCGGTCATTATGGTAACCTTGATTTTTGAAATTGACCTTCACTTTGGCTATTTGCTGACGTAGTGCATGTTAGTATTCATTGGTGACTGGTTCAAGCCTAGGCTTATACACCTATTCTGAATTATGATATGCCATAGGCTTTGTGTTGTGATCATTTCAATCAGTGGTTCAGAAATTGTGAGCCAGTTGACCTAGCAACGGTCAGATTCTAACATGCACTACGCCAGCAAATACGATCATGATTCATGAATTACTACATGTACCGTATTTGTTCCGTTAACTGCCCATGCCCTAATAAGCGCCCGCCCAGTGACTTTACAACAAGCAAACTGTGATAATTTATTAACTGCTCATGCATAAATCTGAATCATGGTCTGAAACATATGACACACTGATGATGATGGATGAATATTTTGTGCCTTTTTTACGTATTGTTGGCTTAAAGAAGGTAAAAAATAAGCGCCCACCCAAAATGACTGTGTTAAGCGACCTGGGCGGTTAATGGAACGAATATGGTACCTTATTTATTATAGTGTTGACTGTAGATCAGCCTTCATGAGAGGTTTATTTGCATCAATAACATATATGGGTATAGAGTGGAAGTTCTTCTCCTTGGTAGATGCATAGTTACTCCCATCCCACTCCTGAATTTTATTATACAAAGGGCTAGCAGGCGAACACTTGGTCCAATGGGAAAGCATAATGACCTGAATCTATATGAAGATGGCTTCATGAGTAAGCTATTTTATTCCATGTATAAAAGTGGTTTATTAGCAGCAGTGTAATCTACTAATCTTCATTTTGTGGTACGTAGGTGACCCGACTTTTGATGAGGGCACTGATACCTTAAGGGGGAATCTGGTGGATATTAATTTAAAGATGCACTGTCTCAAATGTATCTTATCAAGTACGGTACATTATAATGCACTTTTTTGGCATATGTAAAGGCTGACTGTGAACCATACTCAACGTAAAATAAGAGCCTGTAGCACTTTTAAATAAGTCAATTTATGGGGGGTGATTACATTTATTATTCTCTTGATTGAGTTGACGTCACACAGCTAGGGGTAAATTAATAAGAACTGAAAAAATGTAAATAAGGTGTCACAACCATTGCAAATGCACAGTTGATTTACTTCTTATTTTATTTACATTTTACCAAATTTTATGCTAAAACAAATGTTATTAACTAGAAAAGTTCACTGGATTTTGAATTACTCATACTTGCCTATCCTCTATGCCACAAAGTTGATACTTGAACCAAACCAAACCAAAATCCCTATCTGTTGTTCTTTAATTATGAGAAGTTGTTGTCAATCCAAGGAGAAGATATCATGCAGACCAATAAGCTTTTAAGGCTTGGCTGAAGCATTTTGCTTGAGCATGGTCCCATCAGGACCCAAGTGTGTGTTCGCCCAGACCGACCGGTTAAACAAACAAACAAGACAAGACCCTTAAAAAAATCTGACCGGTTAAACAAACAAACAAAACAAGACCCTAAAAATTCGGACTAGCGGTGGTTTTGACTGACGCGGTGGACCCATATGATTCCACATACAATATTATTCATTAATAATTTCTAAATTTGCTTCATCCAGGTATTGTGTTGGTGGCCATTAACCCATATGAAGAGTTGCTACTCTATGAAGAGTTGCCACTCTATGAAGAGTTGCCACTCTACTCATTAATAATTTCTAAATTTGCTTCATCTAGGTATTGTGTTGGCCATTAACCCATATGAAGAGTTGCCACTCTATGAAGAGTTGCCACTCTATGAAGAGTTGCCACTCTATGAAGAGTTGCCACTCTATGAAGAGTTGCCACTCTATGAAGAGTAGTCGTTGCCACTCTACTCATTAATAATTTCTATATTTGCTTCATCCATGTATTGTGTTGGTGGCCATTAACCCATATGAAGAGTTGCCACTCTATGAAGAGTTGCCACTCTACTCATTTATGATTTCTATATTTGCTTCATCTAGGTATTGTATTGGTGGCCATTAACCCATATGAGGAGTTGCCACTTTATGGGGAAGATGTCATCCAGGCGTATCATGGTCAAGATATGGGAGCCATGGATCCACATATCTTCGCAGTGGCTGAAGAGGCTTTCAAACGCATGTCAAGGTAAATTGACCATAACCATAATAATGACTTTGCTTTACTTGATAGGTGGTCAAGTATGAAAGAAATCTGAAAAATAAAAGAAGTGCGGACTCTGTAGTTGAATCCTCAATGTGCAGTAAAAGTTGCAATCATAATTAAGGATGCTACATGTAGTTATGAAACGGGGTTAAGTCACAAAATCATGAAAATGGAGCTAGTGTCAGTTTCTGTTACAAGGGGGGTTATCTACACCCTCTGTGCAAGTTTCAGATTGAAATAATGTGGTAGAGCATTGAAACTGCATGGACAAAATCACCTCCTTGCATTGAAACTACATCCACATAACAATCTTCTTTGCCATTCATCTCAAAATGCACTCAATGTGATTTTACCCGTTTTAACTGGCATTCTCAATTATTATGACCATCTTCACTGGGAGAAACCGCATAATTTGTAAACAAAATGGAGCTAAATAAACATGACGTGAATCCATAACAAGCAAGACGGATTCAATGCGTGAGGCGTCGGATTGAAAAGGTTATCGAGCTTTCGTCAGGTGTGACTCGGGACTCTTTTGACTCCAACTTATTCAGTCCTGAAGTAGTCAAGATCTGACTTATTCAGTCCTGACAAAATTTGACTGAATGTCGGCAAAACCATGTTACTGTCGGCAAATGTAGTCAAAGGTATCTGTGATTGTCGGCAAATTGTGAGAGCCATATAACAGATTAATGTGTTACGAAATTGTGTTGTTGTAACGTAATAGACATACTGTGAATGGTCTAGTAGTTACTATTTTAGAAAATATTTTGAAAAAAATTTATGACTCCTACACCCCCCCCCCACTTTTTAGATTTCTGAGCGCCGTCCTGGCTAAAAAAATTTGGGTCAACAAATTACAAAAAATTTCCGTCGGCAAACCATACTGTACACCCCGAGTCATATTGGTCTAGCGACGCCCCTGATGGTAATCAACCAATGAACTGTCTAGAATTTATGTATGAGTGATATAAAACCTGATATCCATGCCATATTATTGGGTTAAAAAGTAACTACACATTGTATTCTCTGCCTAACCTACTGACACTGATAATAAATAGCCAATCAAATGGACATCCCTGTCAATGAAATCAGAGAAGAATTCCAGTTTTAGAGACAAAATAAGATTTCATTAAAGTTTATGCTTGACCAATTTCGAATCAAAGCAATCTGTTTAATGTTACTTCACCCCTATTAAGAGTAAAAAACAACGATAACACATCTTGAAGTTAGCACTGTATAGGAATGAGCTAGTATCCCTCGTCCTCTTAGAAGTAGACACTGTATGCAAATAAGATGCTTGGAGTCAGAGGGATCTCTTGGTTAATTTAATAACCTGATTGTAGCGTGGAACCCTAGAGACCCTGGCATATAGATGTGTGATGTCCCAGTACAGTTTTAGCTCTGCCATTCCTATAAATAGGTGTTTTCAATCAGGTATGGATTTTGTCTAATGCTGCTCTTAATTTCGGAAAAATGCAGCGATAAATTGGTTGAATTTTTTAAAACAAGTGCAATTTATTTTTACATCAGAGTGAAATCTAACTTACCCTTAGATGGTGTGTATGATGGTGTGGATGAAATTTGTGGTAGTAAAATTTGGTTTTAAAAATAGGAATTAAAGAATTGATATTTGTTTGGGATTTTGTTGTGAAAAAGCAGTAACAGGCCAGTGGAAAACCTTTTGTCTTTGGTTGTGTGTGATCAGAGAAGATGTATATTTGAAACTCTCCCTCCATAGAACATTAAGGTTGTATCTTTCTCAGAGGGTGTATGAAATTCAAATGGGTCTGTCTTATGATGTCCCAGTACAGTTTTAGCTCTGTCATTCCTATAAATAGGTGATTTCAATCAGGTATGGATTTTGTCTTGAACACTGCTCTTAATTTCAGAAAAATTCAGCGATTTAAAAACGTGAGAGTGCAATTTATTTTTGCAACAGAGTGAAATGAAACTTACCCTTCATTTAATTAAGTATGGTGAGGATGAAAATTGTGGGAGTAAAACTTGGTTTTATAAAATGATCTCAGCTTTAGTGGCATAGCTGTTGGGACCCCCTGAAAGAATTGATATTTGGTTTGGATTTTGTTGTGAAACAGCAGTAACAGGCCAGTGTAAAACCTTTTTTTCTTTTGTTGTATGTGATCAGAGAAGATGTATATTTGAAACTCTCCCTCCCTCCACGGAACATTAAGTTTATATCTTTCTTAGAGAGTGTATGAAATTCAAAGGGGACTGCCTTTGGTTGTATCTTTCTCAAGACTGGTGTGGATTTTAAAAAAAATTGATAGCCCATTTGTGTTATTTCTATTATTTTGATCAGGGTTGTTAAATTATATTTGACTGTAGTCTTCTATATCTAACTGTCTCTGTTAGGATATGCACCAAAGACCAAAAGAACCATTTTCCATAAATTTAGCCTTAGAAATTCTAGTTATTATAGTCTGTATACTGTTCTTGAGTCAGTAATTTAGATATTGTTTTTTGTTGTATCTCTAAATGTAATGATGAGAAGTATATAAAAGTATACATTTTTAGAAAGGAAATGATGCAAGGAATCCAACTAGCATAACAGATTCCTGCAAAAATGTTTTTGAGAAAATCTCACAATTTGATTTTACTTTACTGACTCGAATTAGGAAGATATACAGAGACTATAGGTCAACTGAAAGGATACAAAATCATGCTGAACATATAATATGTCAGCATTTATTGTTACAATTTATTTGAATGATTAGTGCTGTTTTATTTTGGAGTAAAATTGTTTACCATCCTTGCAGGTCTATGTGCTTCAGAGTTCAAAAATAAAATTTAGATGAGGCTGCTAATGACATGAGAGATTTCGACTACTAATTCATGCCAAGAATCCATGTGCTGGCCGTCTAAGGATGTGAAATCGGATGCCATCAACATATGTTATTGTCTATGTAGAGCTTGTTGTCTTTTATTGTCGCATCTTTGTGGATAGCACGATTTGATCATTAGTATTTGGGTTGCTACAAATTAACTGTTCAGTGCAGGAAGATATTTTGCTGTTTTCTTCATCTTTGGTTGTTTGCTTTGTTTCTTTACGTATTACAAGTTATACTTTATCCACATTTCAGGATTTAATGAGAACATGAAATGGATAGAAAACCAAAGTTTAGAAATACATTTGTAAACGATCTAGAGGATCATTAGAAACCATTCATGTAACAATCAAAAGAAAAGGAAATATTAATAAATGATTTTTTTTTTCGACTTGAAACACCTGAGGAAGAAGCTTAACCCTAACACCCCAAGGTACTACAATATACTACATGGTATGCACTGCATGTACATGCATCCCATGTGATGTGATGATGCAATCACCCCAATTGATATAAAGGCACACCTTCATTGGCTGGGCCAGCAAAAGACCTGTGGTTACCAGTTGCTGACCTAGTGCTTGGCACATGATGGATCTCGGGTTTGAATCCTGACCGGAGCAAACAACTTCTTTATTTGTTTTCTCTCTTCATTCTTTCCCTTCCAGTCACCAAAAGCCCACATCAAATTCTAATCTGAATCATATATTTTAACACTGAAATATATTAATTCTGACTCTAGCTAATCATAGTCGTGACCTAACACAATCCCAACCCTAAACCCTAGCTCAATCGTAATACCTAGCCCTAATCCTAAAACTTGGCCTGAAACCCTTACTCCAAAATTGTCTTGCAGACTGCAATAACAATTTCACAAGGGCCAATTGATACTCTCAACATGTTGTGGATTGAATTTTTGTCTGTCTGAACACTGGCCAGTATTGCTATCCATTGAATTTCTTAATTTGATAACAATACTGTCAGGTACAACATGTACAGGGTGTAACAATAAAATTTGTACAATTTTGAAAATAGAATGACACAAGTATGCCGCCTATTTTCTGGTTTGATATTTATATATCTATCAAGATAATTTCTTTAGCCACCAGATAAACTTTGTTGCAATAAAATCGTAGGTATACAAGTGAAGATATAGCCAATTATGTAACCTAGTCTTAAAACCGCTTGGGCCACTTTTGTCTAAGTGTTACAAAAGTGACTGAATAGAGTTGAACCATGTTGGACGGTGTTGGACGGTGCTCTTATGATAGGTCGATTTAAACAATGGGGTATTCGAAGTGGTAGAAATGATTAAATAATAGAATATCTCACAACTAAGCACTGGCATAACAACCTCATTTACTAGAAATCGTGGCTGCAGTTCAACACCTTTAACCCCAATTCATGTTGGAAGAGCGTATTTTTATGGTTGTGACATTCGGTAGCACATGGAGTCAAGCAGAAACCATAAGATTGTTTATAGCTCATTTTCCAAAATCACGTTTTCCATCAAGGCATACATACATATAACTATGAGAAGTATGTAAAATCTGTTGACAGAAATGCTGGCAATAGTGGTCGCTCCAGAACAGCTATAAGCCCAGCTGAACTTAATTTCAATTGTTTATTGTTTTGTACTTATGGGTGCAAAACTGTTCTCAGTTTTACCAATCTCAGGGATATGAGAAATTACTTTACTTTATAAGATAATTTGAAAGAAATTTCATGACTTCATTTATAGATTTTAGAGAAATATCATATTATTATAAGTTCATGTTAATTATATGAAGAAACACCACTTATCATTCTTTTGTGTCAGTTCGTTGATGTTCAATGCACGATAAGCACAATCTACTCGGTTCAAACTTGATATACGCTAACATGGCAAAAGTGGCCCAACACGTTTTCTGGACGATTTAATTAATCGGATATAACTTTTGAACCCAAGCTAGTAAAGACACCAACTAAACGTCTTCTTTTAGCCAAGATATTACTAACTCTATTGCACATAACATTTATGCCGTAACTCTTTTAGTTTTTTCCTGAGAAGTCAAAATGCAATTGTACAAATTTTATTGTTACACCCTGTAGTGTTCTATAAAGCAGCGGCATTGCTGGGACATTTTTCAGGGGGCCCCTGGCAGCTATGCCACTGTTCTAAAGCCAAGATCAATTACTGATATAACAAGATTCGGTTCATCAATTTGCTATAATTTTGGACTGCATTTTTGCCTTGTCCAAATGTGAAAACTGTAAATACAAGTATATGATATGCATGAATTCTTAATAATTGGTACAGGTTCTAAACCTTGAGGTCAATTACTGGTAAACAAAATTGATTAATTAATATGCTAAAAATGGCTACTTATAAAATGGAACACTTCCTTAATTAGGCCATTTGGTTGCAGCTCTGTAATGCCAAGCAGGTATTTTTATGATGAAAATATGACTAAATTATGACTTGTTCATTAGGTGTACTGCTCGAGTCCATTCTACAATGTACATAAAAGGTGTACAACTGGTGTTTTCAAGAAATCCATCCCATGTACACTGTACATTGTAGATGTAACAGACCAATTGCTGACTTGGATTTTTTAAAGAACTTTTTTAATCTTGTAATTTTCATGACCATTTCTGAAATGTTGTTTAACAATCTATGTTACTTAAAAAGTCCACATATGTACAGGGTGCACACCAGTAAAAAAGCCCCATTGACTCTGTACAAACAGGGTCCAGGAAAACATCATTTTTTTTTACTTGAGAAAGACTCAGCTCTTCAAAACTTACACTTTCTGCAAGTTGAGGATCAGTAAAAACAGCCAGTGCAGAGAAAACATAATGGAGTTCAGTGACTTTTTGCAGAAAATTGCCAATTTGATCACTCTATAGGCCGTACAGCTCATGTCAGCTCACAAATAGCCTGGTGTTTTTGAAATGTAACACATTTTAAAATCTAAGTTATAAATAGTTAGATCCTGCCCATTTTTCATAGACAATCTACATACATGTAATACCCAGGCCTAAATTAGGATTAGATATGAATCGGGGCCTAATTGGTGGTTTTTAAGCCTTTCTTAATGTATTACTTTAAGTGTTATGTCACTTTAATACTTTTTGAAACACTGATTTTTCCTTCAAATGATATAGAAGATTCCTATTTACAGGTGTGCACTCTAAAGTAATGGTCCAATATTTCTTGAAATAGACGATTCTGTAATAAATTAGAAATATTAAAAAATATTAACTTTCCATTTTGTAATTGTATCATATATCAGGGTATCATCTCCGAAGGCACAGTAGCAAGGTTTTGGCATCCTGCGTAATTCATTTAAATTGTTTACTAATTGCTACCATTATTGAGCTCAAGGCAGAGTGCTGGACTCTCATTGAAGTGTTTCAAAATGGCTGCTGTCATCTTTAATCTTAAACTGCGGTAGCTTTTAGAAGACTGAAAAGTTATCACCATGTGCATAGCATTGTAAGAACATTGACCCTCCACACCCTTACGTAGATAGGCCTAGTATGAATAATGTCCAATTAATGATTTACTAACTATGCACAATTATTAACCTACTTAATCTTGTGGAGATTAAGTGTGGAAGTTGGTCCTTAAATGCTAAGCCTGAAGATTTGTATGTGCCTTAAAATATCACCTATTGAGAAATATCTACCTTTAAATGGTATACATTGTAGCTGGCATTAAGTACCCCTTCCCTGAGTTTTTTGTAATATGTGATGAAGGCAAATTATAGGGTTTTTGTGTGTGGAAGTTAGCCCTTAAATGTTTTCGTCTGAAGATTTGTAAGTGCCTTTAAAAATATCATGCACTGAAAAGTTGCTATCTTTGTTATAGCCCCAGTAAGTAACCCTTCACTGGGGTGGTGTAATATAGGGTTTGTTTTTAGTCCTTAAAAAGCTTTAAAAGTTAAGCCTAAAGATTTTTGTAAGTACCTTAAACATAATATCATGTACTGAGAAGTAGCTATTGCTTTGTTATAGTTCCAATTAAGTACCCATTCGCCAGGGGTGTTGTAATGTGGGTTTTTTCAGTGTTGTAGGGAAGTTAGCCCTTAAAAGTTAAGCCAGAAGATTTGTATGTGTCTTAAAATATCATGTACTGAGAAGTACAATGTAGCTATCTTTATAACCCCCAGTATTAGTACCTCTTCCCTGGGGTGTTGTAATATAGGGTGTATTTGATTTTAGTTTTGTGTGATATTACCTGAGTAATTGAGTCACGTAGGTAGTTCGATCTGATGTGTTGAAATATTGATTAGGATTTTTGATATTTTTACAAATAAAATATGTGTCGTTTCTGGTAACTATGTATACAGTAGGTGTGATGATACAGTTAATGATCAATGTATGAGCCATAATAGCCTTTTGGAAGTGAACGCAATACTGCAGTTATGTAGCCATACATAATATGCATTATGCAATCGTGCCTGGAGGTGGGGGGGGGGTAATCACATAAACATTGTATAAGGCATTCAGGGGTGTGCTCCTCAAAAGGGTAGAAATAGAAAATAAAAAAATAGAAATTTCACTAGAAATCCTTACAAATTGTTAGTCATAGGTCTCATTTAAAAAAAAACTTTCTGTGCTACATGAAAAAACACATTACCTTAACTATTTTAAAGTACAAATCACATTTTTTCACAAAATTTAATACCACAACTAAGAAATTAGGAAAAATTATGGACCTGTCTTAACCAAATATCCTTAGATATGGGTTGCTACTTTTTTGGCAAATCCTTAGATAAGAGTCCCTATTTTCGATAAAATGACCCTTAAAAATAGGTAATGGTTTGGAAGCTCAAGCCACACATCGCTGTTGACGGGCAATCAGGGGCAGCATTAAGGCCCGAAAGTCGGGGGTTGTTTTCCTGTGTTTTTCACTCCCGAGCTTGCAGAAAATCCAAATACATGGGGTGAAAATTAAATCTCGGGGGTGAAAATATTTTGAAGTGTAGTCAGGGGTAAGAGTAAGGTCCAAAAGAAGAGGGTCAGAGTTCACCCCTGAGCTTGCACATATTCCCAATATAGAGGGTGAAAAATTAATATTTTTTAAATTTAGGAGGTCATTCACCCCCGATCGGGGGTTAACGCTACCCCTGCGGGCAATCATAATTTGATGCAGATTGAAATTATTTAAACATAAGGTGGGAGAATACAAAAACTGATTAGGACTGTATGTAAAATTAAAAGTACACCTGAACCCATATAATTTGGAATATTTTCAACATTTGGGTAAAATATTTTGATGCAGCTGCATCTGCCTGGTGTATTATTATAAATGATCAAATATTTTGTAAAGTGAGTCATATTTCTCAAAAATGTACAATAAATTTAAAATTTTAATTTTTTTTATGGTGATAATTCTATTTATATAATTATTAAGTATAAACCCATTTGATAATCTCAGAAATACTGTTCAATTTACATACATGTATGTATATTGTTTTACTTGACTGCAAACATGTTCTTTGTGTAAAAATCACAGAGCAAATTGTCTTACCTATACATCACCAGAGCTGTAATGAGTCTGAATTCATTTCATGGTCGAGTCAAGTCATTTCTAGCAATATCTCAAGTTGAGTCCAGTCAAATGACTCGAGTCACTGTACAATTTCTATGGGAAAAATTTTAAAATCTGAGTCGAGTCATTTCATTTTGAAGAACCAGAGTCTCAAATCATGACTCGTTACAAGTCTGATTATCACCATTACTACTTTTTAAATTTTACAGATATATTGACAGTAAATCATAACTTTTGAACAACAAAATTTGATAGAAATTGCTGTCAAAATGTGTTAAATTTTGATCAAGAACATTAATTCATTAATGTTTATAAATACAGGAATCAACAGGCCTGGAGCCCATCCTGTAATATGGCAATGTCATGATGCATTAAGCTCCCCCGTATCCTGCTAGCTTCTCTAAACATCAAAGAACTTCTTTGTTTCTAGCATCATCTTGGATAATGTTCATCATAACACTTCAAAATTAAGATTTCTTGATTGTACACATTAACCAGTGAAGATGGGGAGAGGGAAAGAATGATCTTGAAACCATCATTGTAAAGCTGCACAGTTCTCTTTGTACGCAAGTCGTACAGATCTCTTTGTACGGATATAGTCTGCCAGTAATTAAATTTGAACTTTGATGAACCGTTATATAATAAATCCAGGCATCAGTGCTTTTAAATTGCCCTCATTTTGTTCCCAATACAGATTTGAGCAAGACCAGTCCATCATCGTGAGCGGAGAAAGTGGTGCCGGTAAAACAGTGTCAGCTAAGTATGCCATGAGGTACTTTGCGTCTGTAGGAGGCACGGCGGAGACACAGGTGGAGAAGAAAGTGCTGGCATCTAACCCTATTATGGAGGTAAGTGAAGACGGCTGCAGGATTCATACTCTGCTGAAATCTTTGCATTCTGAGTGAAAACCTGGACTTAAAAATTGAACCCCAAGTGTAGCAATTCGCTGTAGAAGTGATGTCATAGTCGGATTAACAACCATAGCAGTAGATGAATACAATCTTTGATTATATCGCCCTGTACTACAAGCAAGTTGCACTCATCACCTGTGTATGTCTGCAATCATAGATTGAATACGATACCGCTCTTTTCTAAGATACTAATCTTACAGGTGCGAGTGATCATCATGATATGGTTCAATGCATAGGTACCACGTGCACGTTGTAGTGCAAATTATTGTAAAAACATTGATGCTGGCCTTACAAAATGCTGACCTTTACATAAATATTAAAAGTGGACATTTTTTTAACATTTTCACTCGAGAATGTGGATTGTATGTGACCTTTTGACATATATTCCCAAACAAGTGAATCCTTTGGCAGATTTTCCCCACTTACTTGGCAAAGGATTTCAAAAGCTATTGTATGGAAATTAGGACAACTCCTCTGTACAAGAAGGTTACTACTTTGGACTATGCTAGTTGAAATCCATACACTCCCTATGTTAGACATGACCTTAATCTCCCACACAGGGGTGTATATTATAGATGGAGTCACCCATTTAGGTAACTCCATTTGAAATTCACACTCCCTGTATGGGTGTTTAAGGTCATGTCTTCCATAGGGGGTGTATAGACTTCAACTAGAATAGCACTTTGTTGTTATCAAGCACTTACGACCTTATTCGCTGGCATAGTGCATGTTACAATATGACAGTTGCTAGGTCAATTGGTTCACGCTTTCTTTGTTACGAACCACTGATCGAAATGATCACAACACAAGGCCTTTTTAGATGGCATATCATAATTTGGAACAGGTGTATGAGCCCAGGCTTGAACCAGTGACCAATGGTTACTAACATGCACTATGGCAGCGAATTACATCCAACCAATGTTCGTCTTCTTTTTATTCAGGCTATTGGTAATGCCAAGACCACAAGGAACGACAACAGCAGTAGATTTGGCAAATACATAGAGATTGCGTTCAACAAGGTACATCACATAGTCGGCGCCAACATGCGCACCTACCTGCTGGAGAAATCTAGAGTCGTCTTCCAAGCCAGCGAAGAGAGGAACTACCATATATTCTACCAGCTCTGTGCTGCCTGTAATTTGCCAGAACTTCAGAATCTTAGACTAGGTAAGAACACATTATGAAGATGAGGTCCAGTGTAGGTCTAATAATTTGGTTATTCCTTCATGTAATTTTACACAAAATTAGGGTTAGGGTTAAGTTAAGGGTTAGTTTACACGAAATAATTACATGAAGGATTGACCAATACTTTGCTTGTCAAGTTGGCTTGATCAGCAAGACGTTAGTCTCCAATGCATTGGTGTGTGATGTGTTCAAGCCCCAGCACAGTCTGCGTTCGATCTTGTCAAATAATTGAGCTAACTTTAATTCCGCCGGCAAGGATCAAACTGCTTATTGTCTCGGTTACCTGTACAAGAACTTGTGAAGCTGATCCTGGCTGTGATGGTTTATTACAGTATTTATAGGGTGTGCGCTTTAAAGCTGCAAATCTATTCTTTGTTACTAAATGATCTATGTGGCATGTCTTAGGCCACAAATATCAGCAAATTCCTGTAAAGTATGCTGCAGCTTGCGGGTATTGGGTTTATGCCTGAGCATAGCGCACTCTTTTTTTTTCAAAGTTTGACTCTAGTGCAAGAAATCCCCAGTTCAATTCCTGGTGGAGGCAAAGATCAAAAATTACTATCCACTCTCTCCATTATTACATTTGAATGGCAGGGCAGATGCAGTGGATGATAAAGATCTCTTGATTCCAGTTCCGATCAGGGTAAGGCCTAAAAAAACTGTTTGATTGGCGTAACCCGACCTACCCTAAAATTTGGCCCGACCCTAATTTTTTGTCCTTTTTTTTTGTGCCAAAAAATAAAATTAAATTAAAAAAATAAAAATAAAAATAAATAAATTTTTAAAAAAAGGAAGAAACAAAGTTCCAAAGCCTTTATCAAACAAACTTTACAGCTTAAAAAGTAAAAAAAAACAGAAAAAGAATCCTAAATTTTTTTTTTTATGTTACGCCAATCAAACAATTTTTTTTCAGGCCTAATGCCTAACTGTGTGTACACTGTACACTCTACCAAAACAGGACCCAAATGGAAATAAGCTTTTGTTGGTTATCCTGAGCTATAGGGTCAAAACAACTCCCCTCCCCCAGTAAAAGTTTTAAAATTTGTGATCCAAGAAGTTTTGGTATGCATTTAATTCAAATAAAAGTTACAAGAGTTGGGAAGACTGGATGCTGAACCAGTTGGAGGAATTAAAGTAAGAGTGCTGTAACATTATAAGGAAACAGACAGGCAGACAGACAGTTGAAATTATGGATGCTTGCTAAATATTTGAAGCAGCAATACATTAATACTTCAGTGCTCTCTGTGTGTAGCTGAATATGGAATAAGAGAGGCCTGCGATGTGTGTTTCATCTCTAACTGATGTCATTCTTTCCTAGGCACAATCCAATTCCGTCACAAGTGCCATTTGCGTCAGTGTTTACAGTGTTTACATACTTCATTTTGCTCAAAATGTTAACCTTTCCAGACAGTGTTGAATTGCCCATGATAAATTAAATATCGATTTAGGTTACACAAAAATCATGTTCTATGGGCGGGCAGTAGTGTTGGTCAGTCAGGATTTAAAAACAAACAAACAGAAAGCTTGACAAATCTGAAATTTAGTAACCTGGGCAGGTAGTTGAGACAATTTCACAATGGTGCCTAGATAACCTCGGACTGACGAAACGAGTAACCAACAGCTAGCTACTCATTATATTTGGCAATGTCTTCCCTGAAAATTCAATTAAATGAATTATTACATTACCTTTCAAATTTAATTCAAATTTAGTTTTCATTTTAATTATTAATAGTGGTTCAAAAGAATTAGGCTGTTGTACTCATAGTAATTGGAATATATCTTCAGCCACATATCTCAATATGTTTTGGTATTTTCCTTGTCTTTGTTCCTGATGGGACCATGAGCTCAATCAAAATGCTCTAGCCAGGCTATAAAGCCTATGAAAGCATGCTGGCTTATATGGAATATATGGAAAGAGAAATCAGATTTGAAGATGAAGAATTAGGAAAAGAATTGGAACAAAATTTTGTGAAATTAAGCAACTGTTCAAATATCGGACAACAATTTTGCACTCCAAATGGGATATTTTGATATGTCCTAGCCCTGTAATTTGATAACCTAGTCATACATAGACAAACACGCTTCCGCCCTTCATCATGCCACGCCATGGCTACCTGTTCCTGTCCTGATACCTTTACATGAAATATAATATCTCTTCCAATTGGGAATAATATCCTACCATACAATTATAGAAGAAATCCCTGATGGTGTCAAGTGTCTGGTGATAACTGGCACTAGAAAAAGTGAACAATTGTACAGACAATTTTGTAGGCGTGCACTTATCGTTTGGTTTCTTTTAAAATGTTATAAAGATACGTTGGAATGACTTTTTTATTTAAGGATTCTAAGGATATGATTGTGATCATAATATTTTTCATAAATACATTTATTAGTGCATCTTTATGTGTACATAATTCACATTATACAAAATCAGGCATGAAAATTTGCAGCATTTTAGCTGATTTTAGCGTTTTTTGTTATTGTTTTCAGTGTTTTTCAGCCTATTTCTGAATCAAATTAACAGAAAATGGTAAAAATCATGGTTTTCAGTGTTTTTTTTCCAAAACTAGTTTCCATGCCTGCAAAATGATTCTTTTTATTTTACTTTGTTTTTTTGCATAAAGTCATTACATAATGTCAGTGTCTTTATGCTAAATCAAATTTTCAAAGCATTAAGCAATGTAATTTTCATTATTCTTTTATTTTTCAAACTCTTTTTGTCTTTAAATTTTAATAATAATTTGTCTTTATTTTAATAATAATTTCATTAATACTTAGTGCTTTGTTTGTCTGGAATAAGAAATATTCCAGTTAAAATAATACAGGTGACATACATACAAGAGAAATTAACAGCAGATAGTCTGGTGATAAAGTCTGGTTTTATAGCTGATTCATGTCAAATGTTTATTAATTGAATAAATGTCGTTGTAAAATAGGTGAACTAAAAACAATAAAATTGGTTTTTTTCTTCAATTATTGTTGATCTAAAAATACATGCTGCAGCCAATAAACAGATGTGTTGCATTTCAGCACGTCGGCACGCACATGTGTAGGATTGAATTTGAAGGGACATGCAGAGATTTGTGAAGGAATGCAATACAGTACTTAAAAATAAAACACAAAAGACTAATAGAGACAAACAAGGATGGGGTAGATGCCCCCCTATCAACCCCACAAAAAAAAAACAAAAACACCTTGCTCCACTAATTTGCATATATACATAAAGACTATCAAACCCATATTTTGTAAAAATGGTGCATCATTTTGAAACTTATGTCCGGGGGGCACAACCCTCCTCAGACACCCTTGTTTCGGGCAAATCTGGCATACTGCACCGACTTGCCAAAGTGTACTTTAGTAAAAATCTTCTGCCAATAATTCCTTAGGTATGGGCCTGCACACAAACATGCACACCCCTGCACACCCCACCAGACATACACCCCCACCACACAGCACACACATTGTCCATCATTTTCCCCAGGGTAAGTGTTATGCAACACCATAAATTTCATGGCACCTCTCTGACAGGTCGTTTTCCTGCAGCCAATGACCCAACTCGGGCCAAAAATGCTTATATACATTGTAAATGTCATAATATCTGAAACCACACAGAAACACACTGTTCAGGGTATAGGAAGCGTGACGGGGCAAGACAGTGATGCATGAATGCCTGTATGACCATAGCATGAATGAATGCATGGATGGGTACAAGTGGTAAAAGAAATACTAGGGATATTATAATAGAAATACAAGAAATGCAAGAAAATTTGGTACTTACAAGGGGGTGCCTGAGGTTTGTAATAAAATCAGTAATGGAAATGTGTTAAAGTAGGGTAATGGTGGAAAAATACCTTTGGGTGACATTAAAGCTGCCTGTAGACTTGCCAAGTTGCCCTGTTTTGTTTTCCACAGTGTGTATTCTCAGTGGACTTGACTTAGCATTTTAGTAGCAGCACGGTGGGAAGAAGAGAAAAATCTTAAAACTCTGTTGTGATTCTTTTTAATGTCCATCTCATCCTTACTTTATTTGTAGTTATCACATTTGGTAGAAGGAAAGCCAGTTAGATTTTTATTATGCCAATTATTTCCTTATGTATATGTATTTCATTGTTTTTTCTGCCCCTATCTCAATTGCAGCCTTTGGCCAAAGTGGCTATTCCAGTTGAAATCCACACTACCCTTGTAGAAGATTTTGGAAATATTTTTCACATCAGGAGTATGTTTTTCAAATGTAATTGGTCAGAGTTAATCATTTTGAAGCATATACTCCCCCTGTTTTATGTCTAACCTGTTTCTTCCACAACTGGAGTGGGTATTTCAAATGGAAGTTATATCCAATTGTATTCAAAGCTCATACTCCCTCTGTGGAAAACTGTTAAAAAGTTCAATCTTCCACAGTTGGATTGTGGATTTTAAGGGGGTACTACACCCCTGTGGTAAATTTGTGACTATTTTTGCATTTTTTCTCAAAAATTAATAACACACTGGTAACAAAAGTTATGTATATTATTGGGGCAAGGAATCCAATTACTACACTGAAATTTCAGTGACTCAAGACAAGCGGTTCAGTAAATATGATAGGAAATGAGGTACATCCTAGCGGTACCTCATTTTCTATCATAAGTATCGTACCGCTTGTCTTGGGTCACTGAAATTCCAGTGTAGTAATTAGATTCCTTGCCCCTATAATATACATAACTTTTGTTACCAGTGTGTTATTAGTTTTTGAGAAAAATGCAAAAATAGTCACAAATTTATTGAGGGGTGTAGTACCCCCTTAAATGAAATAGCCCATTGGCTGCAATTGCATTATATATTTTTAATTATTCCTGTACGTCCATTGAATTTATTTTGTACCATTTTATTCTCTTCATCTATAGCTCATCCTGATATGTTCTTCTACACACAACAAGGAGAAGCACCCACCGTAGATGGCATAGATGACAGTCAACAATTCCTGGATCTCAGAGATGCTATGTCGCTACTTAGTAAGTTTATATATAGTCAGGGACTACCTTTTGAGGCGAGCGAGAGCAATCACTCTCTACTGCTCTCCTTAAATCTGATATAGGAGAGTGGTTACAATTCTCTCCTTACATTCTACTATAAATGCTCTAATTAGCTCTCCTTGAAGGCACCAGAAGAGCTAACAACCTTACTTTTCTTCCACTACAAATTTCTGTTGGAATGTCCAGGTATGATACAAAACCAAATAGGTCATTGCTGGTCATCTCCATGGCACTTGTCATGTTATGTAGACAAAACAATTACTCACTGCTAAAAGCCATTGGCCACAGAAGGCCAGAATGACACCTTAAAACGATGTCCAGAGGTCTGGGCTGTGTCAGGTGTTGTTGTTAAGAAACAGGAACAGCGCTTGAACGCCATGGCTTCCACCACTGTGCCAGTGGGTAGGGTTTGACGCCAGGATTCTATGGTTCATAATCAGAGGATGATTTAAGCACTTCCCAGCAAGTCTTGCGGTTAGCACAGCTGTGCGAGTGAACATGACACCACTGCCCGCTCGCTGCATGCACACGTGCATGGTTAAATTTGAATTTGGACAGATATATTTACAATAAAAACACCCTCAAAAAGTTGGTCGATTTCACATTTTATGTTATCTACAGAAGATGTGAATTATCCTTCATGCATACATCACTTTAGATCTGAAATCGACCAAGTAATAATGACACACGGGCAATTCTAAAACAACATCTTTTGCACAGAGTTCAATGGGATTTGAAAAGTAAAGTGGCAGTTGAAACTCTAGTGATAACACTTTTACAGTGCATGATGGGGCTTCCTTTAATCATCCTCTGGTTCATAATATGTTGTAAAGGCGTGCAAAGATTTTGTGCAGCTTTAATGCAGGATGTAATTCTTAGGCCTGTGAAAATAGGTTATGCGATCAAGCAAAATGATCAGAATTGATTGTATGACCCAAAATAGTGTGTAATTTTTCTCTGTTTTCTATGAAATAATACATAGCATGTATGCATTAGACAGCTCCATTTGCA
Source organism: Amphiura filiformis (assembly GCF_039555335.1). Lineage (NCBI taxonomy): Eukaryota > Metazoa > Echinodermata > Ophiuroidea > Amphilepidida > Amphiuridae > Amphiura > Amphiura filiformis. The sequence goes on along the minus strand of NC_092647.1, from coordinate 3,801,315 downwards.
TTTTATGCACCCTCTGTGTAAGATTCAACCTGAATCTTCCACAAAGGGAGGATGAGTTTCAAATAGAGTTGGTTAATGTGCTAATTCCATTTGAAATTCATACTCCCTCTGTAGAAGATACTTCAAAAATCTGCCACTAATTAAGTTGGTTACTGTGCTAATTAACTATTTGAAATTCATACTCCCTCTGTGGAAGATACTTCAAAAATCTTCCACAGATGGAAGTGTGGACTACAATGGATTAGCACAATGTGCCTTTATGAAAATGTGACTATATTTGTGTGCTTTTTGTAGACTACGCAGTAAATTAAAACTGACACCTGGCTGCTCCAAGGTTTGAATCCCTACAGACCATTATTCACTCTGGTACCATCAGCAATCAGAGCTGTCTATTGCAATTAGCTCAATCCATCGGTGCATGCAGCGATTTCTGTCAAACTTTTCAGAAGCATAACATTTGAGTTTCCTGAATGACGTTTGTGTTTTTTGTATTTTTGAGCGCTGAATCGATATCTGAACTTCAACACACTTTTGGAATTTGGAGCAAAATTTGTCAAAAACTGAGCTAATGTATCGCAATTAGCTCCATCAAACTTTTTAGAAGCAGGACTTCTGATTTTCCTGAATGATGTTTGTATTTTTTAGTGCTAAATTGATTTCTAAACTTAAGCACACTTTTGGAATTTGGACCAAAATTTGTCGGAAACTGTGCTAATATATCGCAATTACATAGCTCAATCTAACTTTTTAGAAGCATAACTTTTGAGTTTCCAGAATAATTTTTTCTATTTTTGAGTGCTGAATTGATATATCTGAACTTGAACACACTTTGTCAAATTTGTCAAAAAATGTGCTAATATATTGCAATTAGCTCAATCAAACTTTTCAGAAGCACAACTCTTGAGTTTCCTAAATGATGTTTGTATTTTTCTATTTGCCGAATCGATATCTGAATTGGCACACACTTTTGGAATTTGGACCATGTCAAAAACCTTGTCATTGAAAATGTATTCTAATGATGGTTTATTTTATTTCAAATCCAAACAAGATTTATTGCCATCTCAGTTCCAGATGCACCTTTTGTCAAATCCATCTGGCAATTTTGCTAGTTTCAGTTTTATGTTATTTATCCACTAAAATTGTTGACATTTATAAAATCCAGTAAGTGAATTTTGCACAATTTAGTCTTTAAAAAATTAGAAAATTTTGCTTGGAATTCCAAAATCTTCCACTTTTTATGAATGAAATTTAGTTGGATCTGAACTAATTTTAAACTGTTGAATTTGGTTGGAATTCCAAATTCGCCCTCAGTGATGGGGGGTAGGTTTCAAATGGAACAGTCTGATGGATAGACTAGCTTGATGAGTATGAAAAGAGCTGCAACACTTGTTGATCCACTTCACATTTTGCATAGTGATTCCGTGCCATTTTTCATGCCGCAATTCAATAATAAGTAATGCGAGACACTCCGAGGCACTACATGATTGAGGGATCCATCACCTCACTTCTAACCAGGGTAGCTCAATTATTACACGCCCTACTTACGGGCCCTGGATATGGATTGAACAACTTTAAGGTATAACATGCTGGAAATAACCAAATCTACTGAAAAGACTTACACATAATAATTTTTAATGAATTTTAGTATATTGTAACTGATGTGCTTTTGTTATTGGCACATTTTAATCTTTTGATGGTGACATTTTCATCTTTTGATAGTGCCAGCAGGCCTCAAACTCTCAGTTTTAAAAAAAGAAAGAATAAAACTACTTGCTCTCCTACTTAGATGAGCTGATTTGATAAACTGTGACAGATTAATGTATATTATGAATTTTGATGTGTATTTTCAGGCTATTTTGACAGGATTCACTTCTATCTTAAATTTTGCAACATTAAACATGTATGCATTTCCCATGCTCAAAATGTAACACCAACGAGCACAATACCTGGTTCAATACAAAAGTCAATGGGCTATTCCAGTTGAAATCCACACTACTCTTGTGAAAGATTTTGGAAATATCTTCCACAGGAGGAGGATGTTTTTCAAATGTAATTGGTCAGGGTTAATTATTTTGAACCCCATACTCCCCCTGTATTATGGCTTTACCCAGGGACAGATTTAAGCGGTGGCCCGGTGGCCCGGGGGCCAGTGGATTTTGCGGCCGGGCCAGTAAACTTCAACAATGCTGGCCCAGCGGCCACCAGATTTTTGAGCCTGATATAACACATTTGAGACAAAAAATAATCAGTGATGGCCATATTTACACAGTTTCTGCTCCATCTGTCATCTGTAATTTATATCTTTATTTAATGATTTTCCGTATATTTATATTCTTATTGTTGTGTTGCTAGGAAGTTGGAAATATACGGCTGCTTTTTACGTCGATAGTAGGCCTACATACTACTTCAATCTCTTGCGTGCTCTATCTTATGATGATAGCGATACAGCAAAAACACATATTTGAACCTTTGTGAACTTTTGGAACTAAAAAAGCCAGGACTACTGACTGAATTTGTGTTAGTGACTACACTCTCTACATTCAGTACATTCAGTACAAAACAAATTAAAATGTTAAGGTTTGCTTGACTTTAAAGGGCTCAGAATCCACAGATATCAAAGTTTCCACATATTTTTTGTGGGAGAGCACATCAGACATATCGAATTGCATTTTGAAAACGAGGGTGTCCTTCTGATATCATAACATTTTTTGAAATTTGCGATATACACATTTCATGACAAATGATTAAAAACTCAAATAGATTTTTTCCCAAAACACCAAAAAAAAGGTTTTTTTTTTTTTTTGCAGTAGAACATATTGAAAAAGCTGGGCCAGTAAATTTATTGCAGGGCCACTAGATTTGCCATTTCACTGGCCCGGAGGGCCAGTAGAAAACTGAAACCTAAGTCTGTCCCTGGCTTTACCCATATCTTACACAACTGGAGTGAGTATTTCATGCACCCTCTCTGGAAGACTTTAACTAAATCTTCCCCAGGGGTACTGTGGATTTTAAATGGAATAGCCCAATAGGGCGAGTTGAAATCTTAAATGGATTAATCACAAGCAAGCCTGGAAAAATTTCCCTGGAATGTAGACAAATTTCCCTCCAACATATCAGGATTTCTTACCATTTCTTATGTATTTCTTTATCCAACAAAAAAGAGCATTATTTCCCTCAAAGTATCACATTTCCCGGGATAGAGATTCCTGAATTGCGCATTTATACCAGGCCTGATCACAGGGTCAGTACATTTATAGTAAGAATTTATTGTTAACCAATGTTTTGGTGTTGTTCTTTTGTCTTCCAGATTTTAGCAATGAGCAGCAGAAATATATATTCCAGGTGATTGGTGCAGTACTACACTTTGGCAATGTAGAAATAGTTCCTGAGAAACATGAAAGTAGTAAAATTGAGGTAAATAAAAAATGAAACAAAAGTAGAGAGCATATGGAGAGAGTTCAGATTCAAAACTGATATCCATATTTCTCAATTTCAGATATCGGCAAATATGACTGATCAAGTAAAAAGAAAATTGTATTCTATTCTTATAAGTCAGAGCGGCACCTCTCCCGAGTTGACTTGAATTCAACCCCCCGCTTTGGGCAAAGGGGTGGAGTTAATGATATATCAGCTTGCCACTGGTCACTGTTAGCATTTCTGGTGCGACTGCGCAGTGAAGCAAAATTGTCATCAAAGCAGTAAGCGGCAGGAAAGTATGAAATCAGGATTAAATCTTGTGTGGTGTGTCTTGTACCACATCAACAAAGGTCTTTTAAGGGTGCTGAGGCTTTTGGTTTTGTGCCCAAGATTACGCCTGTGCATAGCAGATCACTAGTTCATTTTTTGGCTGTTTTTTAATGAAATGTTTGTATTTATATTATCTGTTTGTTTTTCTTGCAGTCCGACAATGAAAACTTGCCCATTGTGTGTGATTTACTGGGAGTAGAGGAAGCACAGATGAAAAAATGGCTTTGTAATAGAAAGATTGTCACTGTTCGAGAAGTGCTCACCAAGCCGCTTACTCATTCAATGGTAAGTAAACACTGATGTGCCAGGTGAACTTTTCAAGAATTAATTCTTTTCTTGCTTTATTAATGAGGGAAAAACACACACTGCATTCTTAACATCCTTGTGGATGTGTAAAACTGTGGAAAACAATGGCCTAATCCCAATGACATAAGTTCAATAACCTCAATTAAACACTGGTAGTGCAACATTTGACCTCAAGTTGCAGAGTATGAGATTTTGTACCCAAATTTTCAAAGGTCATTCATTGAATGTACAAATGTATTTGGGTTAGAGAACTGTGTCCTGATGGATGAGAATGTTGTTTCCTAGTGTAATATTCATGATCACCCACACAGCATTTTAAGAATGTCATCTGCAACCTGAGCTGTAGTATAATAGCACAAGTAGGTAACTAATTTTAGGACTGCTATTTTCTTGAACTTCTTCAGTGTGTATCACAAGAAAATGTTACAATCAAAGAAAAGGTATTAAATATAAGAAGGGCTCACTTTGTTTAAGGGCTCCGTCACACACCTTTACACAGTATTTTTACAGTGTACATCAGACACACTAAATTCCGAATATGAGGAAATATCAAATAATTTTGATTTAAAAAAAAAATCGCGATATAATATGAAAAGGTTTGGATTTTTTTTTTAATTCGCGATATAATGCAAAGAATGGTGGTAGGGCTGGAGAGGCTTAACGCCATGAGTACTACCTGCTGATTGGTTACAAGAAGACTAATTATGCTTTATTGAGCCAATCGGCAACATGGTAAGAATCAATTTTCCATCAAAAATATATCAATTTCGGCCATACAATGCTAAAATTTCCATGCTATCTTGTGCAAGCTAGCTTGTCATGGTAATTGTCATTGCAAAACTTGCGAAGTGAACTGGAAGTCATTGATCCTAGGTTTATAGTTCATCATTATCGATTTTTGATTTTTAAAATAAGCTTACCTAATGATTTTTTGGGAATTATCGTTGTAAAAAAGACCTCCAATAAATGCCCCCTATTTCCAAAATGTCATGCCCTGTGGCATTTGACCAATCAGAGGCAATGTTAGATCGGCAGATATGTGACCATCCACATCGAAACGCTCGTAAAGTCTGCCCCTGGTCAATTTTGTTTTCTTCCATGTTTAGAAAATATATATCATAAGCTTTACAATGATATATCATTTGACTTCTAACGATATCCAGAAGTGGGGTTATGGCTTGTTAAACTTTGCTCCTTCAGTAAAAAGGTACATTATTTTGGTGCTACAATATATCTCTTTTTCTACATTGCTGGTATTAAATATCAAATGGTCATAATTGGCGGTCACTTCAAATCATCCCCAAGTCAACGAGGTTCAGGAATGTCCTCTCATTGTTAATTGTTGGTTAACTCACCACTTTAACAGGATTTAGCCAAGGCAAACAAAGACTAAAGCTATTTACTATAAGCATGATAAGTATAAGCTTATTATCCTCTTCAACAATAGGAATAAAGATTGGTATATGACAGGACTGAAATGAGAAACTTGTAGGACAATTATTAGGTACATTATGAATACAAGCTTTATGCACATTTTGGACTGTAACTCGAAATTCAATTTGCCGACTTTACGAGCGGTTTGAGATGGATGGTCACATATATTTGACAGATAACAAGATGAGGAAAGGCTGACAGTTTAAATGTTTTTTTAACCATGACTGCTTTAGTAAATAACAGTGCTCTGGATTTGTTTTTATCTTTACCATAACTTCAGGCAACCTTTTCGAGAGATGCTTTAAGCAAACGTATCTATGCGGAGGTATTCAACTGGATAGTGCAACACATTAACAAGATGGTGATCCCTACAGAAAAAGTGCTAAATTTCATCGGAGTTTTAGATATATACGGGTAAGGATGATATATTGAACGATTCGTCAGTGAAAAGATTTTTTTTATCAGCTCCCAGAGAGTCTAATACATAACATGTAGAGGGAAAGATATTACATTCAGCTTTACTTTCATATTGATATTAACCGCATTTGTTCTATACTCCTGGTCAAAATATCCCCCCCCCCACTTGAATGAGTAGAAAATATTGGTGTTACATAATCGTGGTTGTCTATAGCTTGCAGTGATGTATTTTCTACAACTTGCATCAAACAAAAAGGACTTTCTTGGCTTTATAAACATTGAATATTCAACTTTTGGAGAGAAAGCAAAATGACCACATGCCCAATTTTTTCATAAAAATGGAAATTATATGGTGTTATGTAAGTCAGCTATGGTTTAAATAGTCGTCAATGGTCAACAGCATTGATGTATGTGTTGCGCCGGAGGAATCAACCGTATGGTCAACGACAAAACACAATTACACAAAGCTCACATCTGGCATCCAGGGAGATGGTTTGTGTCAAGAGGAGGCTAGTACTGTAAGAACTCAGGAATGGCCCTCTACTGTTGGTACGGAAGGACCTGGCCACCCACCGTACTATTTGGCCTTGAATGTAAGCATGAGAGTACAAAGTCATAAGAAAACGATGGTATCGGAAGGTGCGACCCGCAGGCCGGAAGATACGTCAATGGCTACTGGGGAAGAGAGAGATGCTGCTCAGAGTACACCTGTTGGTGATGACAGATCAGGATTAAAGCCTGCTACAGGAAGTCCTGTTCTTGACGGTCCCAGGAAGGAAAGGAACAGCACCCCTTTAAGGAAGCCAATAAATATTGCTACATGGAATGTACGCAGTATGTCAGGAGGAAAGATTGAAGTTGTGGAGAAGGAGATGGTTGCAAACAATGCGAGTCTTGGGCTATGACCAAGAATGATAGGAAAAGAGTAGATGCTTTTGAGATGTGGTGTTACAGGAAGCTTCTACGAGTGACATGGAAAGACAGGAGAACAAATTCCTGGATCCTTGACAAGATTGGTACAAGTCTAACCATCAGAAGCGGCATAATGGAGAGAAAGCTGAAGTACTTTGGCCATATTGTCAGGAAACATGGAGGTGTAGAAAAACAGATTTTGCAAGGGGCCATGGAAGGCAACGAGGAAGAGGACGCCCACCAACATCTTGGACTAATGACGTGAAGCTGGTTTCTAACCAGGGAATGCAAGGTGCAACACACTTGGCATCGGATCGAGTGAGATGGCGTACTCTTGTGAAGACCACAGCAGCGCTACACAGCGCCACCTGACACAGAGAGAGAGAGAGATGTAAGTCAGTTTATCTCCAGATTGCACAAACCAATTGTGCTGGAATTTGCACCCGTAAAAATAGGTATTGTTACAAAAGTCATCAATTTCTGGTGATCAGATTTGATACAGTGGGGGGGGGGGGTATATTATTCCATACGATAGAAATCGGGCTCGATCATTGCTTCTGCCGGGATGCAGGTGGTTTTAAAGCCATTCCTAACGTGATGCCTTATTTGCATTACCTACAAAATGCACATATAGAAAACTTTACCACTGTAACATAGTTACCAGCCTTTTCTTGATTATACCTTGGGTCACCTCAAGTTCGGTAGTAATGTTGATTCTTTTTTACGGTAGCGTCCCAATCGTGTTGACAAACCACCTTTGTAAGCGTGCAATTAACTTAGCACATGCAATTTGATACTGCAAACAGCGAAATACGCACCTACGTCGCCACCGAACTTGAGGTAAACCAAAGTTTAGCACCACCTGGTAAACTGTTTTACTGGAAAACTGTTATATCACCCGCATTGGGTTTGAACTGCAGTGAATGTGACTTTTGTCACACTATTTTGTTACTGTGCAGAAGTGCATAATTATTTTTGCATGGAAAATGTTTAGTTTTAGTTTCATAGAGCAGTTATAAATAGCATATCCTTGATAAGATTTACTTGAGCAACCAGGTTACTTTATCAGTTTGATGTATGTTAGAGTATGGTGTTCTTGCCTTTATATAAATATTGATAATTTATAGTGTACAACCATAAGCTTATACAAGTCTCAGCTCACTGTCATTGATCACAGTGTCTTATTCTTAGTGGATTTTGATAATTAATTTTGATTTCAATTTTATATCCTTTGTTAATTCATAATGTGATGAATAACAGATGATTTCACCTTAAAAATAATGAGACAGATGGTGGTAAAAAGTTATGACAAATATTTTTAAATTATAACTTTAATATTGATATTTTAACTTACAGTTTTAAGTTTGATATTTACTAACATATGGTGACACATTTCATGTTATTTTCAACTCAATTTTCAAAAATTGCCTCCTTTATCCCCCATGGAGCAGATTGTGTCACATAATTATAAAGAAAGTTGTATTACATCTGTTGATACTGTTTACATATTCTGTGTTTCTTTTTCAGGTTTGAAATGTTTGAAGTGAACAGCTTTGAACAGTTTTGTATCAACTATGCCAATGAGAAATTACAGCAGCAATTCACGCAGGTACGTAATGGGCTATTCCAGTTGAAATCCACACTACCCCTGTGGAAGATCTTGAAAATATCTTCCACAGGGGGAATATGGTTTTTAAATGTAATTGGTCAGAGGTAATCATTTTAAAACCCATGCTACCCCTGTATTATGACTTTACCTATATTTTCCACAACTGGAGTGAGTATTACAAATGGAAGTTACCCAATTGTCTATTCTATTCAAAATTGATACTCCCTCTGTGACAGACTTCAGCTTAATCTTCCACAGGGGTAGTGTGGATTTTAAATGGAGCAGCCCAATACATAAGTGAAGATTCATAAGAATCTAACAAGATGATACCACAGCTGCAGCCAGGGGGTGCAGGAAGTGCGACACACCCACCCCCAAATGCCAGCCCCAAAAAAGTCAAATTTCTCCTGTAAAATACATTGAAAATCTGTGTGTTTTGTGAAAAGGTCTGCTTTTTTCCAGAAAATAAAAAAGAATGAAATTATCTCTGTTTTGAAGAAAAACTTCACAAAAGGCCTGGATGATATATACATTTTTTGAAGGTTTTTTGTAGCTTTCTGAAGTAGTTATTTTTTTTAACATTGACACTAATTGACCAATTAAGGTAGAAGTTTGCAAAGACTGGATGTATTAAAATACCACACAATTTTGTCAGCAATTTTTCATGTTGTGTCAATATTGGATCTGATGACTACTCTTCTACTAATAACCAAAAAAACTCAATTATGATGATTTGCCCACGGTGGAGTATATTAGTGAAAATAATTCACAATTTCAAAGATCATAAGAAACTTTTACGATTTATTGCACACTGGAAATGCTTGATTGTTTGTTTCCAAGAGACTTAAGAAAAATTTAACTTACAGAAATGATTTTTCATAATTGGAAAATCCGCTGACCCAGATTTCACACGCGACATTTTTGCTTCCGTCCACAGCATGTATTCAAGCTTGAGCAAGAAGAATATGTACGAGAGCAGATCGAATGGTCATTCATTGATTTCTATGATAATCAGCCATGTATAGATATGATTGAGAATAAACTGGGTATCCTAGACTTGCTAGATGAAGAGTGTATGGTAAGTATATGAGTGGGATTTGAATAACTGTGTTTGTCTTCCTGTCTGTCTGTCTCAGTAGAGCAGATAGAGTGGTCATTCATCGATTCTATGATAATCAGCCATGTATAGTTATGATAGAGAATAAACTGGGTATCCTAGACTTGCTAGATGAAGAGTGTATGGTAAGTATATGAGTGGGATTTGAATGGCTGTGTGTTTGTCTTTCTGTCTGTCTGTCTGTCTTAGTAGAGCAGATAGAGTGGTCATTCATCGATTTCTATGATAATCAGCCATGTATAGATATGATTGAGAATAAACTGGGTATCCTAGACTTGCTAGATGAAGAGTGTATGGTAAGTATATGAGTGGGATTTGAATGGCTGTGTGTTTGTCTTTCTGTCTGTCTGTCTTAGTAGAGTAGATAGAGTGGTCATTCATCGATTCTATGATAATCCCCCGTGAGAAGTAATTCAATGTAGAGCACCAGCGCAGTCACCTTCAGAGCCTTATTTCACCCTTATACAGATGAGCACTCCATTATAATGCCTCTTTGAAGGTGTCTCAGGAGGTGTTTCTTGAGCTGCGTAGGCATCAAACAATTCTCTGAGGTCTTAGGACCAGACTCTGTTTTTAAGGAATCCCAACCGTCTTGCTTTTCTCAGAGATAGATTTAATTAAACCATCATCACAGATTGGGAAATCCATATCCTACTCTCAGGCTAGGAACAGCTGGTATAGTCACTGCCCCTATATTACCCAGCAGACCCTTGAGCTAGAGTCAGCTGAGCAGCGCTTGCACTACTGGAACTGGGATGTGCAATGTCATTAAGGACAATAACTGGTCACAGGAGCCTAGTCTTACTGTCATCAAACTCAACAGGAATGGAACTCAAGATCTCAGCTTGGACAGAACTGTGTCTGAACCTCAACACGGTCACACCCCAGACATATTTTGGCTAGGAGGAAGGAAAGATGGAAGGAAGAAAGAAAGAAGAAGAAGAGAAAACTTTTTTCTTTGGTGCGGTTTTGAACCAGGACCTAGTTACTATGGTTAATTGGTGAGAGGTCTGAAACCATATAAAATGAATTTGAATGATTATGATGTTAAATAAATAGTATATTTTTACTACGATAATTATTTTCCATCCTACTCCTGCAGTTACCAAAAGGATCGGATGATAACTGGTGCCAGAAACTGTACGATAAACACACAGGGAAGAAGCACTTCAGCAAACCGCGTACGTCAAGGACGTCATTCGTAGTGCACCACTTTGCAGATAAAGTAGAGTATCAGAGTGAAGGATTCGTAGAGAAGAACAGGGATCAGGTCAATGATGAACATCTCAATATACTCCGAGCCAGTCAGGTAAGGCCACAGACATGCACACGGTGTCAGCGCTTTGCGCTAACAAAGACGCACTTAAAAGTGCGTCTTTGTTCAGACACAAATTTGATAGGCGGAACGCATTAAATTTACAACATGTAACATTATTGGGTCCACCTGGATGCAGTAGTTTTTGATCCAAAAAATGGAAACATGCATATTTTTCAAGCCTGAGAAAATAAATTTTATAAGTCTTTTACCATCACTTCAGATAATATGTCACAAGTAGGCACTCTAAAAACCATAGCACAGAGAGCATTCTAAATCCCGATTTTTTATGAAACTGTTAGGATAGGCTCGGCGAACGAAAGAGCGTGACAATGTATTTTTATTGTGAATTTGCGATCTTTGCTATGTTTACTTCCGGTTCCAGACTGGAAAATCAATCTGCTGTGCAGATTATCTCCGCCATGTGAGAATTTTTACTCAGTGGTGCGCCATATTTGGCATGGACTTTCGGACAAATTTATAGATAGTGGTATAAATTAATTTAGAAGAATTTTTTGACTTCAACACTACTTAAGTAGTGTTGTAGTAAAAAAATTCTGCTCAAAAAACTGCATTACATCAAATCCGTTATGTCACCAACATGACCAACACTTACTTTTCTTTCTTGCCTTTTCTTTTACTAGTATGAATTTATAGCAAACCTCTTCAAACAACCAGCAGAACCTGTTGATTTGAACAAGGGCAAGTCAGCCCAAGTAAAGCCATTAAGGGGCGTTAGCAAGGGACATAAAACGTTCAAGAAATCTGTTGGAAGTCAGGTAAGGAAGATAGGGAGGTTAATCAGAAATTTTTTTGGCATACCGTAAAAACTCGATGGTTAGCATATGTGCTTACTATCAAGTGCTTTTGAAAACATATGAAATTGTACCAAAGTCTGGCGCTTTTCTAACTGAGCTAATGGGGTTGAGACACACATTTACAGGTTTAGTTGTTCGTATATAACTATGTGTATCAATAATTTGCTCAAAACCCTTTACACTTTTGTGGATGGGGTTCTTCATGTTATGTTTTAAAAGCGCTTGATAGTAAGCACATTATGCTATCTATCGAGTTTTTACGGTATTACGAAGTACATTTTACTTGGGAAAAGGTGAAATTTTTTGAGGAATGTTTTAGTTTTAGTTTCAGTTTCAGTTAGTTTGTAGAACCTTTTACTCTGAAAAATTAGTGATAAAGATGATAGAACTAGTGAGAATTAAGCAACTTGAACTTAAAAAGCAAAATATGTGAGTAAACCATTATATTTCCTCTTGGACATTAATATCAAAGATAAATGTGTCAAAAAATTCTTTCAAATTCTATTCATGTACCAACATATGATGTGTCCATCCATGACGTACCCACTGTAAATTTTGAGTTTCTTAGATTATTGAACAGTTGAAATGTGAAACTCAAAAACAAAAGAAATTAACAAAACTGTCATTATAATCACATAACAACATTACTGGCTTTCTCAGAGGAAGAAAAAGCTCTATCCAGACGAATCACTCGAGCCAACGACTCTTGTACAGGTTTCATCAACCACTAAGGTATATTGTTACCCATTTCATCAGCATGGATTGATGTGTTGTGGAAGAGTTGGGTTTTGAATTTTGCATTGATCATGATGCACTCCTCTAACATACTGGTGGCGACATGGTGTCTTCAGTGTCCAGTGCCAATGTGCTGGCTTTTCAAAACTCTCGATATTTATAATGTCATAGATCACTGTCATCATAATGAACAGGATTTAAAGAAAAAGAAAATGGTGTAAAGAAAGTTGTTAGGACTGTAAATATTTCTTGCGTAAACATGTTGATCCGAAATGTTTCAACACACAGTAGTGTGTCACACACGGTTGAAAAGGCATGTATTACACACTTTGCATGCATCGGGCTGTTCCTGTTGAAATCCATACACCCACTGTGAAAGACATTACCTTAATCTCCCATGCAGGGAGTGTGAATTACAAATGGAGTCACCCATTTTAGTAACCCCATTTGAAATTCACACTCCCTGTTTGGAAGATTAACGTCATGTCTTCCATAGGGGGTGTATGGATTTCAACTGGAATAGCCAATTTTCTTCAGGTTGCCATGGTTATCAATGCACTCGAGATGTTGGAATAGCAAAATAGTTCTATATGAACGGGTTTGCTTATCACCAGGGTTGTTCGCATATTTCTATCCATTCAGGGGTGGTGGCATGATAAAATTATGGGTAAAAACCAATGTGTGAATGAATGTCTCAAGATATGGTTCTTGAGGGCAACTTGGCCCCACTATTCGCTGATCGCACGGTCATTTCAAAATGAGGTTCTACCCCCAAAATGCATGCTGTGTATGCGTAGGCCTGTCAAAAACATGCTTTAATTACCGCAAACGCTTTGCAAAAGCCTTCTGGCGCCTTGCTAGAAAAGCGCGAGAAACAAAAATGCACATTTTGCGCATGCATTTGCATTGAGAACCTCGTTTTGGTAGCAAGATGGGGAATCTGTGCAAAGATCGAATATGGGGCTCCTTGGTGAAGTCTGCATGATTTCGCGACCATTAAGATTGTGGACATAAGGAACAGACCTAAAATGCAGAAAATGACATGGGAATGTTTTTCTGGCCAAAAGATTTGTTTATTAATGAACTCTATTGCTGTAGAACATATTGAAGAAAGTTATTATTTCTGATTATCCGTGACGAAGTGCCACCCCTGTATCCACTTGTATTGAATGCTCTCACCCGGTATTTGGAATTATGCAAGGATTAAACAAATTAGGCATGTTTCTGCGCTATGTTTGAGATCAGAGCAGATATTATACACTTACCACAATTCATTTCTTCCCTGTACTGATTTGATATTCAGTGCAACATGGGTCGATAGTAGCAAGAAATAACTCAGTTGCAAGATCTGGATGAGCTCTGTTAAGTGAGGTATTATTTGTCACTCTCAACCCAAGGTTTTGTCACTCTCAAAAACCAAGGGTTTGTGTAACATGGATAAGTTTTTAAAATTGTGAAAAGAGGAATTGGTTTGTAAATTTTTGATATGCTGTGTGCTGTCATCAATAATCTGCACTGGATGGTGTTCATATTCTAATCAAATGTTTGATATGCCCAGATTGATCAGCTCATTACCAATGGAGATACTAACCATCGTCAACAAAATGAACATGCAACTATTAAGCCCATTTCCTCGTCGACTAAGGTAGTTTGTGTCTGGGTCTGTCCGTCCGTCTGTCTGTTTGTCTGTGATGTATGCATGTTGCATATGAATGGCATCAATAGACGACTGTATGACTATTATAACTACTGCTATCATTTTAACATAACACATGTATGTTCAAGTAATATAAGGAATGCTGCAATATCATATGTAGAGGGTAATTTTGCATAGTGGAAAGATTTAAAAAAAATGCCTTTCCAATTGGTATTTTCTGCTATCTTGGCATGTGAGAGAGAGAAAAAGTTACTTTCACTGCATGTTGGCTAGGAAGAAAACTGGTCTGCAATGTTCCTGCAGACTGAAGGAATTTATAGTATGTTGTTAACAAATAAATTGTGCAAGTGAAAGGTGTTGATGAGTCCAATATTATGGCAAGAATAGAATAAATGAAAGAAGCAGGCTTAACAGTTTTACAGACCAAGTCCTAAACCTGGGTCTAAGTTCAGAAGAAGTGTTGTTGAGAATCGATTCTCTGATTTGCAAATTTGCAGCCCTGCTAGATCTTATATATGGCCATGCGTTTTGAACTGAACACCCAAAAACGGTGGTGGTGTCACACTTTTCGCCATGATCGTTTTGTTTTTTGAGCATATCTTTGAAAGTAAAGAAGCTATGGCAATAAATTTGGTAGCAAATGAAAGCTAATATATTAATGATGAACTATGGAAAGTTACATGAAGGTATCTTGAACAGAAGCAGAATGGCATTCAATCCAATGACCCAAGTTAGGGGTGGTGGAGGCAGCGGCTCACTATGTGCAAACTCAATGGGAAATTTCATTTTTGGTGCCGCGAGTGCAAAAATGTTGAAATTTTCTTTAAAAACTAGTTTATATCAATAAATTTGGTATCAAAAGAAAGCTGACATTGTTATCTGAACTTTTATTCTGTAAAATAGTTGAAACAATAAACTGCCTTGAGCTAATGATAGGGGCAAGTGCTTTGAACTCAACATCTAAAATGGGTGAGTGGCATCACATTTTTCACTGTGGTCATTAGTTTTTTTTAATGTATCATTGGAATAAAAATAGATTTGATAGTAAATTTGGTATCAAATGACAGCTAAAACACCATTATTAATTGTGGAAAGGTGTCAGTAAGATATCTTGAACATCTATAGAATGGGACTCAATCCAATTGGCCAAGGCAGGGGAGGTGGAGGTCGCGGGGCACTCTGCACAAAACTGTAAGCCAAGTTTTCATTTTGGGAGCCTCGTATGTAGTCGGTGTGCAAATATGTTGCTGTTTTCCTTAAAAATGAGGGTTTATCAATAAATTTGGTATCAAAAGAAAGCTGACATTATTATCCACACTTGTATTTTGTACCAAGTTAAAATAGTTAGCTGCTTTAGGGTATATGATAGGCCAATGTCCTCCAAGACAATAAGAAAAATTAATTCTATTTTGGTCACTTTTTGAAGGGTTGTATAATTTTACAAAAGTGATAACCCCATACATTTATATATTGCAGGAAAGACCTTGCTATGATCTATTAGAAAATGACATAAAATAAGATGCAGGGGTAACACAGAAATGTTAGTGACATTATACCCCTGTACCACTGTCAGTTGATGTTTTGTTTCATTCACATAAATGTAGGATTAGAACCTTACATCTGACAGCATTTCTGAGTCTCTTGTTGGATTCCTTGTTCAATTTCCTTTCAGAAAATGTATACTTTTATCATGCTGGGGGGTATGGTTTGAAAAATATGGTCATTTGAAGGTGAAAGAATGTTGCGAATTTCAAAAATCAGTGTGTGACGAAAAGTCGGCGAGGTTAAAACGCATGGCCATATGTACAAGACTGGGTCTATTATGCTACTGGTCTAAAGCTGTTTTGTGTATACCACTATTGGGATTGGGGTTTAGGATAAGGATATTACCCAGACATATTGTGCACCTATGGGATCTATGGTACTTGGGGAAGTTTGCTTTGTACTGCTGCTTTCACATGTTGTTGTGGCTTATAATTAAGATGAAGACTTGTGATACTGGTGTGCTTTTAATAAAGACTTCACAAAAAGTAGCACAGACGTTATATAAATGCCTATATACACAATATTTTAACATAGAAAGAACGGCTTTTAATTTATGCATATTTTGATAGCCCATAGGTCAAATTTTGTTCAATATGAACAGCACATTAGTGTTTTTAAAAAAAACCCTGAATTTAAAAAGTTGCTGATTGATTTGAGTTCAGCACGAAGATTATTGCATGCCACAATGCTTTCGTATTATTGAATGCTGAAAAACTTCAAATTTTGTGTTGTTGATGTTAAACGACATATGACTAATGGGGTATCAAGATACGCGTAAATAAACCATCCTTTTAGTTTAAAATATTGGTAATGCGATTAATAGTTCTGAAGCTATCAACATTTTGTTTCACTTGAAATATTGTCAAATTAAGTACTAAATGATATGTAGCAAAAAGCTATTAGTTGAATTGAGTACGGAGTAGTGTAGATATGTAGTTTAAGCCATATGAACTGAGTAATTCAGGTGTATAATTTTGTTTACAAAAAATATATAACTAAGTAAACAAAATGCTTGATTTCCTTTGGAATGAAATGAAAATTATTTATTCTCATATTTGCCTTTGCTAATACTATCAGAAAACTGAGTGCTTTCATTATTAACTAAATTAAACTTAAATCTAAATTACTATGAAGCTGAAAGATATAATTAACATATGCATGAGAATTCTGAAGTGTACCTATATACTAAAATTGCCAAATTGTTTATGTTATAGTAGACAAAAATTAGTCTTCATATTAAATCTAACTTCATATATTGGCTCTTTGTATAATAACTTCAATATAAATGTAGTGCACACTGGCTATACTATCATTTACCTTACGTGCGGTAGTGACGTTAATGCTTTTTTGCGGTTGCTCCGCTAAGTGTGCTGACAAGCGGCCTTATTTTGCATGTGTGTATGCTCTGCGTGATTAATTCTACATGTGTGATTCGATACTGCGACCAGCAAAATATGCACCTATGTCAATGCCGAACTTAAGGTGAACCACAGTTTAAGGGTTTACCGTCGTAACTAAACCATTCGATCAATTTTTTTTAAATTGACATATTTTGTACATTAATATGTGTAGATAATAAATCAGTAAAAAAACTGGGGTGCCGGACCTCACTTTTGAGCTACAGCCGTTTTAAAAGAGGTGTACATTTCCAAAACTCTCTGTACACTTCAATGGCAAAATCAGCAATTTTCTCAAAATAGACAACCTTTTGCGTTGTAGAAAAAAATTGTATCGATCAAATTTTTTAAATTTTATATATGTTATGAAAAATAAAAAGCTCTGTAAATCGCGCAAAAAAAAATTGGGGGTACCGGACCTTGTTTTCGCGTAAATTGACCAAACAAGGTCAAAATGCATTTTTCTGCGACACCATGCGTAGTTAATTGCGTACATGGATATTTTGGTGCGTACCAACGCACTGGTATACACACGCGATCTGATGCCGGATAAGTATTCGTTTACGCATATGGCCACAAAAAAGGAATTGTCTGTTTACGCAGGAAAGTTTTCACTGTAAAAAAGTTACCATAATACTGACTAGGAACTATTATTCTAATGATGTCGATTATTAAGATTTCATGCCTTAATATTCTTACTAATTTGGTGTATTTTGGTCATAAACGGGTGTAAGAAAGACTCCCATTCTGCAATCTGCAAAGATATTGGACCAAAGAGTTATCAAGTTAGTAAGTTACACAAAGTGAGGAATTTTCAGCTTTCACCATGTTCACCTGACTCGATCGACCAAATAAAAAAGAGGATTTACTAAACATGTTAAAGCGAAGTGTTTGACAACAGGCCTACAATTATTATAGGCATAGGCCTACTTAGCATGCTTAGTGCCGTTTACCGAGAGGAAAACTTTTTTGGTCACAAAAACTATATAATACGGAATTATCTCGAGGTGGATTCATATCACAAAGCAGTTCAATTACAGCAAAGTTAAACACTGGGTTACCTATAGCTGTAGAAAAAACGTTTGACCTATTAGGCTATGATATTATTTTTGTAAATGTATGACACATTTTTTTGAAATTGAATAGTTTTGATGGTGTTGTCTATATCGCATGCATTATGAATTCAGTGCACTTAGTAGGCCTAGGTCTTTACCCAATAACACAAAATGCTTTAAAGATTTTTAAAAATGTTGGATTATAAACTTGCCGTTAATAATAGGCCTATAATATACCGGTAGTGGTTACCCAACATTTAGGCCAAAATATTATTAAAACGAATTAACCAATTTATCCAACACTCGTTTAGGCCTAATGTTTAAAAACAACAACTTGATTCTGTGTTTGTTGGGTAGGCCTATAACTTCATACCATTGGACCCTACTGTCGTAAGCCGTTATCAGTGGAAGCACGCTGGCAAAATTTGGTTTGTAGGCCTACATGTTATATTTAAGCTGCCACTTTTCTTGCGCTCAGCAAACATCGTTTTTTTTATGTTGTGGCCCTGGTTATCGCCGTGCAAAACATAGCATTGACACGCACAACACGCATCGTTCTCTGCGATGTCTGCAACATAACGCCGAAAGCAGCGACGCTGGAGTACGCACGCGTTGAAAAGAGGCGCAATAGTCGAGTCGAATCGGGTGACGACGGAAAACCCTTAACTACAGGAACATAATTGTTTACATAAAAATAATATAAACAACAATAGCAATAATATTAAAAACAAAAGAGTGGAGCAGTCCACTTCTTTAACCTATGTGTATAGTAAGTTGCATCATCTTCAAGAACCTGTCACAAAGATATCTCATTGTTTAAGATGTAAGGACATTTGTTTGTTTTACACCCCTGATAAATTTTGTGACTAATTTTGCATTTTCTCAAAAAATAACTACACACTGGTAACAAAAGTTATGTATATTATTAGCCACTTGCAGTTCGCCATTATGCACTATGTGCGGGGAGAGCCTCGAACTGGCAGCATACATGAATGGGAATTGAACCAGTCATATAACATTCTGTGTAAGGTTACGTAATTCTTCCTTTCATGTATGCTGCCAGTTCGAGGCTCTCCCCATATATAGTGCATAATGGCATGAACCTGCAAAAGTAATAGGGCAAGGAATCCAATTACTTCACTGAAATTTCAATGATTCAAAACAAGTGGTTCATTATATATGTTAAGAAATGATGTACATTCTAGCGGTACCTCTTTTCTTATCATAAATAATTTACCGCTTGTCTTGAGTCACTGAAATTCCAGTGTAATAACTGGATTCCTTGCCTGTGTGTTATTATTTTCTTAGAAAAATGCAAAAATAGTCACAAATTTATCAAGGGGTGTAGTACCACCTTAAGAAAGCACTTGAGAAAACACTCTGAATACTGTGTCATGTGTTGCTATGATCATCCTCAGGTTGGTATTGGTATTGGCCTGTTCCAATTGAGATCCATACACCCCCTATAGAAGACATCTTAATCTCCCACACAAGGAGTGTGAATTTCAAATGGGTTTACCTGAATGGGTGACTCCATTTGAAATTCACCCTCCCTGTGTGGGAGATTAAGGATATGTCTTCCATAGGTGATGAATGAATTTCAACTGGAATGGCCTATTTGCATGGTGAGACTATGTAATTGACAAAAATTTTGAAAATGTCCTAATATTTTTTTTTGCATTGAGATTTCTCTCATTATAAACTGAGCTTTGTGATTAGTTCTTTGCTTACTCACCATAGTGATATCAATGGGCTGTTCCAATTGAACTCCATGCTACCCCTGTGTATGATTTTAGAAATATCTTCCACAGGGGGAGTATGAATTTCAAATGGAATTAGCAGCTCTATTTGAAACTCATCCTCCCTTTGTGGAAGATTCAGATTGAATTTTTCTCAGAAGGTGTATTGAAATTCAAATGGAGCTGCCTAATGTGCTCATTCCATTTGTAATTCATTCTCTCCCTGTGGCAGATATTTCCAAAATCTTCCACAGGGGGAATGTGGATTTTAAATGCAATAGCCTAATGTCACTGCCTTGAGGAAGCAAAAATAACTTGGAAATTTTGATATCCCTGTAGTCTGTCTCAATTCAAGAGTAAAGCCATGTTGGATTTTACAGTGACAGATTCGAATCACACGCGCTAACCTAATTCCACAGGGCGTATACACAAGCGAAAAAGGGTGATTTATCCATACGCTGGCGACGCAACCGCATAAACGCACTAATTCAAATCCGCCTCAGCAAAAACCAACATGGCATTGCTCTCAACTTGAGACAAAACACTCTATAGTAGAGGGCGATATATCATGAGGACATTTCTACGAGCACCATGGGAGAGTACAATGTATGCGCATGCAACAAAGCTTTACAAACTTAAGGTATCGGATAGCAATGTTTGCACAGTATTTTTTATGGGACCTGAGAGCACATCAAATTGCATTCTGAATACAAGGAATGTCCTTATGATATCAAATAATTTTGATTTTTTGAAATTCGTGTTATAATACAAATTTTATGGGAAATCATTAATATTAAAACATTTTTTCCCAAAAATACCTAAAATTTTAAGGTCTTTTGGGGTAAAAAATGTATGTCTTCAATATGAAAGGTCAAAATTTTCAAATGATGGATGGCATTTCCTCCCAGCTTCATCACTTAAAGTACATATCATTAGATTTATAAAGTGTACTTTTAGGATTGTTTTAGAAATGATTAATTCAAGGATTAATTTAAAAGTGTCAAAAATATCAATATTTAATAATTTGCCATAAAATTTGTATTTTATTGTGAATTTCAAAAAATAAAGATTATTTGATATCAGAAGGATGATTCAGAATGCAATTTGGTGTGTCTGATGTGCTCTTAGGTCCCACAAAAAAATACTGTGCAAACGTTGCTATCCGATCCCTTAACTGATGAGTGTTTACATCTGGTTGCATCATTACTAACTGCTTGGACCAGTAAACTTTGATAGATGTCCAGATTTTAATTTTCTTTTTTTATTTGACTCAATCTAGTTCCGTGACTCACTCATTTTCTCCTTTTTATTTGACTCAATCTAGTTCCGTGACTCACTGAGATACCTGATGAGCAAACTGAACATGACGACTCCTCATTATGTCAGATGCATCAAGCCTAACGACTTCAAGAAGGCATTTGAGTAAGTGGATTGGTTATTACCGCTTGAATTTCATTACATTTTCATGTATACATGATTGCCATACATAATTATGGATCTAAATTGACTTTTCGGTAAATCCAATAAGCCTTTGCGAGTACACCTGAGATGTCACGCCGATCGTTCATCGAACATCGTTACTATAGTCTGTCCACATTGAAGTACAAAGTAAATAGACCTCGGAAACTGGAGGTATGAGAATAATTATTTCAGTGCAATGCTTCTATGGCGCGCCAACTGTTGCGCGATTTGTGCACCACGCTCTTTACGTGTTGCGTCGCGCTTGCGTGTGACGCAAAGCATCGACCCCCGATGCCACAGATTTCACAAATGGTCAGTTTCAGCTCTGGAACAATTTTGGCAAACATGTTCTATGTAGTGTTTTTTTTGGGGGGGGGTGGTTGGGGGTTGTAACTTATCGGTTGTTAACGTCATTGGGTAGGGAAAACCTCCTTTTTGTCATTGACTCCTGGACATGTTCAAAGCAGAACCTTCTATGTAACCTCTTGGCAGTTTTGTTTTAAACATGTTCATCGGCCACAAGTACATACTGCCCAAAAACATGATATTTCCTTGATTTGACTTAAATTCCTCAATCATGTTCTCCTGATAAATGCTGTGTCACTGCAGCAACTTATAGTTAAGGAAAAGTGTTTGTAGTCAAACATTTACACAGCAGTCTATTCCTAAGACATATTTTCTTGTTGATAACATACCTGTCTTTTGATTAACCTTTGCAATCACCAGTTATGAACCCAAGAGGGCGGTAGAACAGTTGAGAGCCTGCGGTGTTTTGGAAACCATCAGAATCAGTGCAGCTGGTTATCCATCAAGGTAATGTAGATTTGAGAGCCCTCTATACATATGAAGAACATGTTGCATGTATTGATCATCTATGAATATTGAAATTTTAGATTACAATATGATACTCAAAGTAAGTCCAGTAGATAAGATTGTGATCTCAAATGTCATTGTTATTGCTACCTGGATGAATGATAATGTTCACAATCATAACAATTGTGAACATTATTCATCAATCATCCTTTACCATTCTTCAAGAGCAGAGTGCATAAGCATCTTAGTTCACTTGTCTGATAAAGTGAGTTATTAATTACAAATTGAAAAATAAAGTTCTTGTACTGGAGTTTGTTTTCAAGCTCCAGTACATGGATTAAGAATGAGAAAAAAAAAGAAAGATCACAACATACTACATTCTTATTTTGGCTTCGTATTTTAAAATCATGTAAAAACCAACAGCGAATTAAAAAAGTTGTACGGGCCATATCCGCCGCTGCCTGTCATCAATGTGTTGTCTAGTTAAAGAGCCCTTTGTGTAGAAAGGTATTTTGCATGTATTGAAGAGTTGTGAACATTAGCTGGCAATGTATTGTATAGTTGGGAGCCCACTCTAGAAAAACATTTTGCATGCACTGATCAGTTAAAAACATATGTATGGCATAGTTAAGAGCCCTCTAGTTTTGAACATAGCTCATCAATGTATTGTAAGTTAAGAGCCCTCTATATAGATAGGCAATTTGCATGCACTGATCTGTTGAAAACATCACTCATCAATGTATTGTAAGTTAAGAGCCCTCTACATAGAAGAAAGGTATGTTGTATGTAGGTAACAGTTGTGTACATTGGCGATGTGGATAATGTATAGTTGAGAACCTCTATATAGAAATACAATTTGCATGGACTGATCAGTTGAAAACATTGTGTTAGTCATTGTTTGTATAGTTAAAAGCCCTGCAATATAGAAGGGAATATTTCATGTACTGTTGATCAGTTGTAATTAGGGCAGCAGGGAGCCCATGTGAGGCATTGGAAACAGAATAAGACTGCTGAAGTCAAGAGTCTCCATATATGACCCTATGGGAAGTCTGCCAGATGGAAGGAACATGTTCTTAGTGAAAGGTCCTTCAGAAGGTTTTCAGACTTGTGTGTCACAAATTTCAGACAAATGGTTTAGAGTACGGATTTTTTTCTTAAAATTTTTTCAAACAAGGGGCACAGATTTCTTTGTTTTGTAGCTAATTTGGCAAAAATTTGCAAACTTTTCGAAAATTAAACTCAATTTGGACAGATGTAATTCCAAAATCCAGAGTACATATATTTGGGGTATATTTTTCATCAAAGTTTGTACATTTTTGGGGTCATATTTTTGAAACATAGCTGCACCTCCTCCATATTGAATTGTCACTTGTGGATGCCAAAATAGTGTAACTCCAGCATTTTACAGAAAAGGTTAAATGATAATTATTGTTTTCTTCAAAACATGAGCACTACAGATGTTCATGCATGATAGACTAGTATGTTGTCAGCATAGGCCCATCATGTGCAGATCACAAGTGTGCACACAAATTTGAGGTTTGCTGGATGCATGGCGAAACAGTCTTGAGACACACTGTTTCCCCTTGTCATGAGTGACATGCAAAAAATGATTGAGTCTGCCTTCCAAATTCTGGTTGGAAAAGGTAAAGTGAGCCCCCTATTGACTGGACAAGAAGATACTTAAATTGTTTCCAAGAGAGAATTAATCACATTTTCTCTATAGAAAACCATGAAGATTTCAGGTTGCCAATAGTAGGCTTGGCTTGTAGATGAAACATTGAGAAATGTTTTGTATGGATGGCGGATGTGCAATCACATTGTAAATTACACACCTGTGCTAGCATGCAACAGTTTAGCCTCATATATCAGCTTGATTTGGTTAGGCTTGGAATGAACTGGAGCACTACTTTTCCTCTGTAAGCTACTGAATTTCCATGCCCTGTCACAAATTTTTCACAGGTTCCAACATGGATGCCTTAATTATCATTTTTGCCTTAATTAGCACCCCTTCCGTCATTAGTGCTCCCCAAGGATTGTCAGTAACTTGCATCTGTAAAAGTGATCCATTCGTTGCACTTTTAATCTGGAATAAGATTTCTTTAAATGCTAGGTGAATTACAGTAAAATCATTACTGCATAACTGTAACACTTGTTCTATGGGTATTATTTTTATTTTCTTAAAATTTAACTTTGTCTTGTATAAAATGTCCAGTTTGACTTTCAAAATATATGTAATTATGAATCCCCACCTAAGATGACCTGGTATTTACTTCAAAAGCTTAAAAAGAACCATACCATGACAGAGATGCCATGACTAAATACATGTTTTTAAGGACCCCCCCATCTGCAAATACTAGTAATGCCAAAGAGTAGTGGCATTTGGGAACTCAATAACGTGGCCTGCAATATTTGTAATTGCTCTCCATAGTTGTGCTGCGATAACTCTTCCTTAAAACCGCTTCTGCTGATGATTTGAAGTGTTATTGTTCTATTGGGTCCTGTGAAACTTAATTGACGTCTATATGATTGTGTTTTGTTTGTAGATGGACGTACCCTGAATTCTTCACCAGGTATCGTGTGCTGATGAAGCCCAAAGATGTCAACCGTAATGATGTGAGAGGAACCAGTGAGAAAACACTACAGAAGCTCATATCTGTAAGTATCGTATATGAAAGAACTCATGGGTTATGCCAGTTGAAATTCATACACCCCCTATGGAAGACATGACCTTAATCTCCCAACACAGGAAAGTGGGGTTCTGAATGGGTGACTCGATTTGAAATCTACACCCCGTCTGTGGGAAATTAAGTTTGTGTCTTCCATACGGGTGTATAGATTTCAACTGGAATAGCTCAAATTGTGCTCTTCCATTTAAAATCCACACTACCCCTGTGGAAGAGCTATCTAAAGTCGTCCACAGAGGGAGTATAAGTTTCGAATAGAAGAGACAATTGGGTAACTTCCATCTGAAATGCTCACAACAGTTGTGGAAGATATAGGTATACCCATAATATAGGGGGAGTACGGGTTTCAAAATAATTAACTCTGACCAATTACATTTGAAAATCATACTCTCCCTGTGGAAGATATTTCCAAAATCTTCCACAGGGGTAGTGTGGATTTTAAATGGAATAGCCCAGTAGATCATCTCTTCATCATGGATTTTGACAGATATTGTGGTGGTATCTGCATAGAGACAAATATAAAGTGGTGGTTGTCTTTGTGAATAAGGAATATTCAAAAAGTGAAGTAATATTATCAATAGTTAATAGTGAATACTTTTCAGCCAACACAAAGTAAGCAATTTGTTGATTAATTGAAGGTGCTTCAAAATCCGTGTGCTCAGATTCACAAGGATTGTTATGTAGCAATGGGTTACTCTTGGAGACAATCCAATATTTGTGTCCATGCAGAAATCACAATGATTTTAGATTTCAGTCTTGCCCAGCATCTGTTAGGTTGAGAAAGGTATAAATGTCTGGTGCGACACAATAGTTGAACTTTTTGGAAACTCGTCAGGGATTCACATGGAAGGTCAGTATATGTATAGAAGAAAAGGAAGTTGTACACCAAATATAGTTGAACATATGCTGCACCTATTTATTGATCAGCTGAATTTCTTCCGTAAACAGCTGGTGTAATCAACAGAGTTGCAAGGTGGACTCATATGGTAAATAAAAAAGGGCAAATGTTGCGTGGGTGTCTTGGACTTAAGTTCTGAAGAGCAAGGTTAACATATTGAAGCCATGCAGCTTTTGAAAGTCAAAATTTTGTCAGCAATTTTCTATTTTACCATAATTTGTTAGACATGGGTCTACTGATTGAACCTACAACATGAAATGATTATAAAATAAAGTACAGGCCTAAGGTTCTAATGAGCAAGATTAAATTCCTAAGCCATCATCCTGGGTCACTTTGAAAGTCAAATTTTGTCTTTAAGTTTCTATTTTACCATAATTTGTTAGACATTGCAAATTTTGTCACTAAGTTTCTATTTTACCATAATTTGCTAGACATGGGTCTGCTGATTGAGCCTACAGCATAAAGTGAATACAAAATCAAGTGCAGGTTGTGTGTGTTTGTCGAAGCCTAGGGTTCTAATGATCAAGGTAGAATTCCTAAGCCATCCTGCTGGGTCACTTTTGAGAGGCAAATCTTGTCACCAAGTTTTATTTTTGTCTTGATTTGACCCATAATTTGTTATCGGTCTGCTGATTTGAGCTGACAACAAGCACAATGGGTTTGTTGATTTCAGCCGTCAAAAACATTTTGTAACAAGTCATTTATTCAGTAGGAATACAGTGATTTTAATGAAATAATGGCGCTATTACAGTTGAAATCCATACACCGCCATACATGCTGTATCAAAATGATTGGTACTTGTCATTTTTCATTGTTAATGGATGAGTCTGACACATCAGCATTAAACATAAGATGCAAATACTTTTTAGATTAATTGTATAACAAGTCATAAACTATACATTCTAGACATTTCAAGAGAGTTGCATTTTGAAATGACAGGCTTTTCAATAAACATCAAAATTGGTGGGTACCAATCATTTTGATACACCCTGTATGGAAGACAATCTTCCACACAGAAGTAAGGTTTATTTCAAACTCTAATGGTGACCCGCAGGTCAAATTGCGAGAATTTACACACCTAAACAGACACAATGCAATTTTCAAGCTGCAGCTTAATCAGCATAATATTGGAACATTAAAACAAGCAACTATACAAACATCCAACCCCATCCCAACCAACCGTAGGCATTGAGGATAAGTGCCTTGCCCAAGGACACAACACGTTGACACAAGTGAGGTACAAACTCGCAACCTATGGATTATGAGTCGAGCCCCTTATCCACTCATGCTCCAATTTCAATGGATACCTGAATTTTTTACTCCATTTGAAATCTAAAGAAAATGGTGAGGACTTAGTACTTTTATATTTGTCACATTAAATCAGTATTCTACATCCAACAATTAACGTGTGAAATGTCATTTATAAGCAACAGAAAAGCAGACCTTTAACTTGGTCAAGAAGTCTTCATTTATACTTTCAAAGACAACTGCCCTGGTTTGATGTTATGGGTCACCATGGATACCGATTGAACCACAACCTTGCATTGAAAATTGCAGTCAAATAACATATTAGTAGCCCAAAAGTATGATCTTAAAATATGCTATTAATTTTCTTCCCAGTAGTCTAGTTTCAAACTAAATGTGGACTGGCCTTAAATCCTCTCATTGTCTTAATTTCCTGTCAGGTTAATAAGGCATGCAGGGACTATGATGTAGAATAATATCTGTATTTATGTGGTTATTTTGGGCAACACATGTTGAGAAGAAGTTGTGCTGATGGTATTCTGTACAATGCCATTTTTATTCCAGTTCTGAAAACTTCTTTCAAAGGCATAGTGAAATTCCTGAAGTAACCATTTTAGACCACCACCATATGTGATGTGAACTCAGAAATATTTAATTTTCAGTTTCATGTAGTATAGTAAATGGCATTTACAAAGCTGGATTTTGCAGAAAACTCCATTGAAATTGACCAACCAGTTTCAAAATATGAGCAATTAAAAGAGATTCCAAAACAATAGGAAACAAAAAGAAACATTTCCTTTGTTTGGCTGTACCTCAAAATCAATATTTCCGAGTTACGACTGAGTTTGCTTGATCGCATCACATATCCAGGATATAGTATTAGTAACACCACATGAACCATAGAGGTTTAGATCCATATATTTATATTTCAAATTAAGCTTAAAAGTCTTGTCTTGACACTGGTCACGCCCAATACAGGTGGAACATAAAAAGAAAAACATGTACAAACCCACCGTGGATCATTTAGCGTGTTAGTCATTGCGTAACGCCCATTTTTATGACATGGGCAAATGTACAAGGTGTATATTACAAATTTGATCTTGAGCCCAAAGATTTTGAGGATATTATTAATGACCACCTGTAAATGTAGAATTTTGTTTTGACTTTGATTTTTACAGAACTGTATAAAAGGGATGACTTTGATGGACACTGGTCTATAAACTTTTTGTGTGTGTTTTCAGTTTTCCACACATTTTCAAAATTGCAGCCGTTTTAATTTTCGCGGATGTTTTGTCGGTCCAACTTTCAATACATCTATAAATAGATAAGTAGGTGATAGTTTTATTTCTCAAATTGAAATCTTGCACCAAATTAGTTGAAAAATATTAATAAAAATCCCAAATGGTTTGAGATTGACTGGCAGGTTGTCGTGTGTTTGAAGGAATTCCAATTTGTTCATCCGATCTTGAAAAAAACTTGATTAAAAGTTGTCTTTTATAGGTCACATAATCCAATGGTATTACATTGCATTGATGAGTTGGACAAAACCTGTGTTCACATTGTCGGACGTATTTCCTGACGGAACTTGGTCGGCAAGTTGCTAGGAGTAGCGGTAGACGCAGCCAGGAGTAGTGGCAGTGTAACCAATTTACTCCTGACAAAAGTCAGGAGTACCGAGCTAGGTGTAATCTCCACCATGTGTATATTGCAATGTGAATGCTACTACGCCTGGCACCCGGTGTCAGATTGACCTTTTTTTGGTCGGAACTAAGAAATTACATTTTGCATGGTTGGAAAAGGTCACAGAAACACCAGAAGTGGTAGCCGATGTTTACACCGACCAAAAGTGGATGCTTGATGGAACTGGTCGCGTATTGCTAGGAGTAGGCTAGGTGTGGACATGTATATAGTAGGAGTAGGGAAAATATTTGTGGAATTTAGCGTACGTTTACGCTGGGTGTAACTCAAAATGTGAACTCGACTTGGGAGTTTAATATTTTGTCATCAGATATGACATTTTTTCAAGACAGTCATTTATCTTTACCATATGCCGGCCTGTTTCCTGTTCACCAGTTTATACAACTACCATAACTTCAATCATATGTTGGTTTAAGAAAAATCTATTTAGGTCAACTAGCTTAACTATTAATCCCCTCACTTGGGAAATCATCATCAATCATACTTTATTTGTCAAAAGTAGTAACAAGGAATTCCAATTATGGCTGGACTAGCATTTAGGAAGAAAAGTCATAAGCTTCAACATAAAAAGTCCCAAGTTTTGTGATATTTTGTCAAAATATCAAGAGCTATCTAAAGAACCACTGAACCAATACTAGGCTTGTTTGTACTCATTTTAATGCATTTTTCATGCTGATTCCAAATATGGCCATGAATGTTTACAATTTTGAAATTTTCGAATTAAAAAACAATTGAAACTTGTCGTCTGCAATCGACACCTGTGTGGAGAGAGCTAAACAGAATACAGATTGTGAGCCGAGTGCAATATTATAATAAATTCTCTTACTTTTGATCAATAAAACATGAAGAACCCGAACTAAATGTACAGGTGATAATTTTGGGTTAGCTTAGTGGCATCAGAAGAGAAATACAGAGCATCAGCAATTTACAATGTGGGTTTGCACAAACTCGATTGGTCAGTTCAGAAAATTTGGCAGCTGTACTGTACGCCCTCGTGTTGCTACCGGCGAAGTTGCTGGCGTACCGAGAGTTCCACGATGAACACAAAATTAGCAATTTCCAAAAGTATTTGTATAAAGAACATTCCAAGCAACCAGCATTCGAAATAAGTGGTGGTCCGGTCGTCCAAGACAACTAAAATTTATTCCGGACAACCTGACATGATATAGTGGTTGTCCAGAGGACAGCCAAAATCTGTACATAACTTTACCTTGACACATTTCATTGTTTCATTGCCAATAAAGATTTCAATTCAAATCTAGAGACTAAAAAAAACCCAACAAAAAAGCATTAAAGTAAAGCTAATTATGCTAAAAGTAACATTTGTGGCAATCATTGCCGTTCAAACGAATTACAGGCTATCGAAAATCTGCCGGACAACCAAAAGCATTTCATGTGTAAACACAGTCACATTAAACCATTGTTTTTTAGTCTATAACCAAACTCAGCCCGTATCTGTAAATAAACAAGGAGTTTAAACTTGAACTTGTACAAAATGTCACTCATAATGGCAAATCAGCTCTTTCAACAAGAATTCAGGAAACATGTCAAATGTCAAATGTAACATGCTTCAATCATTCTCTCCGTCGGGTCGGTCATGACCTTGAAGAATTCTATTATGTAGGTACATGCAGATTTTACTTTTGACAACTTGAAGGTTATTGTTGAGCCCTCTTGAGAACAAGTTGCCCAATTATGCTACATCTGAACCCTGGGATATTAAAAATGGATACTGAATCACATAGTTATATATATTGACATGGGTATGAGTGAAAATAAACATTGTTTTTAGATATTTGGAACACAGATTAACCGGCTTAACTCCCAGATGAAGTTTTGTATCATGTAAGGTTGATTTGGTTGGGCTGCCTTTTTGTAGAGTGTCGGTTTAACAAGTTACACGTCTTTCTGTAGAGATTTTGAAACTCTGGTTTTTCATACGCTTGCAATCTATACAAACCATTTGGTTATTTTCTTGTCAGAACTTGATATGTGACACGATCAAGGGAAATGAGTTGGATGTTGCTAATATTGATTTTGAGATATTGGCAAAGAAAGTGTTCAAATTCTTTTGTTTTATATTGTTTTCAGCGATTGATAAATTGACGTAACTTCACAAAGAAAAGTCGTATCAACATGGGGTTTTCAGTTTCTGAAAGCTCTAAATGTCCTCTTTAGAAACCTGTGTAAAACTCATTTTCAACCAGGGCCGACATGTGACTCATTCCCCTTGATCATGTTACATATGACAAAGTGGCAGTGAAAGTTTGTTCATCTGTTTATTTTCCAACTGATTTGTTGATTTTATGCTAACTTTGTTAAAAGCATATTCAAGCTTAAGCAATATATCAAGTCAAACTATTGTAATGTGAATTTGTTCATATCAAAATGTTGTGATTTTGCCTCCAAAAAAGCACATAATGGCAGTCAAGTGTTTCAGGTGTATTGGGCTAATCCAGTTGAAATCCACACCCCCCCTGTGGAAGGTACGACTTTAATCTGCGATACAGGGGGTATAGATTTTAAATGGAGTCGCCCACTTGGGTAGCCCCATTTGAAATTCACACTCCCTCTGTGGAAGATAAAGGTCATTTCAAATGGGGTTTACCTGAATGGGTGGCTTCGTTTGAAATCTCCCCAGTGTGGGAGATTAAGGTCTTGTCTTCCAAGGTGTATGGATTTCAAGTGGAATAGCCATGTATGCCACCACTTTTGTGAAGCGTCCCTTGCTCTATGGCCATGAATACTTACTCACTAAAATCTATATATATATATATTTCTGTGCAAGAATCCATCAGCATTGCATTTCCAAGTTTAAATCAATATCAATTTTACAGATTGAAAATTGGTGTGAAAGTTTTCTCAACAATTTACAATGTGCAGACTTTTTTTTACAGCCTGGTCTGAAACTGGCATGCCTAGTGTCAACATTATGACATTTTCTTTTTCTTCAGCAGCGACAATACTATTGTTTACAGCTTCCTGAACAATTAACGAAAACGTCTGGCACCTTTGTGATATTGGCACTATAATATTTGAGTCAGAGTAATTACAACCTTAGGCATAAAAAAAACCCTGTTTTACTGGCGGATGGACTTTTAAGTAGGGCCGGTTGGTCAGAATTTTTTTCTCTTAAATTTTTTTTCTGGAGGCTAAAATGATCCTAAAATATCACTGAAAGCTTGAAAATTTGGAAAAATTTGATTTTCTTTTGCAAACATATTTTGAACGTGTTCTGAATATTTTTCAAAATTTTCCATCAAAAGTCATCAATTTTGGCCCCAAAATCAATAATTTTACATTATTTTAACAAAAGTAAAAAAAATCCCAAAATGATGCAAAACCTGGGTCGGTCGCCATGGTTGGAATTTTTTTTAATGAATCTGATATTTAAAGTAATTAACAAAATTAAGGAAGATTGAAAAGAGTTAGGTGATTAAATTGTAGTTAAAGCTGATACGTGCCTTTTAAAGTGAAGTACTTCCAGGTGAAAATTATGAATTTATCTTAGACCTAATTGGAAATGTGTGTCATTATATGATGCAAGATTTTATCCGTCACTTTTCACCTTTTGTATATGTCACTTAAATGTTAAACCGTGACAGATTTTTAAATGGGTGATTAAGATTTCTTTAATTGCAGGATGTGTATGCATGGGCACAATACATCACGTTATCTAATGTTGCATGAGACAGGTCCTAAACAATGCTTTATTTGTCAGAAATCTGTTGGAAAAATGTGAACAGCCTACATTGGGTAAAACCACTAACATTTACGAACAGGGTAAATATGTGATTTCATATGAAAAACCATCAGCCGTTACGATCAAAGTTACCTATTTTTACTAATTGATTAATTCCTGTACCAATTAGAGTATTTTTGAGATAAAAATCTCAATGTATAAGTAAATTTATCAGGTAATTTGATTATTTGAACTAATTTTTAGTTAATTGCTTTTAAAGCTAAACACGCTTTTATGTATCACATGTAGGCCTAAGTGTTAAATCATCAGCCAGGTAGTCAAGGATATCCCTAATGGCAGGAATGTGATATACGTGCTAACCAAGGCAAGGGTACCCATTAAATGAAAGTACTTTACATAGATTTCCTTAATATTCAATTAGGCTTAGGTGTTGGATGGTGTCAGGTAACACACCTGACCGCTAAAGTGCATTTTGTTTTAATTTTGTTGAGTGATTTCAACTATTCACCCTGATGTCATTTCCATTTAGGCCTAATTTTCAGGTGTGTGAGTCGAGCACTTGGACCACCATACCTGCTAACTGTCCCATTTACCTGGGTTTGTCCCATTTTCTGTGTGTCGAACATTTATTCCAGGAAAAATGGTGCTCCTACGATAAAAAATGTGATTTCCACAGAGTTTCCAGTGATGATCGTCACAATTGCATGGTAGCTCGGATGTTTAGAACAAACCTTGTCTGTCGGTGTTGATTTGTGGCACAGTTAATGAACGTAATACATGCAAAATTTAGCTTGGAAACTCCGCAGAAACCAAAGAAACATTTGATATAAAGTGCAGTTTCCATGAATTTCCGAATCATGTACTGGGAATAACTTCACATTGTAGAGTGTGCCAATCAAATATAAAAAATCTTAGCTGGAAGTGTCCAGGATTCCGAGTTTCAAATGTTGGCAGGTGTGTACCACCAGTGATTTTTGTGCAAACCCTGAGACTATCCAAAAAAGAACAATGGTGTAAAGTTAATTTATGTGTAGCCTGCTGCAAGACCCATCTGGAAAAAAAAAGTGCTACACTTATTTCCTTTAGCTTGCATTTAAGCATGGTTCTTAAAATGAGCATCAATTATTGTTCTATTTGTCTAAAATCATATTTTTTGCATGCTAGTTAAGGGATCTAAAATGAGCGTTTATTGCGTTTTGACAGTATTTTTGTGGGACATGAGAGCACCTCAGACCTATCAATTGCATTCTGAATCTGAAGCATGTCTTTCTGATATCAAATAATTTTCATTTTTTGAAAATCACAATATAATACAAATTTTATGACAAATTATAAAAATTTGATATTTTTCAAATTTTTGATATATAACAGTCCTCAAGTAAATTATATAAATCTAATGATATATTCTTAAAGTGTATGTAGCAGGGAGGAAAAGCCGACGGTCAATTGAAAATTTTGACCTTTCATATTGAAGATATGGATTTTTTCCCAAAAAGACCTAATTTTTTTT
Source organism: Amphiura filiformis (assembly GCF_039555335.1). Taxonomy (NCBI): domain Eukaryota; kingdom Metazoa; phylum Echinodermata; class Ophiuroidea; order Amphilepidida; family Amphiuridae; genus Amphiura; species Amphiura filiformis. Next base: position 3,767,500 of record NC_092647.1, on the reverse strand, counting down.
GGTGTTTTGGGGAAAAATCCATATCTTCAATACGAAAAGGTCAAAATTTTCAATTGATCGTCGGCTTTTCATCCCACCTACATACACTTTAAGTACAAATCATCAGATTTAGAAAGTTTACTTCAAGTACTGTTAAATATCAAAAATATCAATTTTTAATGATTTGCCATAAAATGTGTATTAAATTGCGAATTTCAAAAAATCAAAATTATTTGATGACATTCTTCGTATTCAGAATGCAATTCGATATGTCTGATGTGCTCTAATGTCCCAAAATAAATACTGTCCAAACGTTCATACCCCAGCCCTTAAGCAAACACATTAATTTTTGCATGCTTTGCATATAATACTCATTATTACATAAAGTATCTTTACGGTTACCAGATGCTTTGGTCTGTACTTAAATGCATTAGCGGCACATGCGATTTCATAAAAAATAGTTTTGACAGATTAGGCTGCCCACCCCTGGTGTAAGGTAAATCACCTGAAGTAAAAAGTGCTTGATTTTACTTCTTTTTATATCACCTTTTCACCCCCAAACCAATCAAAGTGCCATTAAGTAGATAGATTAATAGATTTCCATAATTTCCAACTGAATCATTCATATTAGAAGTTCTGTGAAAAGGAGAAATCAGTGTGTCACCTTTTCTAATCAGATTGTCGAACGATATCAATAACCCGAGTTTTTGCTAAATCTAGTTCTAATCTTCAATTAAATGGGTGGTATTGGGAGGTAAAGCATTCATAGGAAAGGCTATAAAGGTCATTAATTTCATTACCATCAATTTCCCATTAATTTGATGTATTTTGCAATTTTTTCTATTTTACGTTTTACGTCGCCCCCTTCAGATAAACGCCCCAACAACTTTTTTCAATCGAGATGTTTCAAAAATGCTGATATTTCCATGCTATCTTATGAAGTAAGCTTACCAAGGTGCATACGTGATCGCTAATGGCATCGGTAATTGGCGAAAATCTGGTCGTAAACCCGGAAGTGAACCCGGAAGTCGTTGTTCCTAAGTTTATAGTTCGTCATTTCAGTGTGGGTTTTAAGCTTACCTAATGATTTTAACAGGAATTATCATTCTAAAAAACGATCCCATTAAAAAAAATGCAATGCCTCTCAGGGGCGACTATTCGAGGAAATACGGTATCAATGTTGTGGGTATTTCTTTAAGAACTTGGTAATGTAGGGAGTAGGTGAGTTTCAGGATTAGAAACTGTAGCATGCGTAGCATTCTGTAAAGAAGAAAAAGAAGAAAATCATCACTCATAATCCAACCCCGCCCAAAAATATCTCCCCTGACAAATTTCTTACTACAGCCTCAAGGTATAAATCAAAGATATTGTTTGAACATCGTAGGGTTATTTCCAATTGAAAATTAGGTAAAATTCTCCCATTCCATAGCTGCCATTTGCCTTCTTGAGTCCATCCTGTCATTTTTGTTTTTGACAACAACGCATGTCAAAGTGGAGGCATTGTGGTGGATGCTTTGCGTCGAGAGCTGTGCGCTGAGAACCCCGCAATCTGAGAACCACAAAATTCTAGTTGTGTTGTCGATCTGGAAGCCTGGATCATAATTTTTGACAAAATATTGTGTAGCGTTACAGTTCTGTGCCAACAGAAATTTTACATTTGTAACATCAAGGTGTATTCAACTGTTAACCCCATGAGCACTACCTGCCGATGTAACATTGCCTCTGATTGGTCAATTGCATGTAATCTTCACTTTAATCACCAATCAGAATGGAGCTTTGCAAATAATTCACCCCAATTTTTGTGTGTGGTGAAATTATTCTAACAATGTTGCTGATTGGGCCAATTGATAATGAAAACGTCTTATTGACCAATCTGCAGGTAGTTCTCATGGGGTTAAAACTGATGCAAGGCAGCTATTTAGTTGAGTACTTCTTCCACTACAGTTCTAAAGCAGAGAAGATATATTTCACTTCCCATAATGCATTTCTTCCATTTCAATTTTTTGTATAGATTTGCTATCTAGCGCAACATGGGTCGATAGTGATGAAATATACCTCAATGAACAGGAATATTTCTTGACTATCAACCCATATTTAGCCAGTCTATGAAAACGAAAGGAACCTGTACAAAGTAATAGGAGTGTCATTTTTTGATGTAGTGATGTGATGTATCATGTTGCAAAGGATTCTGGGAAGGGTTTAAATATCTGTGCTGGTCTTGATGTAGGTCGGTCTGTTTAAACCCCCTTGTGATGTGGTATCCGATGATTGACATCCATCATGTGACAAGATTGACATGTCTTTGACGACACATCCATAACTTGATTTGGAATTTGGTGGCCATTTTCAGCATTTTTGCTTTCAGGCCAAATTAGTAAATGCCCATGCCAGGGTGCTGTGTTAAATTGGACAACTTGTTGGGAGCGATTTGCTCTAAAATTACCTGACTAATAAAGGCGCAGATAGATAGGTCTTATAGGTAGTTAAATTTATAAATATCCATAACCTGATTTTTTAATTTAGCTGTCGTTATTAACATTGTGAATTTCAGGTCAGTGTATGCTGTCTGGCCTGGGAGGGGTGCTGTACAAGATTGTAATTTACTTAACTTACAGAGTAGACAAGACTTTAAGCCCGTGAGAACTACCTGCCGATTGGCTAAAAAGAAGTTTTCATTTTCAATTGGACCAATCACTAACATTGTTAGAATAATTTCACCACGCAAAAAGATTGGGGTGAATTATTTGCAAAGCTCCATTCTGATTGGTGATTAAAGTAAAGATATCATGTAATTGACCAATCAGTGGCATTGTTAGATCGGCAGGTAGTGCTCAGGGGGTTAAGGTATTACCGTACTGACGCGAGTATAAGCCCACCTTCGAGTATAGTCCCACCCTAATATTTGGTGAAATTTCAGAATTTGTTATTTCCCCGAGTAAAGTCCCACTGCCAATTTTTAACAGAATGGTTCCGAATTTGACAACCCAAATCATGCAACTTCATTTGCAAAATGACCTCAAAATTATTTTTGTGACTAAAAAAATAAAATGGAGCTTAATTTCCATTGCTAGATTATTTATTTACCTTGAAACATCCTCAAAATAGTTCACATATTATTGTAAAGAAGATAAAAATTCAACAAAACATCAAGCTTTCACAAAACTCTCGCTGGAAAAATGGAAACTGAATCAGTTGTTTTGTTTTTGTTTAGAAGCCACTCGACCTCCATGACCTCAGTCAATTAATTAATAAACCACTTTCACTGATTTTATTTATTTTCAGTCTCATATTTCCTGTCAAAAATCAATCCTAAATATTTAAAATGCTCTACATAAATCATGGATACATGAAAACAATATTTTAGAATTTTTGAAGGATTTTGATGTGAGAAAATGAAGTCCAATTTAGTGAAAATAAACTCTACGGCCGTGAACAAGGCAATTCAAGATGGCCGCCTCCGCAGTTAGTAAATAAACAATGTGGCTGTGGCGAGATCGATCTTGTGTCAGATCAGAGTAGGTGTAAAATAAATTAAAAATGATAGTTTGCATGTCGTTTCTTTCAAAGAAATTGACATATTTTATTTAAAACAATATTTCCAACATTCTATTCAGTGAAGGTAAGGCTAAAATTCCACCCAAAAATATGAGAAAACATGAGTTTTTTACAACTCAAGTGAGACTACTTTTTAAAGCTTCTGGTGCCGAATATCGGAGACCTTGACGTGTATTCACTGTTTTGAAAGCTTAAAAATGCAGCTTGTTAACCAGCAAATCCTCGTGTAAAGTCCCACCCCCCATTTTCGGTCATTTTTCACCCCAAAAAAGGGTGGGACTATACTCGCTTCAGTACAGTACTTGTATAGATTTCGATAACTTGATTTTGAATCTAGCCCTAAAAATAGTGGTCATTTCAAGAAGGTGAACTATTTTTACATGTAGGCCACCTAAGTCTTGGACTACCATGACCGTGCTGGGAATGGCTCTCAAATTGTCAAAAAAGTGTTTTTTTTCTGTTGCAGAAAGTGCACCACATTTCGAAATTTGTTATCATGCATCAAAGTCTATTAAATTGATCTTAAGCCTTTTAATGTGAATGATCACCGGACATTTTGTGAAATTTGGCTATTCCAGTTAAAATCCACACTACCCCTGTGGAAGATTTTGGAAATATATTCCACAGGGGGAGATGTTTTTCAAATGTAATTTGTCAGAGTTAATCATTTTGAAACCCATACTCCCCCTGTATAATGGCTTTACCTATATCTTCCATATCTGGAGTGAGTATTTTAAATGGAATTTATCCAATTGTCTATTGTATTCAAAACTTATACTCCATCTGTGGAAGACTTGAGCTAAATCTTCCACAGGGGTAGTGTGGATTTTAAATGGAATAGCCCTTTGTTGCGTGTGCCAAACATATGTCTTGGTTAGTGTGAATCTGTAGTAACAAAAGCAAGAAGCAGTTTTTTGTTTTGATCAAAGTACTTTGATGCAGTCTACATGTAGAGATATTCATAGAGGCGTGTAACACGGAAGTTTTCAATAGCCAATTATCACTAGTCATCTTATTTATAATCCACATGTAATTTCCTACCTGGGCTAATAAAGGAACAAATACACTGTCAATTGCTGTGATGAATGTATTGCACATTACATTAACCAAAGTGCCATTACTGCTGGATTCAAAGTGCAATGAAATAAAAACAAAGTACCGAAGAGCAAGAGAAACTAAACATTGGAAATCTGAAACAGATGAGTTTTTGATAGTAGATTTGAAGCTTTCCACTGTTGGAGAATTACGGATATGATTTGGGGAGATTATTCCAAGGTCTGGGGCTAGCCATTGAGAAGACCCTAGGCCTGTCCCCAGCATATTTATGTGTCTTAGGGATGTCAACTATGTGAAGGTTTACTTTGATCTAGAAAGAAGTATTATTTACACTTAGACAATTAAAATTAAATATACAATGATACCGAAGTGTAGCTTTTAGGCTTTTACTTTAAGCATCAGATATTGAGAGTCCGTACTTATTCAAATAAATTCAACTGCATGATTTATATTCCATTCAAAGGCAGTGAGTTATGCTTTTCAATTAAAAAACAAAACAAAAACATTTGTGCATTTGGCGAGTCCATGGTCGTAGAGCCAAGGATCGTCTGAGGTTGATTAAAATAAAATGGGGGAAAAAATCACCCAAAAAATTACAAGTTATAATAATTGTGTTCACTTCATAATCTATTTAAAGATTTAAAATACATTGGGTTTCATATGCATTTTCTCGGATTTTGAAGAACCAAGGTATATTTTTGGCCTAAAAATGGTATGATACACATGCACACCAATGTATTGATTATGACAAACACTCACTTTACTCGTTTAAACTGTAATCCTTTCCATTGAAATACCTGCATTCTTACAGGTTTTGATTTTGATCAGGAAAGTCAATTTCTAACCTCACACCTCTAAAAAACAAGTCAATTTCCACTGAAAGTACACGGTAGCTAATGCTAGTGCTTACTCGTAATCCTTGGAACCTAACTGGGATTAGTTTGTGTTGTGGAATGAAATTGCAGATTTTTATAACCATACTGTAAGAATGCGTAGATTTTAGCAAAAATAATTCTGACATTTGTTCATTTACACTGCTTATAAATGAGCTACTGACTGTCAATTATGGTATGCGGTTATTACCATAAATGAAAATTGACATACAGGTTCACGGTATGTGTTGAGTTGAAATATAATTGATAATGAGTCTTTTTATTCTATTTCCTGACGCAGGGATGAAAATGTGCTATTCAATTTAAAATCAACACTCCCCTGTGGAAGATTTTGGAAATATCTTCCACAGGGGGAGTATGAATTCCAAATGGAATGAACACATTAGCAGCTCCAATTAAATTTCATACACCCTCTGAGAAAGATTCAACCTGAATCTTCCACTGAGGGTGGGCGAGTTTCAAATGGAGCTGCTAATGTGTTCATTCCATTTGAAATTCATACTCCCCCTGTGAAAGATATTTCCAAAATCCTCCACAGGGGGAGTGTTGATTTTAAATGGAAGAACACAATTTGGCATTTGATAAATCATGTTTTATGCAGAAAACTAGAACTTTGTTAAAAATAGTTTTGATTTGTGTTAAATTCATCCACAAGTAGGTCAGTGCATTAACATCCTTTGACATCATTGCCTTGAAGTCCTCTGTAATCAGACCTTTTGACAAGTTAATGCTGAATGCAAATACAGTAGTCCTAAAATATTACAACCCTATAATTGCATTGGACATAGGTAAAAATAGTTAGGTTATAAATTATCTATCTCTCTTAAGTGAGCTCTGAGCGTCCTCATTCTCTAACCTCAGACAAGAGTTTTTGTAAAGAGGATAATCCCATAATCCCAGTCAAAGAGTTCAAGACAGACACTATATGTATATTGGCAGGGTTGCCAGTCCCACAGTTTGGTAGTAAGTGACTTGAACCATCATCCCACGACTTGAAAATGGCTAAAAGCCAAAAATAAGAAATCATGAAATTTTTGCAGACAAATTTTTTGGATAAAATTACAGAATATAGTTCAATTTTAAATCTCTAAAATTGATTTTTGACAAGTTATATATTGGGTGGATTGTTTTCTGATTTGTTAGACATTCCAAGTACCGCACCTGTGAAATGGGCTGCAAATGTGTGGTAATCCTCTATATTGGTCAAGCAATGACCGTTAGTACAAAGTGAACCTTGGTTTCACTATCTATCCCAAACTCATCACAAAAGTGCATAGTTGAGTAACGGAGACAAGTAACACCATCCTTGTTTCAAGTCGGTGTCAGGTGGTGTTTCCATGTACAAAGAAGTTCTTGATATTTCAACCTCAAAAGGAACAGTGTTTCTGGTGTTGACAGTGTTAATACTCGGTACAGTGATTGGTCAGAAGTTTTGACCGATTCGAGGTCATTGGTATTTTTTCCACCAACCCTGTTGTCTATGACCTTTGTTTGATGTTTTTGTAACAATAAAGTAAGTTTCTTTCAAGAAAGACTTTGTAATCACACTTTGCAGCAAATGTTAAGGGGGAGGCACATTGGGAGAAAGACTTCTCAACTGGGGGTGGGCAACTGCCCCTCCCCCCCCCAATTGGCTATGCCAGTGTGATTATTCATTGACCATTAAATGCAATCAATTACTTCTATTGCTTGTTAATCAAACGAAGGCCTCATTATTCTTTCCAATGTGTCATCAGCTGCTTGTTAATTAATGGCGATATATATATGCCATTATTGCATTCACATGGAAAAGTAACACTATTTTAAGGGACACAGATGTTCAGAGGTATGTCCTGTCCTTAATGGGCTATTCCATTTAAAATCCACACTACCCCTGTGGAAGATTTAGCTAAAGTCTTCCACAGAGGGAGTATAAGTTTCAAATAGAATAAACAATTGGGTAACTTCCATTTGAAATACTTACTCCAGTTGTGGAGGGTATAGGTAAAGCCATAATACAGGGGGAGTATGAGTTTCAAAATGATTAACCCTGACCAATTGTATTTAAAAAACATACTCCCCCTGTGGAAGATATTTCTAAAAACTTCCACAGGGGGAGTGTGGATTTCAACAGGAATAGCCCAATGTTGTTATTATGCACACTGGCTTAATCATAACAGAGTGATAATAGTTTGACAATTAAGAGGAAAAAGGTAATATATAGAAGCAATATAAGCATTTACAGTATGTTGATAATGTACTCCTGGTTAGGAAAGAACTTGAGTGAAATAGTTGTCTCTTGCTCATTAGGCCAAAAAAGAAAAGGTATGTCTCAAAGCTCGGGTGCGCATTTGTAAAATCGCGTGATTTGAAAAAAAAAGAAATGTGGATTTCAAAAAAAAAATGTTACATTTTTTCCCGGAAAATTTTAGCAAAAATCAAGATTTTTTCTTCTCAAAATACCATAAAAATACCAAGTCGGGAATAACAAAAAAAAAAAAATTGCATTTCACATTTGTTTTCAAACCATTAGTGAGCTTTGAGACAAACCTTTATTTTTTGGCCTTATTTGAAAGTTTTTCCAACCTCGGATATATCGCGAATATCAAAAAATCAAGATTATTTGATATCAGAAGGACATTTCCCGTATTCAGAATGCAATTTGATGTGTCTGATGTGCTTTCATGTCCCACAAAAAAATACAGTGCAAACGTTGCTATCAGATTCCGTAAGAAACCAGTATTTTTATTGATATCAATACTTCATCAATACACATCTATCAGTACTTGGAAAGAAGTTGTGATCCCAGGTTGCGATAAGGGCCCCTTCAGTAAAACCTACACATACACTAGGATCCACAACATGCTCATCTATCAGGGCACAGTTCTTTAACCCCAATACATTTGTACATTCATTGAATGACCTTTGAAAATTTGGGCACACAAACTCATACTCCTCAACTTGAGGTCAAATTTTGCACTATGATTGTTTAATTGAGGTTATTGAACTATGCCATTGGGATGAGGCCATTGTGGTCCATAGTGATAGTACCATCCAGAGTCCAGCTGCTGTGATATTCAACATGGTGTAACTGGTTCCAAAGCCATTACAAATTAATGGTGGCATGGCACCAATGACCAAGCAAGATAGGTCATTTGTGTGTGCTCATAGGCTGGACTTGCCACCATTTTGCGGTGTTTTGTATTAAAAGCAGAGACTACCAGGCCCATTCCATGTCAACTCAGGGATGTGCACAGCCCTCTTCAATTTTTCTTTTTCTGTGTGGTGGTAGATATTTGAGAAAGTAAAATCCTGAAAATTTGAGCTTCATACTCCATTTTGTTTTCCCATTGGCATCAATTTGAAATTTAGAAATTCGGCGTAAAAATGTGTCATCAATATTGTTGAGCGATGTTGGAGGTCCATAAATCATTAAATGGAAAAAAACTTTGAAAAGTATGTATCCTGGAGAAGGCAAACTTTGATGTGTTGAAGTATCGAATTTAAATCTATCTATCAGAAATGTTGTCCAAGACTCCTTTCAACATATAAAAGTTGATGGCCCTGGGGGCAAATTGTCTGACATTGGTTTTCAGGGGGGTCAGAACTCCAAAAGTAAAAAAGTAATTTTGCATGGGTAATTTCAGCCAAATGTATTCTAATATGCTCAATATTGATAAGAGTAATGTCCTACCAAAGGGCTCTGACTGGCCATAAAGACAATAAAATTATTTTTACTTTTGAGTTCTGAACCCCCAAAGTTGGTCCTGGTTGGACGGTTGCATTTTGAGGGCCCCTATATCTTTAAAGTAAAGGAAAACAAGTTTTCTGATAGTAGATGTGAATTCCACTCAGACAGACAATTTCTACACCAAAAAAGTACCCCAGGATACATACTTTTCAAAGTTTTAAAGGGTTCTTTATACATTTATGGACCTAAACATCGTCTTGATGGCTTCAACACATTAGTTTTTTACGCTTCTCCATAGACCCCTAAATTTCAAATTGATGCCATGGAAAACGTAAAAAAATGGAGTATGAAGCTCAAATTTTCAGGATTTTACTTTTCATCAATATCTACCACCACACAGAAAAAGAAAAAAATTGAAGAGGTGCTGCGGTGCACATCCCTGGAGTTGACATGGAATGGGCCACCAGGCTTTCTTTGGTGACTGTGAGACTTACACATGTCTGTTACTTTGAAATACTAAGTGAACAGGGAAGGTTAAGGTTGTGTCAGAGTTCTGCTAGTAGAGTAGAACAGTTTGACAAAACTTAAAAATACTTTGTACGCAGTGGCAAGGTACCATTTCCTGCCTGATTTTTTCTTTGCCCCCCCCCCTCCCAATCAGGAAAAAAATCACAGAAAATGCATTATTTTGGGTGAAAATTCATTATTTTTGGATGGCACATGCCTTATTTCGGGCAAAAAATACCCTATTTTTTGGAAAATGTTTTGATTCCCCCCTAAAATTTCACTTTCCCCCCAGAAAAAAATTCCTGGTGCTGCCACTGTTTGTACATGTATTAATCCAGTTGTTAACAATATATTAGGGTAGTGTAGGTTGTAGCATGAAGATTACTTAGCAGTCAAGTTAGCTTAATCGTTAAGGTGTTCAACTATGGTGCGAGATGTTGCAGGTTCGAACCCTGGCGGTGCCTAGTATGCTCTCGTTGAAAAATTGAGTTAGCTTGAAATTCCCCTGGACAAGGAACTGACTGCTAATTGTCTCGTTGTAACCCGTACGAAACTCTGGGAGCTGATCCTGGTTGCGTTGGTTATTTATGGAATGTCTAGGGTATGCGCGCTTGTAGCAGCAAAGTTCCTGATTTTTTGTTAAATGGTTTATAGAATGATGTTGGGCCGTAGTGGTCAGCGACAACCTGTAAAAGAATTTTTTTTCATTTATTCATTTTAATATTTCATATTTAATGGATCATCTTCCATTTTTGTGATGGGCCATTACATTCTGATATCACACAAGACTTTTGGATATGCATGCTCTCTGTGTGTAGCCAAACATCCAGAAGATTTAAAGACCGGCTGGGTCATCTTCCATTTTTGTGATGGACCATTACATTGTGATATCACACAAGACTTTTGGATATGCATGCTCTCTGTGTGTAGCCAAACATCCAGAAGATTTAAAGACCGGCTGGGTCATCTTCCATATTGTGATGGGCTATTACATTGTGATATCACAAGACTTTTGGATATGCATGCTCTCTATGTAGCCAAACATCCAGAAGATTTAGAAGACCGGCTGGGTCATCTTCCATTTTGTGATGGGCCATTACATTCTGATATCACACAAGACTTTTGGATATATATGCATGCTCTCTATGTAGCCAAACATCCAGAAGATTTAAAGACTGGCTGGGTCATCTTCCATTTTGTGATGGGCTATTACATTGTGATATCACACAAGACTTTTTGATATGCATGCTCTCTGTGTAGCCAAACATCATTCAAAGACCGGCTGGGTCATCTTCCATTTTGTGATGGGCCATTACATTGTGATATCACACAAGACTTTTTGATATGCATGCTCTCTGTGTAGCCAAACATCATTCAAAGACCGGCTGGGTCATCTTCCATTTTGTGATGGGCCATTACATTGTGATATCACACAAGACTTTTTGATATGCATGCTCTCTGTGTAGCTAAACATCATTCAAAGACCGGCTGGGTCTTCTTCCATTTTGTGATGGGCCATTACATTGTGATATCACACAAGACTTTTTGATATGCATGCTCTCTGTGTAGCCAAACATCATTCAAAGACCGGCTGGGTCATCTTCCATTTTGTGATGGGCCATTACATTGTGATATCACACAAGACTTTTTGATATGCATGCTCTCTGTGTAGCCAAACATCATTCAAAGACCGGCTGGGTCTTCTTCCATTTTGTGATGGGCCATTACATTGTGATATCACACAAGACTTTTTGATATGCATGCTCTCTGTGTAGCCAAACATCATTCAAAGACCGGCTGGGTCATCTTCCATTTTGTGATGGGCCATTACATTCTGATATCACACAGACTTTTCCATATGCATGCTCTCTTGTGTAGCCAAACATCCTGTTCTAATCCCTATCTAATCTCTCCTTATCTGATCTGCATAACGACTAGTCATAGCCCGCCCCACCTGTTACGCACGCCCCTTTATTGCCCCCCACAAATATACAACAGCATTTACAGGCCTAATCTCGTGCCTCGAGTCACACGTCACCACATTATAGCTATATCAGGGAAAGCAGAAGGAACTTGCTAATAAGTGGTGATGACCTCACTCAAATCATCAGAGATCCAAGTTCCTGTTCCTGACTTGGCATTTGACAACAGGATATGATGAACTTTGCATGCTAAAGGTCGGAATCATTTATTTTGATTTTAAGTTTCCTATGTGACTAGTGATCAGATATAATCATGCAGCGGTTTGCTTGCTTGGTTGGCTGGTAAGGGCTGCATCGACAATGTTGAATCCAGTCAAAAGGAACATCAGTCCGTCGGCCTGTCGATCAACTGAGTCTCTTAAGAGTCTATCACTAGGGGGCCTTATCTGCAAATAGCACATACCGTAACCGGCGTTCTACAAGGATATTAGCAATGACATTCAAGGCCTCTCTGCACAGCCTTTATTACCTGTACGCTTGCTGACGACAGTTACAACAGTCCACGTGATAATAATAGCCTGGTTTATCTGTAAGCACGGGGACACATCATCTGTACTTTCCACAAGAAGTGTTAGTAATTTGCACTCTCAAAGGAGTTTCTATCAAGGGTTATGGTTGGTTTGTGAGTAAGCTAAAATCCAAGATAAATTAGTAACCATGTGATATATTTAAACTGGTGAAGAATTATTGGTTGCCTTGGTCTTCAGAAAGTCACTGAACAGATCAATGCTATCTGTGGACTCTATTGTTGAGTACGGGAACGGAGAGACGGAATGTGGAAGACAAAATAGGATTACCTTCAGAACCAACTATTTGTGTGTACAGCATTTGTGTCATACCTGTGTCAGAACTTGTGTGAAACATTAGAAGTGTGATTCAGACGTGAGTCGTCACGAGTGAAGTGATTGTGGTATACCATGTGATCAGCATTTCTCTCATCGTATCTGAGTGAATGTGTATGCCACAACTTTGATGGATACCGATCCTTATATCTAGTGCAGGTTGGACTTAAGCTTTGAATTGCACTACGAGAGTGAAAGTTTATAGAGACTGTGTTGTAAAACTGCAGTGGTTGCACATGTTGAAATTTCTGTGAAAAGAAATTGAGACTGACTGACCTTGATGTCATGCCTGACTCAGGAAACGATGCTGTGTGTAAAGGGAAGAAAAAGTGAATATTGAATTGCCAGTGTCAAAACTAGTTCTTTTACTCATGGAAAATATACACTGTACGAATCATAACACAACATGTTAGAGCTGGCCGGTTTAGTTTATCAATGACAATCTTTGTTTGTAACACTCGCTGGTTAATGTTATTTCCTAAATGTTCTCCATGTTGGGGAAAGAATTATAAATATTTTATGAAAGGATGATCCTGCGGTGCCAACATTGACTACCCAATTATTTCAACTGTGTTGTGTGTGTCTTCTGCTTCAAGTGTCGTCTGCTGCAAGTGTTGTCTGCTTCAAGCAATGGAGGAATGTTTGTAGCATTGACTACCAAATTATTTCAGCTGTATTGGTTGTGTCGTCTGCTACGAGTCGTCTGTTGCATGCATCGGCTGCTTCAAGCAATGGAGGAATGTTTGTAGCATGGTGTGGAAAGAAGTAGTGATTACTTGGGAAAAGGGTGATTCTTCACTACAAAGATTTGTCACCTGACTTAATCAGCTGAATAGATGAATTTTGTTGTCTGCTGAGAAGACTTCACAGTGAAAGCCAGTAGTGTGTCTCTTGGATTTTATTGTGCAGTGAATGGTGTCAATCTTTCTCACAGTAACGAAGCTTTATTGTCAGAAAACAGCCAGTAAATTTTGTTGCAAGAATGGAATATAAGATCCATGTGGTAACTTACAAGTAGAAGTGGAATTTATACCGCCTATTGTATAGCAGCAATTTGCATCGATCATCATCATGGAATACTATCGACATAAAATCACAAAACTCTGTAAAAAGATGAAAAGAGTACTAATCAAAAGGAGAAAGGCGATAAAGATAAGAAAGTGAAAAAGGACAAGAGCGAAGAAGCTAAAAAGGAGAAGCAGGAGAGGAAAGACAAGAAACATGAGAAGAAAACAAAGGAGAAAGCAAGGAAGGAAAGCGATGTCACAGGTAGCTATCTCGCCGGGCATTTAGTGAAGACCAATAGCATTCTACATGCATCGTATAGCCCTTTTGGGCGTGGTAGCAATAGGCGGAGGACAGCGAGTGATGTTATGGAGGATACCAAAGATGTAGCTGATGTGGTGGAGGAAGAGGATGATGATTACGAGGTAATTTGTAAACGCTGGAATGGTCCTGAGGTAGTATTGTTGGTCGACTGTTTCAGTTATTTTCAAGTTCTATTTATGACTGCACAATATTTTTTTTCCTCAATTTATGACTGCAAAATTTGGTTTGCAAATGCAAGTATTCTTCATATGGATATGCATACTTTTTCAGTTTGATAATCATTTTTGGTGGGGGAGGGAAGCAGTTGCTTGGGTGATTGGGTCAGCGCAGGCCCGTTGCCAGGATTTTTTGTGGGGGTGCTGATTTTGAAAAAGTGGACCCCCTGGCTACAGGCCTGGGTCAGAGCTTGGTGCCTTCACCTAGGCCCCACTTCGCTTACCCGTAGCCAGGACAGTGAAACTGCATGCGGCTCCATTTTACATGCCAGGGTCCCACAGGTATCCACCAGGTTGGAGCAGGTGCTTTCCCTGCTCAGGCAAGTCGGGCTATTCCATCTAGAATCCACACCACCCCTGTGGAAGATTTTGGAAATATCTTCCAAAGTGAGAGTGTGAATTTCAAATGGAATGAATACATTAGCAGCTCCATTTGAAACTCACTCTCCCTCAGGAGAAGAATCAGGTTGAGTCAACTCTCAGAGGGTGTATGAAATTAAAATTGAGTTGTCTAATGTGCTCATTCCATTTGAAATTCATACTCCCACTGTGGCAGATATTTCCAAAATCTTCCACAGGGGGAGTATGTATTTTAAATGTAATATCCCATTGTTCCGAGTATCTCGCGAATGGTGATGCAGTGCATAATTATAACAATAAATGAAATTAAAGCTGATGACAACATGGTACTTATATCCATATTTATGTTATAATTTGTATTGGATAATGTCAAACAAAAAGACTGATCATACAAGTGGTGTATACTTTCGTGTTGAGCAGTATTTCCTTGTGCTTATTCGAAGTGTCTAGAATGTGCTGAGATGTGTTTCCTTTACAATAAATGGTTTCCAAGTTGTAGAATATGACATTTGCCGGGAATGCTTGAGCATGTTTACGAGGTCTTGTTTCTTGTGTCTTGAATGTTATTGTTTATAGGATTTAACCATGCTTTAGGATAGTCTACATTGACAGACAATAGCATTGAGCTGTTCCAGTTGATATGCACACTCCCCCTGAATTTTAAATAGAATAGACAATTTGGTAGCTTCCGTTTGAGGCAAAACCAATAAATATTAATGACTTCAATTGCATATTAGGTATATTTACAGACCTTAGTTTACAAACCTTTAGTGGGGGCCAAATTATGAACTGCATAATTCTAGTAAATTCCAGTGCCTATGTCGCTAATGCCCGTTACTCTGGCGATTCTGACTGAGGTCGGTCCTTTTGATGTGTTACGACCATAAAAATGTGCCATGTAAGTACTGTGTTATGAACATCACATACGCATTCAACTTCATTTTCCACAAATACAGCACCTAAAGCCTAGATTTGTGCGGGGTATTCTAGTTTATTGATGGCATCCTTCTCAGTAAATGTTACAATATTGTTTTAATGGAATGAAGATTGCAATCACACTTAATCAAATTAAGCAAAATACGGTAAACGAAAGATCGTGTTTAGCTTTGTCGAACAAAGCAATTTTAATCCTCATATGCATTCATATCAGGGAAATCTAATTTTTAATCCTTCTTGAATCTTCGTCGAATGAAGCAATTTCCATACTGTGAACAAGATTGTTAATTTACGTTAAATCTTGAAGTAACATGATTGATGCCAGTAATTCACATCAGATGGGTATATTATGAATCATGTATTTGGAGATAACTTTAAGACTCTTTGGTTTTCTGATCGAGACTTTTAGTGGTTGGCCTGGTTTCTATCAACATTGAAGTAAATTTCAACATTGGTGGAGTTGAACTCTTGTAGGTTTAAGGTGCTATATCATTCAATAGACTATTCCATTTAAAATCCACCCCATGGAAAAATTTTCCACAGGGGAGTATGAATTTCAAATGGAATGAACACATTAGGCAGCTCCATTTGAATTTCATACACCCTCTGTTCGAAAGATTAAACCTGGAATCTTCCAGAGTGGGAGTTTGAGTTTCAAATGGAGCTGCCTAATGTGTTTATTCCATTTGAAATTCATACTCCCCCTGTGGAAGTTATTTCCAAAATCTTCCACAGGGGGAATGTGGATTTTAAATGGAATATCCCAATTAAGGTGACAGATAAAGGAAGATGTGAGTATTGATATCAACCACAAATAGGATGTAAGGTGTGCTTGTCATACCCAGGGTTGCCAAACCCGCGATTTGGTAGCCCAATTGGGCGACTTTTGAAGATTTTCCCCGCGACTTTTGACAATTTCCTGTCCCATCGAAACCAATGGTTAAGAAAAAATTGGGCGACTTTTCAACATTGGCTCCCGCGACTTCCGATAGTTTCATGTCCAATAGAAACAAATGGTAAAGAGAAAAATTGGGCGACTTTTCGATTATTTGACCCGCGATTTGGGCTGAAATCTTTTGGCAACCCTGGCCCCTATCACCAACATCATAGTGCTTGTCTATTTTTCACTTCGGTATTTTAGGAGCACAGTCTAGAAATAGAATTTAAAATAAAAAATTTGTGGAGGCATCCTCCATAAGGATGTCATATGCGATGCACAAGACCCGATCAAACCTATTTATTTGCCAAAATGTGAACATGATGCGCGGTTACTAAAATAAACATTAGTAACATCAGCGTGCATATTCTACGCAACTACCGTATTTGTACATCACATGATAAAGCGTTGTTGGCTATCCAATGTTTTAAAGGGAAAATTAAGTTAAAATTGTACTTTGTTTTTTAAGAAAAAAATGATATTATACAGATAGAGTCAAACAAATTGAAAAGTGATGGCTATGAATGAGGTTAATAATACATTTATCAGAGATGCCAATTCAGGTTTTTTGTGTGTCTAAATTCCCATGTTTTTATTTATTTTCAGCCCGTTTTGGTGCTTTTTTGCCTGCATTCATGTGCTTTTTCAGGATTTTCTCACCAGTTTCAGATTTTTTGAGTGAAACTGAGTGGCATCTCTGTACAGTCATTAACCTCTAAATAAACTACAAACGTGGAAACGGCTTTTGGTGCATTTTGTGGATTTGGGCAATATGACTTTGCAAATGTTTCGCTTTCCTATTCTTGAAATGGATGAGTGACAAAAAGAGGTCGATCAATTCTATTTGAATACAAGCAAACATTTTGAGGAAAAGTACTGCATTGAAGGATTTACTGCCGAGTTCACTCTTGAAAATCTGCCAATGCTGTTGTATAGTACATGTATCAGTGATGAGTTGGGCTATTCCATTTAAAATCCACACTACCCCTGTGGAAGATTTTGGAAATATCTTCCACAGGGGGTGAATGTTTTTCATAATGTAATTGGTCAGCGTTAATGAATTTGAAACCTATACACCCCCTGTATTATAGTTGTACCTATATTTTCCACAACTGGAGTAAGTACTTCAAATAGAAGTTACTCAATTGTCTTTCCTATTCAAAACTCATACGCCCTCTGTGGAAGACTTGAACTAAATCTTCAACAGAGGTAGTGTGGATTTTAAAAGGAATAGCCTAATTTTTCAGAAAATCAGACAGGAAAGATTTGGGTTTGTTGTGGGTTGGAGAGTCACATAGGAAGCATTGGTTTGTTCTGATTTGGAAAAGTCATGTAGGAAAACTTTGGTTTGTTGAACTGGAGCACTAAATAAATCATCCATGGGCATTTTTGCAAACAAGTCTGAAGTAAACCATAGGTAGAGTGGATTAACCAAGGTCCTGTTTCCTGCATTCCCAGTCTGTTTAGACCCCTGGGAGAATGCATTTTTATCCCTCCTCATATCCGAGGAAATGGATGATGGTTTATGGTGCGTAAATGGAGTGTTGTGGGATTTGATAATGTGGAGGATGATGACTTCATATGGTCAGAGATTACGGTATGATATGAATAAAATATTGCATAGATTGGTGGATAATATTGATACAAGAGTTCATAGGTCAAACTTTGAGAGTTCATAGGTCAAACTGTGAGAGTTCATAGGTTAAACTTTGAGAGTTCATAGGTCATGACCAGTCAAATGAAGATGAGCTGGTATGGAGAATGATATTTTATAGTTAAAAGCTTTGTGTGTCTGCTGTTGCATAGCTGAGGATTGGGTGGCTTGTAGGGAGTGTTTCAATGGCTTGAAAACATACAAAAATGTAGGGCACCAAGGCAACACCATAGAGCATCAAAGGCAATTTTCTTCGATGCCTTCAATTAATTTGAGGGCTGCTCTGAATTCTTGCTCCAATAGAGGACATCGCAATAGGTGCTTCATTGTTTGTGGTTCAGTTCTACATACGTAGGTCACATCTTCGGTGTTTAGATAACCCCCACTTTTTGACAGTCACTTTACATAGGCCAATACCTGCTCTCAGTCTGTTATTGACATTTCCATTCAGCCCAGTTTGATCGATCCCATTTAAAATTCACACTCCCTGTGCGAGGGATTTCTTCGGCTGTATTCTATAGTGGCGTATAGTGATTTTTGGTCATTTTTTTGAAAATTGGTACACATGTTTTTAATGTGTCTTTCATTTTGTCTAAGTCTCATCAGTCATAATTAGCTAATTAATTAGTAATTAATTAATTAAATGTGGCGTATAGTTACAAAGTGACATTTTTTGTATTCCATAGTGGCGTATCGACCTTATTACGCCACTTTGTATACACATTTTATAATTAAGAAATATCGGCAAAAATGAAAAACATGTCATAGTGGCGTACACCTCGCTACATGTCATAGTGACGTATCGTGAGCTATACGCCACTATGGAATACAAAAAATGTCACTTTACGAAAAGTAACGCCATAGGGATTACACGGCGATCGAGGTGGCGTAAGGTTAATATTAGGTCAGGGTATTGCATTTTGGGTGTTTTCCATAGTGACGTATAGTTTTGTACTTATTGTTTTCAGTTTGCCAACAATATTATGTATTTATTTACTTTGAAAAGTATATAGAAATAAGATCTATTTAGTTAACTACCGAAATTTCACATCATTTACAAAATATGATGAATGTCTGATTTACACAACTCAATTTTAAATTGGTATTTCTTCAAACCCGATTTTCTCGAAAAGTTGTTTATTCGCGATGCCTCACTATACGCCACTATGGAATACAGCCGACGATTTAAGTAATGTCTTCAATAAGGGGTGTATGGGTTTTAACTGAAATGTCCCATTTTAGGTGTTTCCTGGTTACTTTATTGTCATCTCCCATGTTGACAGCAGTACCCTTTGGCACAAGAGGTTGTGTGTAAAGGTTGAACATTTACGACTAGTCGTTTGATGAATAATACAATCTTAATCTTGGCAAAGACAGTAGCATTGGTTGGTGGTCACACCTGCATTTCCTCGATAAGACACTTAATTAAAAGATGATTCAATATTAATTAACTAATTAAACATTCATGATCATCTGTCACTGCGTAGAGGCTGACCGTATGATGCTAAATTTATAAATATCAAAATCATAATCAAATTAGGTCAAGGATTTGATTCATAATGTTAGATGATGTTGATCAATTAATGTGAGCTATATTGAGGTCGAAGTGCGCTACATGTTATATAAGGAATTTTATTAACTTGACGTTAGAGTTTGGGCTTAATTGATGACCTCATTGAATACCTGGTAAAGATTGCTATCTTGAAGAACCGAGAAACCTGGGCAAAGATCTCGCATATGGAACAGAGTGGTTTCTTCTTTAACGTAATGAGAGGATGAAGTTGTTATATTTAGTTCTTTGGGTTGATATGGTGAACAAAATTTAATCTGTTCCCAGAGCAGCCAGTGTGCATTGGTTTCTTCTTTAATGTAATGAGAGGATAAAATTATTATATTTAGTTCTTTGGGTTGATATGGTGAACAAAATTTAATCTGTTCCCAGAGCAGCCAGTGTGCATTGGTTTCTACTTTAATGTAATGAGAGGATGAAATTGTTATATTTAGTTCTTTGGGTTGATATGGTGAACAAAATTTAATCTGTTCCCAGAGCAGCCAGTGTGCATTGGTTTCTTCTTTAATGTAATGAGAGGATGAAATTATTATATTTAGTTCTTTGGGTTGATATGGTGAACAAAATTTAATCTGTTCCCAGAGCAGCCAGTGTGCATTGGTTTCTACTTTAATGTAATGAGAGGATGAAATTGTTATATTTAGTTCTTTGGGTTGATATGGTGAACAAAATTTAATCTGTTCCCAGAGCAGCCAGTGTGCATTGGTTTCTTCTTTAATGTAATGAGAGGATGAAATTATTATATTTAGTTCTTTGGGTTGATATGGTGAACAAAATTTAATCTGTTCCCAGAGCAGCCAGTGTGCATTGGTTTCTTCTTTAATGTAATGAGAGGATGAAATTATTATATTTAGTTCTTTGGGTTGATATGGTGAACAAAATTTAATCTGTTCCCAGAGCAGCCAGTGTGCATTGGTTTCTACTTTAATGTAATGAGAGGATGAAATTGTTATATTTAGTTCTTTGGGTTGATATGGTGAACAAAATTTAATCTGTTCCCAGAGCAGCCAGTGTGCATTGGTTTCTTCTTTAATGTAATGAGAGGATGAAATTATTATATTTAGTTCTTTGGGTTGATATGGTGAACAAAATTTAATCTGTTCCCAGAGCAGCCAGTGTGCATTGGTTTCTTCTTTAATGTAATGAGAGGATGAAATTATTATATTTAGTTCTTTGGGTTGATATGGTGAACAAAATTTAATCTGTTCCCAGAGCAGCCAGTGTGCATTGGTTTCTACTTTAATGTAATGAGAGGATGAAATTGTTATATTTAGTTCTTTGGGTTGATATGGTGAACAAAATTTAATCTGTTCCCAGAGCAGCCAGTGTGCATTGGTTTCTTCTTTAATGTAATGAGAGGATGAAATTATTATATTTAGTTCTTTGGGTTGATATGGTGAACAAAATTTAATCTGTTCCCAGAGCAGCCAGTGTGCATTGGTTTCTTCTTTAATGTAATGAGAGGATGAAATTATTATATTTAGTTCTTTGGGTTGATATGGTGAACAAAATTTAATCTGTTCCTAGAGCAGCCAGTGTGCATTGGTTTCTTCTTTAACGTAATGAGAGGATGAAATTGTTATATTTAGTTCTTTGGGTTGATATGGTGAACAAAATTTAATCTGTTCCCAGAGCAGCCAGTGTGCATTGGTTTCTTCTTTAACGTAATGAGAGGATGAAATTGTTATATTTAGTTCTTTGGGTTGATATGGTGAACAAAATTTAATCTGTTCCCAGAGCAGCCAGTGTGCATTGGTTTCTTCTTTAATGTAATGAGAGGATGAAATTATTATATTTAGTTCTTTGGGTTGATATGGTGAACAAAATTTAATCTGTTCCTAGAGCAGCCAGTGTGCATTGGTTTCTTCTTTAACGTAATGAGAGGATGAAATTGTTATATTTAGTTCTTTGGGTTGATATGGTGAACAAAATTTAATCTGTTCCCAGAGCAGCCAGTGTGCATTGGTTTCTTCTTTAATGTAATGAGAGGATGAAATTGTTATATTTAGTTCTTTGGGTTGATATGGTGAACAAAATTTAATCTGTTCCCAGAGCAGCCAGTGTGCATTGGTTTCTTCTTTAACGTAATGAGAGGATGAAATTGTTATATTTAGTTCTTTGGGTTGATATGGTGAACAAAATTTAATCTGTTCCCAGAGCAGCCAGTGTGCATTGGTTTCTACTTTAATGTAATGAGAGGATGAAATTGTTATATTTAGTTCTTTGGGTTGATATGGTGAACAAAATTTAATCTGTTCCCAGAGCAGCCAGTGTGCATTGGTTTCTTCTTTAACGTAATGAGAGGATGAAATTGTTATATTTAGTTCTTTGGGTTGATATGGTGAACAAAATTTAATCTGTTCCCAGAGCAGCCAGTGTGCATTGGTTTCTTCTTTAATGTAATGAGAGGATGAAATTATTATATTTAGTTCTTTGGGTTGATATGGTGAACAAAATTTAATCTGTTCCTAGAGCAGCCAGTGTGCATTGGTTTCTTCTTTAACGTAATGAGAGGATGAAATTGTTATATTTAGTTCTTTGGGTTGATATGGTGAACAAAATTTAATCTGTTCCCAGAGCAGCCAGTGTGCATTGGTTTCTTCTTTAACGTAATGAGAGGATGAAATTGTTATATTTAGTTCTTTGGGTTGATATGGTGAACAAAATTTAATCTGTTCCTAGAGCAGCCAGTGTGCATTGGTTTCTTCTTTAACATAATGAGAGGATGAAATTGTTATATTTAGTTCTTTGGGTTGATATGGTGAACAAAATTTAATCTGTTCCCAGAGCAGCCAGTGTGCATTGGTTTCTACTTTAATGTAATGAGAGGATGAAATTGTTATATTTAGTTCTTTGGGTTGATATGGTGAACAAAATTTAATCTGTTCCCAGAGCAGCCAGTGTGCATTGGTTTCTTCTTTAACGTAATGAGAGGATGAAATTGTTATATTTAGTTCTTTGGGTTGATATGGTGAACAAAATTTAATCTGTTCCCAGAGCAGCCAGTGTGCATTGGTTTCTTCTTTAATGTAATGAGAGGATGAAATTATTATATTTAGTTCTTTGGGTTGATATGGTGAACAAAATTTAATCTGTTCCTAGAGCAGCCAGTGTGCATTGGTTTCTTCTTTAACGTAATGAGAGGATGAAATTGTTATATTTAGTTCTTTGGGTTGATATGGTGAACAAAATTTAATCTGTTCCCAGAGCAGCCAGTGTGCATTGGTTTCTTCTTTAATGTAATGAGAGGATGAAATTATTATATTTAGTTCTTTGGGTTGATATGGTGAACAAAATTTAATCTGTTCCTAGAGCAGCCAGTGTGCATTGGTTTCTTCTTTAACGTAATGAGAGGATGAAATTGTTATATTTAGTTCTTTGGGTTGATATGGTGAACACAATTTAATCTGTTCCCAGAGCAGCCAGTGTGCATTGGTTTCTTCTTTAATGTAATGAGAGGATGAAATTGTTATATTTAGTTCTTTGGGTTGATATGGTGAACAAAATTTAATCTGTTCCTAGAGCAGCCAGTGTGCATTGGTTTCTTCTTTAACGTAATGAGAGGATGAAATTGTTATATTTAGTTCTTTGGGTTGATATGGTGAACAAAATTTAATCTGTTCCCAGAGCAGCCAGTGCGCATTGGTTTCTTCTGTAACGTAATGAGAGGATGAAATTATTATATTTAGTTCTTTGGGTTGATATGGTGAACAAAATTTAATCTGTTCCCAGAGCAGCCAGTATGCATTGGTTTCTTCTTTAATGTAATGAGAGGATGAAATTATTATATTTAGTTCTTTGGGTTGATATGTTGAACAAAATTTAATCTGTTCCCAGAGCAGCCAGTGTGCATTGGTTTCTTCTTTAATGTAATGAGAGGATGAAATTATTATATTTAGTTCTTTGGGTTGATATGTTGAACAAAATTTAATCTGTTCCCAGAGCAGCCAGTGTGCATTAACGTTGGGAAAAAACTTCTGGTTGGATTCAAACTGGCAACCTTTGTATTAATATATAGCATGATGCTTTAACCAACTGAGCAACGGGCTGAGCAACAGAGACACGTTGAAGAAAGAGCAAAAGATTGAAATTTGTAGGTATTACGTTGCGAGCGTGGCGCAATGGTTAGAGTACTTGCCTTTAGTGCATGAGGTCCCGGGTTCGATTCCCGGCGGTGACGATTAGCTGGGATATTGAAAAAAAAAAAAAAGTCTGAAATTAATTGGCAACTTCTGTAGATTAAATTTAGACTTCCGCTCTCCCCATGGTTCATTTAGAATTGGGTAAATGAATCATGAAAGTACTCCTCAAATCCTTCGGAGGGGACGTTAAGCCGTCGGTCCCGTGTGCAGAGAGTCATACCTGTACATGTATCTCGCAGCCAGTTTCGAAAAGAGTAGGGTGTTAACCCCTGACTGTTCCTAAGCCGCCCGGTGTTCAAATGGACCCCAATGGAAATAAGCTTCAATAGAGGCTTTCTTGGGTTATCCAGGGTTGTCAAAACCCGAACAAATCAAATACATGTAGGTTTGAATGATGTTCGTCAGATTCCTAACGGAATGTATCAGAACTACATATTCAACAAATACACAAAATCACATGAAAATCATTATACTGAGTTCTTTGTGTTGATAGGATGACAAAATTTTAATCTGTACCCAGAGGAGCCAACACACATTAATGTTGAGCGAAAAAAAATGTCATCTTTGATGATTCTTGTTAAATTTGCAAAATCTTACAATTTGGAATGAAATGTAAGTATTGTCCATGTCTGCCTAAATTGAACACAACACTTGAAGTGTGACAGAAAGGAAGCAGGGGTATGTCAAAGGTCATTAACTTAATGCTCAGGATATCCTGGAGTTGGTTCCTTTGGTAACATATTACATGGACACAAACAGTATATGGTTAGATTGAATCAGTGTAGGAATCACTCCCATGTGATTGAGATAATGATTTAACTGATAGAATTGGGAGTACCTGTCGTAGGAAATTGAACCACCATTGTTTGGTATTATCAGGTTATTGATTGTCTATGTATAGATTGACTTGATTGAGCTGATTTTTGTTGAGTCTTTGGACACTAATAATTTGTGTCTTATAAAGTTAGCCATTCTATTACTTCTTTTACTGCGATTGTCTTGTGTCTGTCTTGTACTGCCACATTCTTGTGTCGAGTATCTTCTTTGGCATGACTGTTTTGTATTGAGACTCTTGTATTAACTTGTGTTGAGATTGTCTTGTTTTGAGAATGTCTTGTATTGAGACAGTCTTGTGTTGAGACAGTCTCGGCACATCTTGTTTTGAGACTCCTTTGTCATGACTGTCTTTTGTTGAGGCTATCTTGTATTCAAACTATCTTGTGTTGAGACTGTCTTGTGCTGAGACTCTCTTGTATTGAGACTGTAATGTGCTGAGATGACAGTCTCAACACATCTTGTGTCGAGACTTGTGTTGAGACTGTCTTGTGCTGAGACTCCCTAAGCTTGTATTGAGACTCATGTGTTGAGATGACAGTGTCAACATGTCTTGTGTAGAGACTTGTGTTGAGACTTGTCTCATGTTGAGACTGTCTTGTGTTGAGACTGTCTTATATTGACACTCTTCTTTGTTAAGACCATCTTGTATTGAGAATGTCTTACATTGAGACTGATTATCTGATGCTTTGATTTCGTGTCTGGAACTGATGAAGATTTTATCACGCTTTCTTGGTGATTAATATGCTCATGCTCTTAATATCTGAAGTACAAGTGTCATTGTAACAGGTTCCTCACTTAATGAACAGTGACCAGATAAGTAGGTCACCTATACTTCATGATGGGGCACATGTAGAAGCCAATAATAGTAGTTCATAAACTTGCTTGTCAATGCTTTAGTGCCAAAGAAATACTTCTTATGCTTAAGCGCCAAAAAAATGCTTCTATAAGGTGTAACTTGGACTAGAAAATAGAGTTTGTTGTTGCTGGCCAGAATACTATTCTTGTCCAATAACCATTATAACCACTTGAAGGCAATTATTCTATGGAGCCTTGTCCTGTCTTTATCACCTCTGGCTACACTTGACATATGATACATCAATTAGTGGAGGGGGTAACAGGTAGGATAAACACAGGCTTTGTTACAGCTGATTAGACACTCATTTACCCAATATCCTGCTCATTAAATGCTACGTTTGGGATGCCTTGTTTTATGGTTGTGAGTTTTAGTTCACTTGCGCAGATTTGATGTGATCAAATTTAAATGAGTCATTGGTTCTGGAAGTCAAATTTTCTTTGCATATGATGTTCACACATCGACTGCTCAGTGCCAGAAGTGGGTAAGTGCAATAGCTGTCATGTGTTACTGTCATTTGTAGATGAGTACATTATACTATGTGTAAATTGCCAAGTGTTCACAGGGCAGCTATTGCACTTACCCACTTCTGGCACCGAGCAGTCAATGTGCCTAATTGTTATTTTCATACGTCTGAAAACAATTAACATTGATATAAATGTATAAAGAAATTTGTTAGCTTTAGTTTGATAACAAAATTTCCAGATTTCATGATTTAGAAAAAAATGGTGTGATTTTGACAAGTTTTACCCATTTTAGTAGAACTTGTTGATAAACTAGAACAAGTACCATATGGTGACAAATATTCTCCTCTCCCTTAAGGGCTGGGGTATGAACGTTTGGACAGTATTTATTGTGGGACATTAGAGCACATCAGACATATTGAATTGCATTCTGAATACGAAGAATGTCATTCTGATATCAAATAATTTTGATTTTTGAAATTGCAATTTAATACACATTTTATGGCAAATCATTAAAAATTGATATTTTGATATTTAACAGTACTTGAAGTAAACTTTATATATCTGATGATTTATACTTAAAGTGTATGTAGGTGGGATGAAAAGCCGACGATCAATTGAAAATTTTGACCTTTCGTATTGAAGATATGGATTTTTTTCCCAAAACACCAAAAAAAATTAGGTCTTTTTTTCCTTCTGCTCTTTCTAAAGAAATTTCTTCAGAAAATTTCAGATACTTGGGTATCTCAATATCATGCTTGTATTACAAACTAAGTTTATTCTTCATATGGACCTTTTGTTTAGCTGTTTGGCTGTATAAAGATGAAGAGGGTCCCTCCGTTCTCAATAGATTTATCATTCACTCAACTTCCTTCTTATCTTTCTAAAGAAATTTCTTAAGAAAATTTCATATACTTGGGTATCTCTATATAGGCTAATAATTATGCTTGTATCACAAACTATGTGTATTTTCATGTGAACCTTTTGTTTAAAGACTTATCAGGTGAACATTTTATGGCAAATCATTAAAAATTGATATTTTTGATATTTAACAGTACTTGAAGTAAACTTTATATATCTGATGATTTATACTTAAAGTATATGTAGGTGGGTTGAAAAGCAGACGATCAATTGAAATTTTGACCTTTCAGTATTGAAGATATGGATTTTTTCCCAAAACACCAAAAAAAATTAGGTCTTTTTGGGAAAAAATCCATATCTTCAATATGAAAGGTCAAAATTTTCAATTGACCGTCGGCTTTTCCTCCCTGCTACATACACTTTAAGAATATGTCATTAGATTTATATAATTTACTTCGAGGACTGTTATATATCAAAAATTTGAAAAATATCAAATTTTTATAATTTGTCATAAAATTTGTATTATAGGCCTATTGTGATTTTCAAAAATGAAAATTATTTGATATCAGAAAGACATGCTTCAGTATTCAGAATGCAATTCGATAGGTCTGAGGTGCTCTCATGTCCCACAAAAAAATACTGTCAAACGCATAATAAATGCTCATTTTAGATCCCTTAAATTGAATAAAATATGACTTTTTTTTTTCATTACAGTTTTATGCATTTGTTTCTAAAAGCAAACTTAGCAAAGTCATACTGCGTAATACGGGAGTTATTCTCAAAATAGCTGTGTCTAGCTGCATTGCCATTAAATATGAATTATTGCAGTCTAGGCAGGTAGTTATATATGTCTGATAGAGGAAACGCTACACTGTCAAATTACGGCCATGTGCTATTATTATGGTCATATGATAATTCATAAGTGTATAGGGAGAACAAACACTTACTCTTTTACAGTCCAACCTCCCTTATCCGGACCTCTTTTATATGGATCTCTCTGTTATCCGGACATGTGATCTTCATATAGACAAACATTTTTCATGTTTTGAGAACTTGATTTCATGCACTGAAGCATTTTGAAGGACATAACTATGTGGCATACATAACTCAAATACCACATTTCAGTGTTATTACCCCATTTTGAGTAACCATTTGCTGTCTCAATGTTAGCACTTCAGGCATTCAATGCAGAATTACATGTAATTCACTTATCCAAATTTTTCACTTATCCGGCCAATGCTTGGTCCCATCATGGCCGGATAAGAGTGGTTGGACTGTACTTGCAAAATGTGCAATATTTTAATTCTGTTATAGTTAGGGGCTGTGCAATAATTATTAGCCGGGGGGTAAAATTTCTAAACGGCTCGTCAAAATTGCTTCCCCCCCCCACTCTCGGCCCGCCAAAAAATCGCTTGCCCCCCTCTCTCAGCCCACCAAATTGATAAATTGATCTGCTTGTGTTATATGCAGCACCATACACTTGATAAACAAAAGTTTAATAATCATTTGTCAATTTTTTTTCTTTATTTTCTATCTCACATAGGACCCAGACAAGTACCAATTCGGCAAGACCAAGATCTTCTTCCGTGCCGGTCAGGTGGCTTATCTGGAGAAGCTGAGAGCAGACAAACTGCGCGCAGCATGTATCCTCATGCAGAAGACGGTGCGTTGCTGGGTACAATGGAGAAAGTATCAACGCATTCGCAATTCTACCATCATCATCCAGAAATACGCCAGAGGATTGCTGGCAAGAAGGTTTGTAATATGTGTACTTCTGCTTTTGTACGATGTGAAAATATGGAAGATAATAGGTGAAAGGTCATACCAGAAAAAACTGTTTGTAGTCCATAGTGCCTGATCTCTTTTTTCATGGTGTTTGGGCCAGACTCCATGATAAATATATATTTCAGAGGGATGCTATAAAGTTGATTCGCTCTATGCCTATACAATATTACACTCTGTTGGACCTAGTCCATGAACACGGCAAAGTTGAAAATCTTCAAAAACACTGTGATTCAGCAGTGGCTGAGGTCTTATCAGTGCTTAGACCCCATTGTGGTTTACCAGTCTCTATCATCATCACCAAATTTAGAATGTAGAAATACTTGCACATTCATTTCTGACTAGAAAACATGTGTATGTTTATGTTTTCCACAATCCACCTATTCAATTTTAGAAATATTTATTCCACACCTTCATAGACATAATTATAGTCAATACTTAACTCTGTCCACATGGGTGTCATCTACTACAGATGATAAGTTGTAAAAAAATTCAAAAATTTCATAATTGTAAATGTCCATGACCATATTTGGAATTAGCATGAAAAATGCATTAAAATGAGTACAAACAAGCCTAGTATTGTTCGTGAAAGTTCATCTGTGTTGGTATAAATCATGATTTTTATATAAACTTTTGATCCAAACACAAGGAATTAATTCCTACCTAGGAATTTTCAGATGGTACTCCATCTTTCATCAGCGAGTGAGTGACTGTATCAGGTCATGATTTTCTTGACCTTTGACCTGATAACAGACCCGTAGACTCCTGAAAGCTTGAAGCCTAGTATTGGTTTGATGGTTTTTAAGATATAGATCTTGATATTTTGAGAAAATATTTCAAATCTTGGACTATTTATGATAAAGTTTAAGGCCAGTGTGCAAAGCATTAAATAAGGCTATTTTACCTCTCCAGCATGGCCATATTATATTATTCCTGAGAAACAGCTTTCATAAGAAGTTGTGGTCAAATATGGCTGACTTGATCAAGCTGCTATAACTTTAATCACATTGAAAATAAAGAGTGCACTTTAGTTTGTGGCTGAGTAAATTACCTATGAATAAAGTATAATAGAATAATAACTAGTGGCAAATGGTGGTCATAGACCACAAACCTAGCTGGGGCATGTTGGTGTTGTGGAGGTATCTGACCCTACAAAATGTTCCAAAAATGCTCCCCTGGTCATGGGGTTTGTTTTCACCGAGTTTGAGTCCCGTACTCTAACAGATGTCCAAAAATTCAATTCTAAGATTTGACCCCAGATGACCTTAGACCTGACCTATGCATGATGTTCCATAATGTTCCCCTGGTCTTGAGGTTTGTTGTCACCATATTTGAGCCCCGTACCTCTTACAGATATCCAGAAAATGAAATTCTACGATTTGACCCCAGATGACCTTTGACATGACCCTTGCACAATGTGCACACCCTTCCAAAATGTTCCCCAGGTCAGTAAGTTTGTTGTTGTGGAGTTTGAGCCCCGTACCCCTAACAGATGTCCAGAAAATGTATTTAGAAAATTTGACCTCTA
This sequence comes from Amphiura filiformis, assembly GCF_039555335.1. Classification (NCBI taxonomy): domain Eukaryota; kingdom Metazoa; phylum Echinodermata; class Ophiuroidea; order Amphilepidida; family Amphiuridae; genus Amphiura; species Amphiura filiformis. The sequence goes on along the minus strand of NC_092647.1, from coordinate 3,737,548 downwards.
CATGACCTTTGACCTGACCCCTGCAAAATGTTCCCCTGGTCATGAGATTTGTTGTCACTGAGTTTGAGCCCCATACCCCTTGCAGATATCCAGAAAATGAAGTTATAAAGATTTGACCCCAGATAACCTTTGACCTGACCCCTGCAAAGTGTTCCAACATGTTCCCTTGATCATTAAGTTTGTTGTCACCAAGTTTGAGCCCGTACCCCTTACAGATGTCCAGGAAATGCGTTTCTAAAATTTTACCTCTGCATGACCTTTGACCTGCCCCCGCAAAATGTTCCCCTGGTCATGAGATTTATTGTATCGAGTTTGAGCCCCATACTCCTTACAAATGTCCAGATAATGCAATTGTAAGATTTTACCCCTTTAATGACCTTTGACCCCAATTCTGTGTGCAAGGTATGGGCACTGGGTAAAGCCGATGCACATGTGTAAGTGACGTCATTGTGCTATGTAATATGTGGCAGAAGAAGCATTTTGAAGATATTTGGTTATATACCGAAAATGCCCCTTTAATGACCTTTGATCCCAATTCTGTTTGCACCATATTGGCACTGGATATAGGCGATACATATGTGCAAGTTACGTAATTGTAGGGTGTAACATGTAGGAGGAGAAGCATTTTGAAGTTTGTTGCCAGAAGAAGAAGAAGAAGAAGAAAGAAAGAAGAATCGGAGAGCATTACAGTACCTAGCTGGGGGGTGTAAACCCCCCAGCTAGGTAAAAAGTAATGAATATTATACACCAAGGCAATTTACAGCAGGGGATGATGCGAAAGAAACTGAAATAGAAAGTAGAATTTCCTGTGACTTTGGTGAGCAAGCAAGTTGTTACACCCGTATGAAATACAGGAGTACAAAAAGGCAACAGGAGATTGTTCACTTGAATTGATGGGAGGGGCCCTCCGTACTTGATAGATTTATCATTCACATAACTTCCTTCTGCTCTTTCTAAAGAAATGGAAATTTCATATACTTGGGTATCTCTATATAGGCTAATAATTATGCTTGTATCACAAACTAAGTTTATTTTTCATATGGACCTTTTGTTTAGCTGTTTGGCTGTATAAAGAAGAACAGGGGCCGTCCGTTCTCGATAGATTTATCATTCACTCAACTTCCTTCTGTTCTTTCTAATTTCTGAAGAAAATTTCAGATACTTGGGTGTCTTTATATAGGCTAAAATCATGCTTGTATCACAAAATATGTGTATTTTCGTGCAAACCTTTTGTTTAAAAACTAATCAGGTGAACATTTTTGGGTTTTTTGGGATGTACAAAGAAGAAAATAATTTAAAAGCTTTGAAAGTGATTTGAAAGGAACCAACATTTTTGCAGCATCTAATATGTGCAAAATGTATACATTTTCTGAAAGGATTATAGGAAAAAGAAATATTTGTGAGCTCCGTGAAAATTGTCAAGATTCATGTCACTTGAGAAATGCATCAAATTTGTATTCACAAGAACATTTCAAGCTTTACAGTATATGATCTACTTCCATTCAGGCTCCAAAGCCTAGCCATTGATGGAGGGAGGCTTATATACAGGCTTGAACATGGTTGTCACAGGATCCAAGTGTGTTTCCACATGGAACATCCATTTTAAACAACCAATCAAATGAACAAATCTTTCCTTCTAGTGCTGTAAAGAAGAGATCCAAATTCCACATGGAATGTCCATTTTAAACAAACAACCAAATGAACAAATCTTTCCTTCAAGTGCTGTAAAGAGATCCAACTTGTTCGGTCCACAATGTGTAAACCCCATAATAATGAAGTCAGTGAAGACACTTGTTAACTAGTGTGAAGAAGCGCTCTCATTGTGAAGACACTTCCTTGTAGAGCTAGTATTTAATTAGCGAGGAAACAGTGTCAACGTTTGAGGAGATGTGCACCGTTGGCAAAGACAAAGTGAACTGATGACAAATTCTGATTGATAGGCAGACAGTTACTTGTGATTGGGGTATTCCAGTTGAAATCCATACACCCCCTGTGGAAGATACAACCTTAATCTTCCACACAGGGGGTGTAGATTTCAAATGGAGTCACCCATTCAGGTAACGGCATTTGAAATTCACACTCCCTGTGTGGAAGATTAAGGTCATGTCTCCCATAGAGGGTGTATGGATTTCAACCAGAACAGCCAATTGCTGATGATGATAGATTGGGTGTTAACAACTATGGGGGCTTTTGTCACCTCTACCGTATGGGTGTGATATTTTAGCGTTATTATATTTTGCCAAATTTTATAATTATGAGTTTGTTTTAATCAGTTTTAAAGACTTGGACGTTAATGAGGCGTATTGATCTAAATCACTCCAATTCAATCCCCTTATGATGTCCAATTTTTTGATGCAATTTTGTGTCAACAAAAAGTAAGTTTTAATATAAGACTTGTACTGTTTTTTTAATTTACTAGATATGTAATTTATACCAAGATATGGAGAGTTTTTGACTGTCCCCCTGATTACAGCAATGTTGACCATAATATCTCTGATATGGATCAAAACTAGCCTAAATATTACCGAGCTATAGCTGGGTTGATTTTGTCCCCACACTGACTTGATGTGGGCAAACAAAATTAATAAAACACAACGGTTTGCGCTGGGGGACAACAAACAACAAATGTAGGCACAGAAGTAGGTAGCCAAAAGGCTGCAAAACAATGGGGACAAAACAGGAATACGTGTTCAAAAGTGCACTGGTGATGAAAATAGATGTGTACATAGGCAGACAAACTGAACCAAACAATGATGGCCAACATTTACCAATTTCGGTACCCACAGCTGTATAAACAAAAACAACAGGCGTTTCGAGGACTGCTCTTCAGGGACAAACAGCAAAATATTAAACAAATGGCTACATGCTGTATTTTCAGATCAAATTCAAGTGGATGACTTGTCGTAACATTCAGACAGTGTATTCACAGATGGGTGGAGTTATGATCTGTTTTCCTCTCAGTGTTTTGGGATGATAAATAACTAGTTAACTTTCTGTTTTTCTTGTCCCAGATTGGTCAAATACATGCGACGGACGTCAGCTTCCACCTGCATCCAGAGGAGATGGAAGGGTTACCATCAACGTCAAAAGTACCTGCACATCCGCAAGGCTATCGTCACCATACAGTCATACACAAGGTGAGATAGATAGGGAGTTGCTTAGGAAAGATAATGTAGAAGAAATTAATTGACTCGTTGAAAGAGAACTTTAGATAGTTGGGTAGATTCAAAGAACATGACATAGTTTTAAGGTATGTGGTTAGCAGTATTGGCAAATTTGAAACAGAAGAGATTATACCGCAAAACACACCAGCATATCCAGGATCTGTTCCTACGGGGGCTTGGGGCTTTCAGAGTTATGGGGGGGTTAATGGCTAAAATCGTCAAAAAACGGCTGATTTTACATGATTTTTAACAAAGTGCCCCCAAAGCACACCCCCCTTGGACATGCCACTGAAACAAGTTTTGTTGCATTGCCAGTGATCCCCATATGGAGCTACACAAGTTGTACCTTACATTATGGCCAAATTTCTCTTAATTGGTAGCTACATCAATAACTGCACTACTGCATGTAATGTTGAGTGCAAGTAAAATAATTCTAGATACTACACATGCTAAAGAAGGAAGACCCCAAAATATGCAGGATAATGTTGATCCATCCTCTTATTCATTTCATTCATTCATTTCATTCGGCTGCGAAGCAGGCGACTACAAAGTTTCTCCATGTACTACGATCTGAAGCCAAAGTGGCAATGGCATCTGGCAGTAGAAAGTTGTCGAAATCCCCAACAGTTTTTGCACATAAGACAAGTAGGATGTTCTTTGCCTTCCAGGTCTTCTTTTACCATGTAATGGGGTGTAGAGAGCATATCTTCTGCATGGATCATCTTCCTGCATCCTCAGGATATGTCCCAGGAATCGTAGTTGTCGTGATCTGACAGAGTTGATAAGAGGCACAGTGTTGGTGATAGTATAGACCCTTTCATTACTAACATGGTCGGTGCGCTTGATGTTCAGCATTATTCTGTAACATGATGTACCAAAAGCGTTGATCTTATTTTCCATATCAGTAGATATCACCCAGGACTCACAGCCATAGAGCAATACTGTAACACAAGTGGTGTTAAACAGCTTGACTTTTGTTGCAACAGTGATTGTTGGACTTCTCCACAGATGCTCCAGTTTTCAAAATGCATACCAAGCAAGCGCCTTCCGTCGGGAGAGGTCACTGGTGCTAGAGCCCATCATGGAACCAAGATATTTAAAATCAGTGACATACTTGATGGGTCCTCTTATTAGGGAGTCTTTGATTTCCACGACAGACGGTTCTGCGATGGTAAAACCCAAACTTTGTTGCTACAACGGTTATCAGACTCTTCACATGTTTTAGAATGAGGGCGACAACACATTACAAAATCGCCGACGACAACGTTTAGTGTTTTGCCGTCTCAGAACCATCTGTTGTGGAAAACAAAAAACTCCCAGATGCTATTGATGTAACTTAACCCCATGAGAACTACCTGCCGATTGGCCAAAAAGAAGTTTTCATTATTGATCGAACCAATCAGCAACATTGTTAGAATGATTTCACCCCACAAAAAAATTGGGGTGAATTATTTGCAAAGCTCCATTCCGATTGGTGATTAAAGTGAAGATGTCATGTAATTGACCAATCAGAGGCAATGTTAGATCAGTAGTGCTCAGGGGGTTAAAACTGAATGAACTACATAAATTAATATTACAAGTTTCTCATATATTTATTCAGGGGTATGTACGGAAGGCAGCGATACACCATCATTCTCCGGGAGGCACGTGCAACAACGATACAGAGGTACGCCAGAGGCTGGATGGCCCGCAAGCGCCACCGCAAGGTCCTCAAAGCCATCATACTGTTGCAATGCTGCGTGAGACGTATGCGTGCCAGGAGGGAGCTTAAACAACTCAAGGTATGGGTATTAACATGCAGGGAATGGGCTAATCCATAAAGTCCACACTCCCCCTGTGGAAGATTTTAGAAATATCTTCAACAGGGGAGTATGAATTTCAAATGGAATGATCACATTAACAGCTCTATTTGAAGCTTATCCTCCCTTTGTGGAAGATGCAGGTTGAAACTTTCTCAGAGGATGTATGGAATTCAAATGGAGCTGTCGAATGTGCTTATTCCATTACAATTTTATACTCCCCTGTGGTAGATATTTCAAAAATCTTCCACAGGGTAGTGTGGATTTTAAATGGAATAGCCCAATCTGTCTTTTGTGTGTGTTCTTTATTTAGGAGCTGTCTGCATGGTGCTAGTAAACCCAGATTGATCTGGATTGATACAGATCTATATAGAATTTGTGAACCACTTTGTCATTGGTCAGGAGTGAAAATTTTGATCTGCAAATCCAGTCAAGTTTTGTCCCCCCAGGTCTCTCCTAAACCAAGACAAATGAAAGTTTGCCAATTTCAATTCACTTTTTGGACCGAAATTTGCAAATTTGTGTTGTCCCACTCCTTTCTCTATTTTCAATTTGATCCTGTTATAGAAACTTGTACATATAATATCATGCTGGTCTTGATAAGAAAAATGCTGGACTTGATAAGAAAAATAATATTACCTACATGTGCACTGCACCAAAGTTATCCATGTTGTTGGCACACAGACATTTTCTATATACATCGTGGAAATTAGGAAATCAATTTTGCACTTCTTTCAGGAGACATTTCTAGAATGTTGATTCACCACCTGAAAATGTTTAAAATTTCATTAAGTACACCAGCTGTAAAAAGTTTCTTAATAAAACATTAAATTTGTCATTCATCTACCAAGAGGAATTACTTTTTTCCAGTAAATATTTAAGCTCTAAATTGTTTTGCCACATTAGGAAGCAACCAAACTCCTCCAAATTGCTTCATGATCCGATCAGCCACCTGCAGGATTCCTTTTTCATATCGTATTGATAGAACCTGTTCTGCTCTTAGCTGCATTGAATTCAGTCTAAATTGATATTACTGTACTCATCCCATTTATAGGGTTTACTACAGCAACTCTTTGGAAAGTTACATCTAATATTGGGTATTCGTAACTTTACGAACGGGCTAAAAGTATAGTGAAATGGACCCCTGGTTACTAAAGTTTCACATTGAGTGAAATAATGTAACAAACCAAAAGTACACAAATCTAGCCCATGTGTGATGCCATCACGTCTTTAGATACCTACACAATGCTTTGACATTTTTCGTCACTCGTCACATCAACAAAGACCTTTGCATCGGTATTCCTACATGCCACCTTGAGTTTTGTCTAGCTGTTACTTTCATGGTCCCTGACATTATGGGTTGCCTAGATCTGACAAAAAAATGAAATTAGTAAAAACAATCTCACCCGCCCGTATCCATCTGCTTTCAACACATCAACAGAGACACATGCATCTGAACAACTACCTTGAATTTGATCAAAAAGTGAGAGCTTAGTCATATCAGAATAAAAATGAATTCTTATTACTACATGTGGTTCCTTTACATTCTGGGAGTTACAGGTTCGACATCAACTGAAACAAAAATAGGAAAAAATAATCCCAGTCCACTTTGTCATCAAAAGAGACTATGCATCTGCATTCCTAATTGTTACCTTGAATTGGATCCAGCTGCAACTTCCAGGGTCCATCATGACACAGGGGTTACATGGATTTGACAAGAAAATGAAATATATAAATACTATAAATAAATGTTCTCTCACCTGCGGTATCTGTCTTTGCTGTCATCGCATTACCAAAGACATGCAGCTGAGCTACTACCTTACATTTGACCAACAAGTGAGAATTTAGTCATATATCAGGCTAAAAATGAGATCGAAAACTGAGTTCCTGCTAAGGGTTCTGTTATGAGAGCTACAGTTGGAGATGAAGTGAAAGAAAAATAAAAGAAAAAAACCTTAGCCCACCTTGTAAGTCATTAAAAATAGACCTATGCATCGGTATTCCATTCCCTACATGCTACCTTGACCTTGATCAAACTAAAAGATCTAAAAATGGAATCATTACTATACTTCCAGGGTCCATGAAATTCTGGTGGTTTAGTTTTGACAATCAAGTAACCAAAAAGGGCTATTCCAGTTGAAATCCATATACTCCCTATGGAAGACATGGCTTTAATCTCCCACACAGGGAGTGTGAATTTCAAATGGAGTCACCACCCATTCAGTGTCGTCTGCTCCAAAATGGGTTATTCCAGTTGAAATCCATACACCCCCTCTGAAAGACATGACTTTAATCTCCCACACAGGGAGTGTGAATTTCAAACGGGCTACCTGAATAGGTGACTCCATTTGAAATCTGCACCCCCTGTGTGGGAGATGTGCACATTTGTTCAATGATATTTTTCCATAGGGGGTGGATTGATTTCAACTGGAATAGCCACATAGTATCTCACCTGCAATACCCTTCAGTGCTGTCATCACATCGTCAGTGGCCCTATACATCTGAACTACTACTTTGAATTTGATCAAAAACTGAGAACTTAGTCATAGTTGACACCTGTATGTGCAATCATATTGTGACTGTTTCTACTCCCAACCCAATGCCAAAAATAATTCAATTAGTTTCAGTCATATTCCTAGCTGTGTATTTAAAAAAAATGAAGAGTATTGATAACTTTTTATTTTGGCCAAAAATAATTCAATTAGTTTCAGTCATATTCCTAGCTGTGTATTTAAAAAAAATGAAAAGTATTGATAACTTTTTATTTTGATGGAAATATCAAATTTTAAGAACAAAACAACAAAATGTGTCATTAATTATGATTACACCTCCAGGGGTATGTATATTTACAGGTGTAATTTTCCTGACCCTTATTTTCAAGAGATGTCTATATTTCCATTATTTAGATGATTTTTTCTTCCTTAACTTTCAAAAGTACTTCCCCCCCCCCCCATATACCACTTTTGTTTTTTACAAAAACAGAGAATTTTCAAGTACATATACCCCTGTATAGCTCTGTGGCACAACAATACAGTCTGAACTTTGAAAAGTGCCTATTGTTTTCCATATACCAATGTTTGTTTTTTACAAAAAATAGCGAATTTTCAAGTGCATATACCCCTGTATAACTATGTGGAATAACAATACATTTCTAAACTTACTTACAAGCAAATTTGGGACTCTATTTAAATTATTAAAGATCATAGAAACATTAAAATCAATTTAAGCAAACTGTTAAAAAAGACCAGCAATGTGATATAACCCTAGCAGGAACATAACTATAGTAATATTACAACCCCAGCCAATATAATACATTGATTAGGGGAAGTAGGCATAAAGCAGTCACAGGTTTGAGTGAGTTCATGTGAGGGCACTCAATCCACCATATACCTCCTCTAGAGAATACAACCATGTCATGATCTATACAAAAAGCTTACCATAAAGCTTAGTGGGGAAGAGGTACTATAGTCCTAGGAGGGGGGCAAACTAAGTGTTGCTGGTTTATGACTAAAAATTGCTCTGTTGAGACTGTATAGGTAGGCAGACAGGTATCAAATGAATTCATTGGATTTTGAATGAACAATATGAATCAAAAGTAATATATTTTGATGTTAATACAAAAAGCTTAAAGCCATATTATAACATTTGCTGAGGAGAACGCCCTCAAAAAAATTTTAAATTCAGGTTTTTCCATGATTGTAATGTACTTTATTAAACAAAGATTCTCTGCAAAAATCAAGACTTCAGGTGCTGTAGTTTTGTCAAAATCCGAGATTTTGAATAAACCGCCTGAATCAGCGTTTTATTATAACGATGGAAATATTAGTCGAACGCGTATTCGATATCAACACACCCCTACGTACACACACACATATGCCAGAGGATCGTACCATATTACAACTGCCGGAGTAACATGCATTGGCGCTAGTAGTAAATTCCCATTTTCTTTGCTTTACCTCACTTGTCCGGCTCAAAATTAAAAAGGGAAATATCTGACAGTAAATGCTAACATTTTATTGAAAATGAATACTAATCTATTTTTAAAGAAATGTTATAATATGGCTTTAATATAGGTGATGTGGTCCGATGAGAGTATTCAAGTAAATTGCGTACATTTATGACTAATGCTGATTTTATGATAGTTTTCTTTTTCAAACAAAAGTGTCAGTAGATGGGAGGTGAAATTTGTTCTGATATATGACTTAAGGTTGGTCTGAACCCTGGAAATATGGAAACTTTCGAGCCTCATAACTTCTAAATTATTGGTCCAAAGTATATAAAAGTATACATATTTAGAATGGCAAAGACTTGATAAGTTCATCTGTGAGGTCAAATTTGGGCCAAAATGCCACTTTTATTTAAAATCTCAAAAATAATGGTTTGGCCCACTTCTTTTTAGTGCATCGTAACAAAAAATTCTTGAGCCAAAATTTTTTTTTAAATAATTTTTAAAAACTAGATCAAAATATCTAGGACCTGTTTTTTCATTTTTTTGAATTTCGACCAACTTTGAGAAATTTGCGCCAAAAATTGTAAAAAAATGCTGATTTTTCAAAAAAATCATAAAAAAGCCCGATTTTGGCCCAAATTTCAAATATTTTTGGTGAAATTGGTCGAAATTCAAAAAAATGAAAAAACGGGTCCTAAATATTTTGATCTAGTTTTTAAAAATTAATTTAAAAAAAATTTGGCCCAAGAATATTTTTGTTACGATGCACTAAAAGAAGTGGGCCAAAACCATTATTTTAGATTTTGGGCCAAAAGTGCCATTTTGGCCCAAATTTGACCTCACAGATGAACTTATCAAGTCTTTTGCCATTCTAAATATGTATACTTTTATATACTTTAGACCAACAATTTAAAAGTTATGAGGCCCGAAATTTTCCATAATTCCAGGGTTCAGACCAACCTTAAAATACTGATCCAAGATAAGATTAAATTCATGATATACACATAAAGTTGAATGATGTAGCTTAAGGTGGATAACAGATAGTGGTCCTGAGAGAGGTACAGACAAATGTCACCGATTAAGAATTTTCAACAAAATGCTGATCTAAGATATGTATAAATGTTATCATTCAGCTTAGGAAGGCAGATCGTACAGATCCTGAAAGGATTTATAACCGAAACTGTTGATCCATAGTATTAAATGAGGCTTTGTTTTCTTTCAAAAGACCTGGGAATAACTATGATAGGCAAGGAGATTGGATTGTGCTTAACCCCATGAGAACTACCTGCCGATTGATCAAAAAGAAGTTTTCATTATCAATTGGACCAATCAGCAACATCGTTAAAATAATTTCACCACGCAAAACAAAATGGGGTGAATTATTTTCAAAGCTCCATTTTGATTGGTGATTAAAATGAAGATATAATGTGATTGACCAATCGGAGAGAATGTTAGATCGGCAGGTAGTGCTCAGGGGGTTAATGGAAGGGTGAATGCCATGGAGTTGTGGTGACTAAACGTTATGATCCAAGTGGATTGTAATTTTTTTTTAAACAAAGGACTCACAATGGGATGGAAATATAATGGTTCAAGAGAGGGTAATAACTATCAAAAGTGCAGGGGTTTAGAGAGAGGAAAAAACCCTGTCATTGCAAAATTTACGTTTCTGGTGTTTTATATATTTCTAAACAAAGATAAGTTCATATTGGAAGAAATCAAGAATGAAATCAAAATAGAAGCAAAAATAAAATTAAAATATAAAGCAAGACTAAAATGGAAAGAGAAACAAATGTGAAATTTATATATAAAAAAAAGTAAGCAAGAAATTATTAAAAATTATTAAAAAATAGAAAGGAACGAAAATGTAGGTATTAGGGAGTCAGAAAGATTGAAATAAATAATGACAGAGAAAGTGACACATAAAAAAGAAGTTATGAAAGATGAAAGGAAAAGGCAAAGGGGAATGAATAGGGAAAGAAATGGAAGCAGAAAAATGAAGATAGGGAAGGAAGGAAGGAAAGAATAACAAAACAAAGCAAACAAAAACTGAATAAAAAGGAATTTAACCTAACAGGATATTGCCAAAGTTAAGGTTGTTGGCATCAATGGCTGTGCGTTCATCAACCTCTCTCTCTCTATTGCAAGGAATCAGTAAAATCTGTCTTTCCTGAACCCATAACATGGAGGATTACTGAATCTTGGCATGATACACATGGGTGCAAAATGTTTGAATTGGGATTAGGAGTGGAGTAGGAATGATATTAGAAAGTGCACATCTGTGGAAAGGGAAAAAAGAACAGAACACAAGTTTTAAAAAGTTAAGTCACCCATTGGATGTGACTCCTAAGTTTACCAGAATAAATGATATGTACACATCCTTGCCTTTTAGGCTGTTCGAATTGAAACCCATGATAGGTTTGGTGGGACTGTCCTAGAGGTGCTTTGCACCTGTTAGTCCTTGCCTTTCACTGTTGCAAAATTTTATCTATACTTCCTTTTTTTGTATGTACTTCAGAATATTTATGTGCAATATATTTTGATGTTATATTATAAATTATTGTATATACCAGTGATAAAGTGTAATAAATAAAAAACCCTATGGCAGATATGATCTTTAATCTCCCACATAGGGGGTGTAATTTCAAATGGGAGTCACCCATTCAGATAACCCCATTTGAAATTCACACTCCCTGTGTGGAAGATTAAGGACATGTCTTTCATAATGGGTTGTACGGATATTAACTGGAATGGCCCATTAATAATGATCGTTGACAAGCATTTGAAATTCTATGTATTTGAATATAGTGAATAAGGCCATTTAGGTTTAAGTTTGATGGAGAGTGCAAAGGTCAATTTAGAGTTCAAAAGTCAGCGTAGGATTCAAAATTTTGCTTGGATGAAGTATTTGCCACGGAAACGTAATCGCCTATATCATGAGTATGCTGTTTTTCAGTATTTGCCAGCTGTCACACAAACACCAGGGTGCTAGGTTCAATAAGATGAGCTCTTGCCATTAATCTCACTAGGGTTTACAAGGGAGGTCCATACAACCTGGTGATCACAGAGTTCAGTAAACTTCTGAAAAAAAATTGTGGCTGTATAAAATTGTAAATGCGATATCCTTCATTTTTTGTCTAAACTTGACAATGGTACAATGTAGTATGTAGCAGATGTTGCAGAAATGACAACCGGTTAATTAACAATTCAAAGTGTAATTATTGATAACCAGTTTGATAGTAATGTTCTAATTTGTTCTCGGAGCTCAATTTTTTGCAAAAATGTAGTAGTTCTCTTTCTCCAATCCAATGGTGGACACTGTCATTTGAACAATGCTAATGTAACAAAGATGATTGGAAAAAATAGGGACTGTGAAATTTGTGGCACTTACAGCTAAATTACTTGATTTGTAACGATTGTTATGTGTCTGCGGTACTGCAGATATAGAATGTAGTACTTTATGGTAAGTCCAATCCTTTATAGCAAATGGTATTTTATGCACATTATGCGGATGCTGTTTTTTATGAATCGTGTTTGATAGTTCTATATAGTATCTTATTGGTTTTGTTTGTTTGTCTTATTTTGTTTGTTTGTGTTTTACTTTCTTCTCATTTCATATATTTTTTGTTTGTTTCAGTTGTGTTGTTTAATTCAATTATGTCATTTACTTTTTGTAACATTTTGCAACCATTGAATTTTAGAAATATCACTATCACGGATTACCAGAGGAGGTATAGTAAATGAACAAGCAACTGGGGATTTCTATTCAAATTGGCCTCCCCTGTTTCAACTTTTTTTTTTAATTTGCCTGTTTCTATAGCCTTTTTACAACTCGTAGTCCTGTATGACTTTGTCATACATCATCTTTACTATTACCATGGTATACATCGTCGTTGGGTAGGAAAAACCTCCTATGTGCTTGTGGCCCCTGAACAAGTTTAAAACCAACTGCCAATAGGTTACATAGGAGGTTTTGCTTTAAACATGTTCAGGGACCAATGACACATAGGAGGTTTTTACTGCCCAACGACGACATGTATTTCTATCAGGTGCACTCTTTCGAATTCCCAAGACCTTCTTAATCAATCAGTTTATTGATCTTTTCTTTCCCTCATTTCGCTAAATCATCAAATTTGCAACATATCATATAAAATTTATGAAACAAAATATTTCTTATAGCATTGCAAATTTCCCTCTATAACGTAGAAATGAATTTCCTTTCATCTATGGGGAGCTTCTCGCTGGAACCCTTTTCAACCAAAAACTTGCAGTTTAGTCGAGGGCAGATTTCGATTATTTCTTGCAAGTTTTACAACAAAATTTCATATTTGTGTATATAATTAGTAGATGGCTCTGGTGATTGGTGCGTTCTGTAAGAAATATTACCTTTTGCTTGTCTGAAACAATCTTTTATTCCTTATAACAGATCGTGTGAAATAATTTTTGATCTCAATTTCTATCTCCTGTCTGGGATGTTGTATATTTTACAGAATAGTTTTTTCTAATATTTGACTTCTGCTTTGTTTATCGTAGATTGAAGCCAGGTCAGTGGAACACCACAGGAAGGTCCAGAAGGGCATGGAAAACAAGATCATTACACTAACACAGAAGATAGAAGAAATGGTAAGTACACAGGAGCATTGGGCTATTCCATTTAAAATCCACACTACCCTTGTGGAAGTTTCTGGAAATATCTTCCACAGGGGGAGTATGAATTTCAAATGGAATGAACACATTAGCAGCTCTATTTGAAACTCACCCTCCCTCAGTGGAAGATTCAGGTCAAATCTTTCTCAGAGGGTGTATGAAATTCAAATGGAGCTACCTAAATATGTTTATTCCATTTGAAATTCATACTCCCCCTGTGGAAGATTTCGGAAATATCTTTGTGTGGATTTTAAATGGAATAGCCCATTCTGGCCAAACCTCTTCAGAGCCAAAGTGCAGTGATTTGGCTTGCCAGGCCGCGGTGAATGACTTCCAACTTGCAAAAAAGCACCCAATAACAGATATATGGGAGATTTTACAATTTCATAATTTGACTGCTCAGTGTCAGAAGTAGGTAAGTGCAAAAGCAGCCCTGTGAACATTTGGCAATTTACACACAGTATATTATACTCGTCTACACATGGCAGCTATTGCACTTACGAGCTTCTGGCACAGAGCAGTCAAATTTTGGTTTTGGAAGAAACAGTGATGTTATATGAAATGATAGATGCACAACAGTGACTTAAAACAATATCTTCATTCTCTAAATAAAGAATATGTGATAAAAATAACCTGTTTGTTATTACGTACAAATGCATCCAATGGAAGAAACTGGATTATGTTTTAACAAGCAAGTTGATTTTAGATGGGTATGTTCATTTTCTTTTTTCGTTATGATATTAATTTCCCAATTTGCTGATTGTTTCTATTATGTAGAAGGAGAAAAGCGTCAAGGCCAAAGAACAGGAGGTGACTATCCAGAAACTCAACTCACAAGTGATTGTCTTGGAAAAGACACAAGTGGAAGCCAAGGAGGCCACCAAGAGGGCCAACGAGGCGGAGACGGAGATCGAGAGGTTACGAAGGGAACTAGGAGAGGTCACACAACATCGGGATAAGCTGGCCACAGATCTTGAGAATATACGGAGGCAATCGGAAGAGGTAGGTTGATCTTTGGTCAGAAAAATTAGTTGAATTGGTGACATGGTCAAGTTTTGATGTGTTCAACTAACTTTTCACAACACCACTGATTTAAGTGAGTAATTGAAAGTTGAAGTGAAGGATTTTGTGTACATTTTCAATGACAAGTGAAGTTCTGTTATGGTACTGCAAAGCATAATGGGCTAGGCCTTTCAGCTGTTGTGAGGTGAACTGAATAAGACTGGACAGAAATACAGAATGCAGGAGAAAAACCAGAAACGGGATTACGCACCTTTTGGAATTGGTAGTACATGCCCATAGACTTTGTGTTGCGATCATTTTGATCGTGGTGCAGAACTCAAAAGCGTGATCCAGTTGACATGGTGATAATCGGATTACAGGTAACACTTTGCTGGTGAATACCTGGGGAAAACCCAGCGAGTACAGTCATGGATGGGCAACCGTGCTCACTTAGGGTACTGCATGGAATCGAACCCGGGCCACAGTAGTGATAGGCGACTGCATCATATAATAAACCAACATATTCTCCTAATTTTAGTATAATTCACATACAGCTTTAGACATGGCACATTGTTGAATACTGATACAGCTCTCAGCTCTGAGCAGCAGAATAAATATTGATGTTGACTGCTCAGTGCCAGAAGTGGGTAAGTGCAATGGCTGCCATGTGTAGATCAAATACAATATACTGTGCGTAAATTACCAAATGTTCACAGGGCAGCTATTGCACTCACCCACTTCTGGCACCGAGCAGTCGATGTGTGCTTAAGGTGAAGTGGAGGTTAATTCAGCAGCTTCAGCATTTGGAAATGACTACTTAACAATGTGCTGACTCGTGCCTTGACATAACGCTGACATGATGGAATTCAGATGCTTTATGGCGACATGGAGACGGTACACCCGCCTTGGACCAATCATGTACCATGCGTCTGTCATCATCTAGTTTAACGCAACACCCATGGGTGTGTTCAAGTACATATTGGTAGGTTAGGTTGAATTAACACTGTCCAGGACTGATATTTTCTGCCTGGTATGATGTTATGGTATGGGGAATGTATGTGAGCCTAGTAAAACAATTCCTATACTGCAGAGGTGGAAAGGTGTGAATTAAATGCTTATGATTGATTTTAACATATTCACATTCATTGATGTAAGATTACTGCGAATATCAGAAGTCTGTTCTTCACTGAGGCACCTCTGTAAGAAAAGGTTTGTTTGGCTGAATTATTATTCCAAGATGGCAAGACAAATGTATTACAAGATTGACTTCTGGTTCATTTCGAATGAATTAAAGAAGTACAAATAAATTGCCATGAGAGGTAAGATGGAGCATCATGATGAAGAAATTTAAAAACAGGTACAAGAAGCTGTTTCTCCCATCGTTCATTTAATCTGTCCCAGGAAAGAGTGTTCATCATATCAGAAATGGGTGTTTTATTGTCTGCAGACAAAAGAACACAAGCAAGTTTGTTTTGAAGAATTTGGAGAGAATTACAATGCTCAGAAATGCAGTTTGGCCAAACAGGACTGCAATAATTAAATGTGGGAAAACCAATGCATGGCAACCCCCCCATGTTGAGGATTTCTGGATGCACAAGTAATATGGCAACATAAAGATGACATAACCTGCAATAGAGATCTGCTGATGTGATTTTTTTTTTCACAGATTTTGTTTTAAATTTCAAATACTGGTACATGCTTCCTACTTATGCTACCTCCTGTTCAACTTTTTATGACAATACACCACTTGCTGCCCTAGATAAATCATGTTTCGTGTATCTGTCAATAAGCACTTTTATCCCACCGCTCATGGGTGTGTTCAAGTATGGTAGGGTTTTGATTGATTTAATAATTGCGTCCAGGTATGATGACTCTGATCTGTGAAGGCTTTCTCTTTGTTATCACTTGATGTTGTGGTTTATGTTTGGAGACATAAAGTAATTCACCACATACTTGCCCCAGCAAATCAGACCAGCATGTACTTTGATTAGTCATTGTTCTTGGGTTTGGAATCTCTTTGGTGCCATTTTGTCATCGACTATCACTTTCATAAATTGGGTCATCAAGAATGTGTGTCTTTCAGCTGTGTTCTTTATCTGTTCAATTTCCAGTGACACCTCATGCATAATTGTCCTGGCACTAGGATCCACAACATGCTCATCTATCAGTGCACAGTTCTTTAACCCCAATACATTTGCACATTCATTGAATGACCTTTGAAAATTTGAGTACAAAAACTCATACTCTGCACCTTGAGGTCAAATTTTGCACTATGATTGTTTAATTGAGGTTGTTGAACTATACTTTTTATTTTTTCAAAAGTAAAATCCTTATACATATTACAAAACATCCAAAAGTCCAAGGAAGTTAATGAGGTGTAACTGGAGCTGGAATAGATAATACATCGTCCCATAAACCAATACGTTTATTCAGGAAAACTGTTCATCATGAATCAAGATGAGTTGTATAATGAACTTTGAATTAGAAGTAGTATTGTACATGGAGAACATTTCAAATTCTATTTTATTGGGGGAAGAGGGAGATGGTTCAAGTTTCAGCACAGGGACTCGTACAAAGATTGGAGCAGATGCTCAGGTTAGCGACTAGTCTGCCAGTATTCTAACTTGCCCGGATATTTTCTGCAAGTGTATGATAATTTGTAATTCTAATCATTGATTGTCTGTAGGTCAGATTTTACTTTCAAATGCAGTCAGACACAAGGCATGTAATAGCTGTGCTACAGTGTGCTTGATACAGTTATAATACTCAGATTCAAAGAGGCCATGTACCATATTGTTTGTAATAAACGCCCTGGGGCCGTTGCATTTTTGTAAAAGAGGGCGTTCATTAGAAGTGAATTTTCAGTGAAAAAAGCTTCAAAATCAGCTTGAACTTTGGAAGAATCACTTTTATGGAAACAACAAAGTTATATCTGTAAGTGCATCATCAAAACAAACAAGAATCTTATGAAAATAGTGAAATTCTACCATAATTAGGCAATGAACTGAATGGAAGCTTGAGTCATATTAGATTTGTCCATGCAATTTAGTGATTGTCCTCAGCATGACTGATGCAAGTTTTAAGCTTACTCACACAATATAGCATGGACATTTATGAATATTTGTCCATTTTTCATTGAAAAATTGGAGGGGGGTGTTTATTAATACAAACAATACGGTATGTTATTGTTAGCCCTTTGGCTGACTTTCTCATGCGACAAGATTTTTGTTCTAGATTTAAGGAAACTGGAAGTCTGCAAATCTCAAGGCCATGAACAAGGCTGACCTGGAACCATGTTGTCAAATGACATGAGTAAACTAGAGCCATTGAATTTCCATGGGCATGGTTTGTTTCATACAAATTGGGCTATTACAAGGTATAGTCTGCTGGATGAAGTCAAATTTCCTGCATCAAATGTCAGATTTGGTCCTGTGTCACAACCTGGTGTACCTTTGTGTTACATAGTAAAAAAATGAAATGTTTCAAACATTTTGCCTACACGTCTCATTTGAAGTGGTTCATCCTCCATTTTGACACCTTTGTTATGGAAATCAGTTAAAAAATGAGAGAGTGCGGGCAGAAACAATCACAAAGTAGGTGGGATTTAACCCCACCTCTTTTTTCTCACATTTACAATCATTCTGAGCAAGTATAAGTCTTTTAAATGACCTTCTGTATTTATTTACTTGGTTTAGATGTCTGGGAGTTCATTTAGATATGTTTTTTACTACATTCAAATTTTTAATTTTTTTTTAGACTCAAATTTACGAATCCCTCCCCCTAATCCTCCTCCCCCTAATCCTCAACCACCCTTGGCACATTTCATGCCAAACATCATAAGAAAATAATTTAAAATAATTTTAAAACAGGTTAAAAACATGAGTAATATAGAATAAATTAGCCTCAATTTAAGACCTAATTGAATCTTCTAAGTGAAGGAATACTCAAGAGACAGTGTTTTGAAATCCAAGCTGCACATCAAAATGTAACAAAACCACCTTTTTGGGTACCCCAGTATATGACACGGGATTATTTACAGAGTCAAAGTATCATGTTCTTGTTAGAGATGCTCATCAAGTGATACTGACTGACTGAGGCTTCTATTGGAATATTTGGAAAACCTTGTGCTAGCCATAGCCTTCATACAAAAAAAGTCCCAAGTTTTCAGATATTTTCACAAAATTTCAAGAGCTATGTAAAGAACCACTGAACCAATACTAGGCTGATTTGTACTCATTTTAATGCATTTTTCATGCTGATTCCAAATATGTGACTCCTCGCCACAACTGAGCCCGGATGTCGCCAGTGCCACTATTGAGATATGCTCCATCGAACTTAACAATAAACAATAGGAAACAAAGGATTTATTGACTGTTTTATTGATTTTTCACTACTTAAATGTCAAGTACTATAGACATGATATACATCATTTTAAAGCTAATTTAAAGCAGAATATTTTGGTTGAATATCTCAAAAATGATGATTGGCGACTTCCGGGCTCAATTGTGACGAGGAGTCACATATAGTCATGACAAGTACAATCTCGAAATTTTGAATTAAAAAAAAAAATTGGTACTTGTCGTCTGCAGTCGACACCTGTCTGAAGAGAATTGAATTGAAACATAATAGCAGGAGTGCCTGGTAGGTGAAGTCTTTTCCCCAAATAACAAAAAGTTTAGTCGAAAAAGCATAAAATAATAAACAGTACACCCTGATTAAATTGGTAATATCTGTATTTTCAGCAACTACGGAGATATTGTCAGGTTTTGATATTGACTGAATCGTTCTTTGACTTGGTATATGCCTTTGATAATAATCCTGCTTCAAATGTCAGATTTACAGAGTAAAAGTATCATGTTCTTGTTAGAGGTGCTCATCAAATGATACTGACTGACTGAGACTTTCAGTGGAATATTTGGAAAACCTTGTGCTAGCCATAGCCTTCAACATAAAACAAAAAAAGTCACAGTTTTGAGATATTTTCACAAAATTTCAAGAGCTATGTAAAGAACCACTGAACCAATACTAGGCTTGTTTGTACTCGTTTTAATGCATTTTTCATGCTGATTCCAAATATAGTCATGACAATGTACAATCTTGACATTTTTGAATTAAAAAAAACAATTGAAACTTGTCGTCTGCAGTCGACACCCGTGTGAAGAGAGTTAAAGTGAAACATAATAGCAGGTGTGCCTGGTAGGTGAAGTCTTTTCCCCGAATAACAAAAAGTTTAGTCGAAAAAGCATAAAAATAATAAACAATACCTCCTGATAAAATTGGTAATATCTGTATTTCTGAAGCTATGCAGATATTGTCAGGTTTTGATATTGACGGAAGAGTTCTTTGACTTGGTATGCCTTTGATGTTTCCCAGTCTACTTGGTGTTGACAATGTACTGATAACAATAAGCTCCTCAAATCTGATTCCATATCAGGAAATCTTTGTGCAGGGTTGCTAGTTTACCTGCAATATTGGGCTACTTTCAAGGACCCAATAAAAACCAGATACTTGTGCAACAAGGTTTAGCAATAATTTTAATTTGTTTTGTCCATTTCTAAGTGTTTCTAGGCTCTGAATTGACGATTACCTTACAGTTTGTAATTCACAAGTTCAGAAGTAGAGAGGTATTTTGAATATATTGAATGAAGTGTTTTGTTTTGAAATCTTATAAGGGCTCATTTTGAAATTCCCTTACACAGGAAGGTGTGCGCCATCCTGCAGCTTTCCTGTACTAGCCTTCTTTTGTTAAAATCCTGTGTGATTATAACACTGCAATTAGCCACTTAAATTAGGAGCACGCTTTCCTGGGTTGTGCGATGAGCCGATTAGTTCAACTAGTTCAACAATCAATAAAATTGCCAGTCTTTGATAAACTTTTATTATAATCCTTGTCACCAGACCACTTCAAAAGGCAGGGTGTATCACTGATGCATATAATCCATCCGCTTTATGACCGAGCTTTTCTGAGCGCGCTTAGCTTAGGGGAATCCTGCCTTCTTTCTGTGTGAAAGCGTGGTAGGGTATTTCAATATGAGCCCTAAAGGGATGATAGAATACAATGCTGCTCTGCTCAATCAGGGGGATTTGTCTTATTCAGTAAAAGTAGGTAAATTTTGGGTTCCAGTATGCACTGCACTTGATATTGTGCTGCAGTACTTTCAAGCTATGTGATAATACTTTCCAGGCATAAGATACTATCCAGTCTGTTCTCATGGCACAAGAATACTATCCAGTCTGTTAGGTTTGGTTTGGCTTACTTGTTTGCAAGGGCCATACAATATGTAGTCTGCAGCTATTATGTAGTTGGACATTGCAGTAATTCCTGGTAGCTTTTACAAATTTGAGTGAGAATAATCAGAATATGTCATCATGCTAGTGCTCATCACTGGGAGAGAGCTTTAGGGAGACACGGCTTTAGGGAGACACAGCTTTTGGGAGACACAGAAGTGCATCGCTGCCACTTAGACAAGTGTTCTGTGTATTAGGTTTGAAAAGAGAAATCTGGCAACTCTTGGTTTGTGTGACTGTTTGATGTCAATACTCTCTATCAAGATATGTAGATGAGGTTGTTTCAGGTGATCTATCAGCAGTTAATGGGTATTCCCCGGCGTGTGGATTCTGTCATCACTCTGCAATCATCTGTGATAGAGGTTGGTGAATATCAGAAGAAGGAAGGTTACTATTGTAAAAGAGAAAACTTAAAAAAAGCAATCAAGGAGCATTCTGCAACTTTTGAATTTGCATCTTCCTTCGGATTTTGGATCACTGTGTCTTTATTTTTTGATTGATTTTTAACAAATGTGTACATCCATATCAAAACGATGCACTTGTCCGCTGCTACATGTGTCTCATTTCACATAATAGCTAGGAATAAATACCAGACTCATCTCAAGTGGAGGTCACCTCAAATCATACCGAAGTCACTTGATTTAGGAATACAGAGAACATATTCCTAAACCATGTGACCTGGGGATGATTTGAAGTGACATCTACTTGAGATGAGTCTGGTATTTATTCCTAGCTATTATGTGAAAGGAGACACATGTAGGAGCTGACAACTGCATCGTTTTGATATGGATGTATACAAATGAGGTCTTAAATTTTAGCTAAAAACTACAGGTATTAGCTGCTGGTTCTAATTATGACATATATGCCTTTGTTTAGAATATACAGGGGTGAAAATAAATGGTACCTTAATTATTTTGCAGTCTGTATATGATCTTAATAAATAATTTGCCTGCAATCTGAAGGTTAAGCTGTGAAATGAATCTGTAAGTTATATGTATCGTCATATTTAACGCATACTGACGAATCATGTATAACTAAAAACAAGGCTTTTTTTTTATAATAATGTCTATAGAGGGCGACATTACTTTTCTGTAACATATAGCCATTTTTGCCATTGCCACTGTCTGCCTTCGACGTTAGGGCATTTCATGGGTTATTTATAGGAACGGTTCAGAGTAATCTGTATTCAGCAATATGCTGAAATCACTTGCTTTACTTGTCCAGCATAGCTGTTTCCAAATCCATAACAACCAGTCCAGTGTCCTGTTTCAATACATCCATGTTTGTTTGAGGGGGTCTACCAGGTTTTCTGTTTCCATGCTTAGGTGTCCAATGGATCAGCTTCACTCATTTTCGCCCCACAAAACATGTCCTGCTCTCTCTCTCTCTCTGAGCTTCTGTGAAAGCTTCAGTAGGTCACCATACAACTCTTTATTCACTGCTTTCAATTGATGTTGTATACTATACACTTTAAGCATTCTTGTGTAGCAATCATCAAGTTCTTTACATAGTCTTCACATCCATAGGTTAGTACAGAAATCATGATGATATGGTAATTGTGATCGATATATGCATTTTATAAAATGGATCTACAAGTATTAGGCAGAGAGAATTAGTGGTACCACAGTGAATTATGATGCATTCATTCCTTAATTAGTGGCGTAAAGAAAAAAAGTGTTTTTATTGAGGAACTTCAGGAAGTCTACCAAATTAATAACTTCTGCCGCGCTCGGTTCCTACATGTTACGAAAATGCATCATAGCAGCTGTAAGAAGTTTGCAGTTCTTGTTTTGTATAGTTTTATAGCACACAGCTAGTATGCCTATTTACTGATCTAAAGCACAAGATGAATTCTCTAACTTTTTATCAGTGTAGCTTTTACCACAGAAATGGTTAAATCCATTAAAAGTGCACACTTCATGTGTAGAAGTTTTTGGAAATATCTCCCACAGAGGGAGTATGAATTAGAACATTAACCAACTCTATTTGAAACTCTCCCTCCCTCTGTGGAAGATTCAGGTTGAATCTTTCTCAGGTGTATGACATTCAAATATAGCTGCCTAATGTGTTCATTCCATTTGAAATTCATACTCCCCCTGTGGAAGATATTTCTAACATCTTCTACAGGGGGAGTGTGGGTATTCTAAATGGAGTAGCCTGATGAAGAAAAAACATGCCTTGGTTTCCTTAAATGAAGCTCCAATATTCACAGATCAGTTATGCCTTTGTGTCTCTTTATTTGGAATTTTTGACCCTCACAAAGGACCATTTCAACTTCCCGAATTTCTTTTTTCCCGCAAAAGAACACAAATATTTAGGTATCTTGGGAAAAAAATGCATATCTTCAATATGAAGGTCAAAATTTTCAAATGATGAATGACTTTTCATCCCACCTACATACTCTTTTAGTAATATCATTAGATTTATAAAGTTTACTTCAAGGACTGTTAAATGTAAAAAATATTAATTTTTAATAATTTGCCATAAAATTTGTATTATATCGCAAAAAAAAAAAAAAATCATAATTATTTGATATCAGAAGGATATTCCTTCAGAATGTAATTTGATGTGTCTGATGTGCTCTCATGTCCCACTAAACACAATGTGAACACGTTGCTATTTAATCCCTTGAGGGTATTTCCTTGATCTATCAACCATTTTTGACTTCAGAAAATATTAAAGATTTTTCTTGGTCCCTGCCGGATTTCTGAAAGTCGCTGTAAAATATATCCAGCTTCAAGAAATTGGTTCTTTGACCGTTTGTCGATTTGTTCACCCCAACAGACTGTACTTTGTTATCTTTGATCATATTCCTTCCATTCCAAGATGATCAAGCAGATCCGTAATTGAGCATAAGAACCCATCAATGCGAGGTCATATTGTGGTGTCTTCTCACCAGCAGGAAGTAGGCTTTTATACGCAACAGGATTAGACATGGCCCTTGAAAGCCCATGCGTGCATCAAAGAAACGTCATGGCAGACTAAGATTTTTTTTAAAGTGCACCGCAGTTATTGACTCTGAATAGAGTCCATACATGCATAAATCTTGATTTATGTTGCGAAGTCTGATTATGTACTCATTGGATTAAAATCTGCTCCCTCTTTGAACTTTTTTTTTTTTTTTTTTTTTAAAGTTTTTTATTCCCTGTTCTTGGAACTGGTGGAGGGAGAAAAAACATACACAATGGGCCACCAGTTCCCAACGATCATGAATTAAAACATAATATTATAGTCAAAATTTTTAAGAACAGGTACAAAGGACAATCACAAAAGAGACAAAAGACGATGGACAAAGAGAACATTCACTCTTACAAACAAAACACAAGCACCAGTCTTGTGTCAAACAAGTGCACACATTACTTGGTTACACCCATCTTGATCCTGCCATAATCAGTTTGAAAATAATTGAAGAAAAGGACAACAATTTAAGATGCTTCAAGATCAATGGTCCATTTTTTTTTTTGGAGCCGCAGTTTACCTTTACTTTCAGCAATTTTATACTCTATTTTCTGCTTCAATTTGACCAAATTCAGAAAAGCATTGAAACTAAGGTTAGTCTGTTTAAATCTGCACTTATGAATGTAAAATTTAAGGCACAGAAAAAGGAAATTAATACACAGGTCATGTTCTGAGGTATCCCTGCTCCCTCTTTGAACTTAGCATCCAGACTTGGGAACATTGTGAGTATAGCTCTATCCCTCGACTAGTTGATGGTTACTAAGAATATCATAAACTGAGCTAAAAAGAAATTTTTCACAAGGTCATATCTTGAAATCCTGTCCATCAAATTGAACCAAAATTACACACAGATTTACTTCAATACTCTACTCTTAACACATGTCAGTAACCAAGCAGTTATCCAACTGACACAACAGCAAAATGCACTGACATGGGACAGCTTCCTGGACCACATTCACAGCCCAGCCCTGTTTCATGAAAAAAGTGTATGAAATGCAGAAAGCAGCACCGTTTTATCATCTGTGCAAGGATCTTGTGTGCATTATCACAGATTTTTTGTCCTGGGTGTCAAATGTTGGGCTGTGAAAGTGAAGGAAGCCCAGGAAGCTGTCCCATGACAGTGCATTTTGCTGTTGTGTCAGTTGGACAACTGCTTGGTTACTGACATGTGTTTTGAGTGGAGTATTAAGGTAATCCTGTGTGTAATTTTGGTTCATTTTGATTGACAGTATTTTAAGATATGACCTTGTGATTCACAAGTTGTAAAAAATTATAAGTTTCTTTTTGAGCTCAGTTTATTATACATCTTGCTGACTTGGGTGATAGAATTTTTGTGGGCCTTATGTCTAGCATTAGTTATATACTTGTCCCATACTCTTTGAATAAAATGTTTTGAAGAGCATCGTGCGCCCGGGATCATGCGGAGCAGGCACATGCAGTGGGAACTGAAAGAAAATGGTGCTGAATCCTGCTCCAAGTTTTGTAAAGGTGTTGCTGCTGTTGTTGAGGATCTAATCTGTCCTGAATAGTTGTTGGACAAAAGATGTTTTCCGAAAAATCTGTGGTGTCAAAACTAATTATGTTGATCATTGTTTTATCATCATACTAAATGGAATAAGCTTGTGGAATGTAATTGTATTCACTCCCTATGTAGTAGGAATGCAATGGGCTATTCCAGTTGATATCTATACACCCCCTGTTGAAGACATTACCTTAGGGCTCATATTGAAATACCCTACCACGTTTTCACACAGAAAGAAGGCAGGATTCCCCTCGCTAAGCGCGCGCCTCAGGAAAGCTCGGTCATAAAACAGATGGATTATATGCATCAGTGATATACCCTGCCCAGGATTTTAACAAAAGAAGGCTAGCAGAGGAAAGCTGCAGGATGGCGCACACCTTCCTGTGTAAGGGAATTTCAATATGAGCCCTTAATCCTCCACACAGGAGTGTGATCTTCAAATGGGCTTACCTAAATGGGGACTCCATTTGAAATTTACACCCCCTGTGTGGGAGATTAAGGTCATGTCTTCCATAGGGGGTGTATGGATGTCAAATTGAATTGCACAATATCTCAAAATGTATCTAGGAAGAGTCTTTTTTTTTCCAACTGAGTAAAAAATTCTGACAAGGAAGTTACGGAACATTGACCTGCGCTTAGAAAGTGCAAAAGGATGAACATAGGAACCGAAAATGGATGGAGTGCTAATTAAGGACTTCTTGATATTTTCTCTTCAAATACAGAGGAGCTAGTGTTACATAGTGATTAAGACATTCAACACAAAGATCTCATTTCATGTGTTTTGTCGTCCGCTTGTAGGATGGAGGGAAGGACCTATTAGCACTTGGAAGAGGCTGACTTGTTTTAAAGACAAATTGGATGTTAAAAATAATGATATTAGTCTTAAACCCTGCATGTTCTTTGTAGAAGGGAGTTACAAGCTAGCAAAGTATTTGAAAAGGTTGATGGCCCTTTCGTGAAGATATTTGATTGGTTACTCCCCATTGGCACTACCAATAGCTGTTCTGATTGGTTACAAGTTGGGTTATATTATGTATTGAGCCAATCAGAGATATGGTATAAATAGTCAATAGGACTGATGGGGCTTAAGCTTAAAATTGCTAAGAGGTCTAAAAACTGTGTTTGGCCTGGATAAAATCCATCAGCCGTCTACACTACGCATGTATTCAGTATGCTTCAAGTGACGACTGAATAACATACAGTTCATGTTGTGGCGAATTCGTGAAAATATTTTTTGCGACCTTGGTTATGCGCCATAGTGCGACTGACTAGCAGCGCCTGTGTTATGTGTTGTATTTACCATGCCGTTGTATCAAGATCACGCTCTGCAGTTCTAAAAACAACAAACTTGGTCTTGGACACAACTGCACAGTCTCGGTGAAAGTTTCAATGGACTTCTGGTTGCAAAAATCTGTCACTTTTTTTCCACATAGTTTTCTCAGTCGTCAATCCAGATGGTTGATGAATGAGGGCAGCAGTTTAGGTTAGGCCTAACTAAAGTAGCAATGTCTAAGTCCATTTTAAGCTGTAAACATGGATTCAGTATCTGAGATCATTTAAAATCACCTGATAGTAGCAGGAAAACCACTGAATGTTTTAAGACCACAAAGTGATGTGTATATTTTGGAGCTTGTCACTAACTATTAATTCCTATGCTACTCACAAGATAATCACTGTACCACACGATTATACACAGCCTCCATCTGCCCAGCCACAATCCGACTTATAAAGGAAAACCACCAAATTACTCAACTACCAAAAGAGTTTTAAGACAACTCTCCATTTTGAGAAAAGTATTTCAAATCCAGATAATCATTGCAGGATGAAAACCTAGACCTTCATAACATAGAATTAATAACCGACTTCCTGCATCGTCTTTGACGGACCAGAAGACCTATATCTTCACAAACTTATCAACTCAAGTCAAAGCGATTCAAAAGATTTCATCTTTTTTATTGAACGCAGGAAATTTAATTTTCAGAATCATTTAGCGATGGGGAAATTTACATCAATAATTTTATTTCTGGTACACTTGATGTTGAGGAACTGTACGAGTCATAAACCCTGTGATTGGTTTTACCCCTAGGTTTTATACCCTTTTGCTAGAATAGTTGTGTAAAGCGAGCATTGTTGTGGGTTGGAACTGAAATTAGTTGTACTTGTAGGCAGCGATTTGTGTGACAGAAAAATAAAACCCTTTCAAGTCATCAAAATTCAGTTTGTCAAGTTTGGAACAAGTGATTTCATTTTGGGCTAATTCCAGTTGAAATACATACACCCTGTATGGAAGACATGACCTTAATCTTCCACATAGCGGGTGTAGATTTCAAATGGAGTCGCCAATTCCGGTAAGCCCATTTGAAATTCACACTCCCTGTGTGGTAGATTAAGGTCTTGTCCTCTATAGGGGGTGTATGGATTTCAACTGGAATGGACCAATTGGCAAATATAAAAAGCAGTCTAATAAAGAAGAATATCTTTAAGTGCAACTGTAAGTGATGCAGTAGAATTTACAAAAATATACTGATCATAGGAGGAGAGCGAGTTGGCGCAGCGGTAGTTCCCTCACCTTGCACCACTGAGGTCCTGGGTTCAAGCCCCGGCCGTGCCCAAGGACTGTATGTGCATTTGGTTTATCCCGATTCCATGCTCACTCTCGCAGGTTTTCTCAGGGTCCGGTTTCCTCCTACTTTCAAAAAATCGGTGATTAGTTGTTTGGTTATCAAAAACTTCCTTCGCCCAATGGAATTTGGGGAACTGCACAGATAATTGGTGGATGTTACAATCTAAGTGCGGATAGTTCTGCACCAGGTTCTTCTGCAACTGGCCTAGATGATGCAATCTGATTGTGATGATTTACCATGGCAGCGAAATTACAGTGCTTTGAATCCTTTAAGGTCTAGCTGGAAAAAGGCGCTATATAAATCCGAAATTTTTTTATTTAAATTTATTTATTAACATGAGATGTTTTTGGGATATTGTTGCTACCTTTTCCCCTGTGACATTGCAGCCTTCATCAGTAGGGAGAGACACAGCCAGAGGGGGTGGGGCAGAGTAAAATTAGAACAACTGAATAAAAATATATTGTTAAATAAACCTCTTTATCATACAATCTTTAAACTGTGATTAAGTTTGTTTGTGACGAGAATTTAGGATTTTTGCCCCACAGGGCTACACCCTTGACTTTTCCTGCATGTACTCCTACAGAAAGGATATATATTTATTTAAGATCTTTGATCTTAGAACCACATCCTTCAAATGCCGGCCATTTACCGCATGCACAATCCTTTGGGCTGAGATTAAACTTTTCACACTGAAGTTGTGATTTATTGGTAGGAAGGAATGCTTGTCGGAAAGACCTGTGGGTTCATGCGGGGCAATGAGTGTTGACTTGTAGAGGGACAAGTGGAATTTCTCTAAAATTGGTTACTCCTTCATGTAATTTTACACAAAATTAGGGTTAGGGTTAAAGTTAGGGTTAGTTTAGTGTTAAGATATTAGGATTAGGGTTAGGATTAGGTTTAAGGTTTGGATTAGCTTACACGAAATAATTACATGAAGCATCGACCCTAAAATCAAACTTTGCCTTGGCTTTCCCACTTATCTCAAA
Source organism: Amphiura filiformis (assembly GCF_039555335.1). NCBI lineage: Eukaryota > Metazoa > Echinodermata > Ophiuroidea > Amphilepidida > Amphiuridae > Amphiura > Amphiura filiformis. The sequence goes on along the minus strand of NC_092647.1, from coordinate 3,708,612 downwards.
AAACCAATAAAAGTCCTGCATTTTCTTGGACCAAAATTTGATCATTTTGAGCAAACTTAGTCACTTGATATAGCTGTTAGTGGTTGGCCAACTGGATGACATATATCATTGTGATTTAGCATAATGCTGATTAACAGTTGACTGTGAACGGTCCCTATATAACTTGTGGCAGTGGTTTATGTGATTTGTTGAGCACAAGTATACTGCTTCAACCTAGAAGTACAAACCAAATCTGCGGCATCGGGGGTCAATGCTTTGCATCACACGCACTGTGTGTTAAAAAATATGACGCATAAAGAGCATGATGTGCGCGGCAAGTACAAATTGCGCAGCAGTTGGCGCGCCAAAGAAGTATTTACACACGCATTGCACTGAAATAATTATTATCATTTACAGTTTCCAAGGTCTATTTACTTTGAGTTGACGGTTTATAGTAACAAATGCAAACCCAACTTTTTATGTAAAACATTGGTAACATCATCCTCGGGTAACAATATAATACGATACAATAGGTTTATAGTTTTGACTGCTCAGTGCCAGAAATGGGTAAGTGCAATAGCTGCCCTGTGAACATTTGGCAATGTACACACAGTATATTGTACTCATCTACACATGGCAGCTATTGCACTTATTCACTTCTGGCACTGAGCAGTCAAATTGTATGCTATTTGGCTATATACCATGATTGCGATGATATATTACCATTTATATCACTCATACATAAATTCTAGACAGTTCATTGGTTGATTACCATTTGCCATTTTTACCATCACCCACTCCGTGTGATAGTCTTTACCATCATGTGCTTTGCCGTAGTGCGCCTGCGCCAAACCGTGCGCTGACTCTTGGACTCGCCGATTTAGTTATGGGGTGGACTCCAAAATGTGAAGTATATCACTGCAAAACATGGTGTTATGTTGATGAATAAATGTATTTCCTACCTTAAATAGTATTTTAGTAATAGAATTTATGCATGAGTGATATAAAACAAATATTAACTGTCTTAAATTCAAGTAATGGTCGAAATATAATCACTCGGTGAAAGATGTATTGTTCCATTCCACTCGCCGTTCCGGCTCGTGGAATGGAACAATCCATCTTTCACCTCGTGATTATATTTCACCATTACACTCATAGACGGTTAATATTTGTATACTCAAGATTCAACTAAGCTATGTTGTCTCCTGTTCCTTTCTCCAGATCCATAATAGTTGTGGTGCCACCATATTATATAAACCACAAGAGTGCTATCAATTGACAGGTCTAATCCAGCTCAGTTTTATCTTGTCTTAACCCCATGAGCACTACCGTCCAAATTATCTAAGAACTATGTTGATTGGTTACAAAGAGAGCGTAGTAGATAAAATAGTGAGTTTGGTTGGAAGGAGAGGGCTAGCTTAAAATTGTTAAGAGATCTATAAGGTCTATTTTGATTGGTTACTGAGATGATTATATCATGTAATTAACCAATCAAGGGCTTTGTGAGAAAGCAGTTGTGCCTCTTGCTAATAATTATTCAACACATTTCATTTTTCACATAATAAAAATAAACAAATTTGATAGTTACCTCTAACCTTGAAGCTATTATCACAACCTAACAAATCTAAAAACAAAGTTCAAAGGTTTTTTTTTTTTTCAATTTAACTTGGGTTATGTTGCATGTTCTCATACCTGCGTGCGAAGCATTCATTTCCAGTTTCTCACTCTTTTCCTGTGGCGACAATCCTTCAGAGAATTATTCTATTTTATGAAGTTTGCACATAGCTGCAACTTGGAACTTTGAATCTCAAACAGATATGCTTAAAATATCAGTAGTAACTATTCTTTCCACGCCTGCCCTCTCTCCTAGTCAGCTATTCCATTTAAAATCCACACTACCTCTGTAGATGTTTTGCAAATATCTTCCTCTGGGGAGTGTGAATTTCATATAGAATGAACCCATTAGGCAGCTCCATTTGAATATCATGCACCCTCTGATTACAATTTAACCTGCATCTTCCACAGAGGGAGGGGATAGGTTGGAAATCTTACACAGAGGGAGTGTGAACTTCAAATGGATTATAGCCTGTATTCAGTTGCATTTCACATGAAGGAAGGGACATGAATTCAAGGATTTTCAAACTTATTTTGGACAACAAAAATCTTGCAATCAAGAGGACGATGCAAAGAGAGTTAACAGTGCTATAGATATAATCTTTTTGAATGAAAGCTTGGCACCACAGTGTCTGGACAAAGAAGACAATTCCTGTGACGTTCTATTAGAAACAAATGGGAGGAAGCTCCATAAAGGGGACCTGGGATGGCATGACCCTGCTCACCTAGACAACTGCATTACTTTAAGCAGTATGACAATGACATGTCATGATGATGCACAGTCTGCAAGCCATGCATTACTTTTCCATGTTAGATTAGTAACATGCTGCGTATGAGTGTCCGATAATGAGGGGATGACTTCAATTCCCAATTGAATTTGATAGAATGTACAGATTATATTTAGACTTCTGTTTTGCAGAATGCAAACAGCAATGACTTTGAATTGAACTTTGCCAGGCGCATAGCTAGGGCCGGATTTGCCTTTTCGGGGGCCCTGGGCCATGCCAAAATTTGGAGGCCCTCAAACTCACTGTGCCGAGGAGGGCATGTGTATTCAAGTGGCCAAGTTTAAGATCGGCAGCGGATGCACTAAAATTTAGAGGGGCAAGCATATTTTGCTATGACTTTCGCCTGTACTCTTTGATTCTACCTCATTGATAAATCCACACATTTACATGGGCACACACTTTGTCTATTGTCAACTGCCATCTAGTGCCAACCTTACATAAACTTGTTATTGTGAAGTTCCAAGCTAATTTGCACACTTAATGCTGTGCACAATATTTGGAGCATGTCATGCACCAGTACTGCTGGTGCGCACTTGTAGAAAACATTCAAGTCAACACGTTAGCAGTGTCAAGATCTAATAACAGTTGATAATTAATGAAATCCTGACAGTAGTTGTGACAGCATAATGTCATTGGCAGTGCCCTAAGCACTAGGAATTTATAGTACCTGCTTGGCCACAGTAGCTTTGTCTAATTTAAGATATGAGCTACATGTAGTCCCAGGTTTGATGGGAAGTATTCTTCATTAAGTTTAGCACCTTAGTCTTAACCCCCTGGACACTACTGGCCATCTAACAGCATTTCTGATTGGTTGATAACTTGAAATGCTCATTTCAATTGCCAATTATGACTAGGCTTTAAAACTATTTATGGTCAAACTTGCATTTGCAGATGATCTTGTTAATACCTTCCTTGATTGGTTCAAAATTGGACACAATATTCATTTTGGCCAATCAGCAGGTAGTTCACTTAAGTTGTTCGGCACCGACATGCTTCTGATTGTTATGAATTAAATGGCTTGGATTGGTCATCCATATTATGACACTAACCAGGTCGCAAGAGGCTTATTGCAGCAGAACACTGGCACCAAAAAAATTTCTATAGAACTGCCAATCTATGAATTTACTTTCTGGTGTTCTGTCAGAAACATTTTAGTTTGGTCATGTTTTATGTTCTTTCCATTCCTTCCTTTCTCTTTCTTTTTCTTTTTTCTTTTTCTTTTTCCTCTTTCTTTCATTGTTTCTTTGTTTCTTTGTCATTTTTCTTCATTTCCATTATCTATTGTTTCTTTTTTTCAGTTTTAAAACTTTAAATGATATATCACAATAAGGCCTGTATATTTTTGTTGTTGTATTAGCATAACAGGTTAAATGAAAGTGGGGTAGGTAGGTTTTTATTCTCTAAGTTCATTACTGCATAGCTAATGAAGTGATAACTGGATAGCTTATAATTTATTATCACCTTTGTGGTATCTTAGATATATCTCATCACCAGATCTATTCAATTATCCCCAGACACTAAGATAATGATACAGGCTCAAACCAAAATTGTTTGACCTCTTGTCAGGCATTCAGAAAGAACGCATAATATATTCCAGCAATGCTTTGAGAAAATTCAAAGTTCATTCTCAATGGTGACCTGACAGAGAATGAGCTCTAGCAAACAAAATGGTGCTGAAGTCCCAGAGTAAGCACACTTGTGATTGGACCTCCTGGCACAGAACAAGGCACATCATTGGTTCAGCCAACGGTAACCAATGGAAACATCATGTGGCCTCATTAAGGCAAAACCATTTCAGCTGCAGGGATAATTTTGTGTTTCATTTGACGAGCAAATTAAACTGCATTTTGTGATACTTTTTGTAACATCTTGAAAATTTTATTTTGTGCATATAATGAGCGTTTTGTAATTCAAATTTTAATGAACATTTTGCAATGTTTAATCATTTGATGCAAATTAAAATAGTTTGAATTGCAAGAATTGCGTCTTGCACCAATGCAGTGAGATCAATTTAAAGGAAAACACTCGACAAGACTTCTGCAATTGCAATTTGGCAATGTTTTTTACATAACATGTTGTCAATAATTTGGCTATTCCAGTTGAAATCCATACACCCTGTATGGAAGACATGACCTTAATCTCCCTGTCTTCCATAGGGTGCATATGGATTTCAACTGGAATGGCCCAATTCAATTTTATGAAGATGGCGCTGCCATGGACATACTTTAAAGGGAATTATAAGGGGGAAGATTCCTCAAATGCCTGTACGACTATTTTGAAATGCCCTGAAATCCTTTACTTCATCACCGCAACAGTCGTCAAAATTGGTGCGAAATATGAGAAATTTGTTCACTGTTGGCCAGCTGTGGAGATTTTTTCTCTCAATTCTTTTATGGATTACAGAAAATATGTTAGTGTCACAAAGACATTCAAAACCGTTTAAAGAACAAACACCATTGCTTGCTCAAAGATAATCATGTCATGAAACACAAGTAAAGCAGGTGAAGCTCAAATTGCTAGAGCGCTTACAAAGTTTGATGCTAATTGACCACTAGTGTAGTCTCCAAATTGTTTCTCGATTGATATTGTTGAATCAATATCTCAGTTTTGATCTTTGCCAATGATCTCAACCTTATTTACTAATTTTAGGCCTCCTTTTGAGAGGCATCCACAGTGTCCTCCATGTAGCAAGTTAGAGGAAGTTTAGCTTCCGATGATTGAGAACACCACAGATTGCCTCCTAGGCCTGTGTATTGTAAGATTGACACCAATCAGATAAGTTACAGGCTTAAAAGATGTCTTAAGAAAAACAAGTTGTTAATTGAGTATCTCCTATTGGGGTTAAAGAGTCAAGATTGCCTTCACGCACATTACAAAAGTGATGTGCTAAAACAAGTGGACCTGTTTGCTTTCCTAAGGATCAATTAGTTATAAAGGGAGCATGGTGACCGAGCGGAACAGGCTCAAACTCATAATCTAAAGGTTTTGTGTCCGAGCCCCGGTGATACCCTCATGTTGTACCCTTGAGTAAGGCACTTTATCAAGATTACTCCTCTCCCCTAGATATATAAATGGGTACTAACATTCTTAAATGCTGAGAAGGTAACAGACTTGCTATGAAGGAGGCATGGCGACCCCCCAGCAACATTTCACGGTGGAGTCTGACCTAATCGCTAATGAAAGAGAGATGGGGACTCTGTCCTGTAAAAAATGCAGGTTTGACTCCTTTACTTTCTTTTATAAAGGATCAGAGTAATATGCTGATAAGTTATGTCAACTTCAGAGCCAAAATGGCCTCTTTCCACTAATCATAGCTCACAATTTAACCTCAAGTTGTTGAGCATGAGTTTATATACCCATCACATTCAGGTCATTCAATGCATGTATACAAGTCTAAGGAGGTGAAAGAACTGTGCACTGATGGATGAGCTTGATCAAGATCCTAGTTTCTTGTCACCTCCAAGTTGTCAGATATAAATGATGTCTGTTCTGTCTGGATGATGCACTGTGTGTAATACCAGTCAGGTGCTGGAATTGCATAAGAGAAGCAGACAAAGGTTGAATAACCGTAGTACATTTCAAATATAGCAGGTGCAATACTGATTATTTTTGAGCCAGATTCGTATGACCTCTGCAATGTAAAAAAAGAGTTAATTGACCTTCGCAACGTTTGCCGATATTGTAAAAGTACAGATCAGTGGAAGTGCATTCACAGAAATCTAAATTGTGCATCACTGAATTGTGTCTGTTTTGTCAGTAACCAAAATTATCCATTTTTGATGGACAGCAAAAAATCAGGCCATCCCAAGATGCATTGGTGATATTTTGTTAACCCCCATGAGAACTACCGGCCTATTGGTCAAAAAGGAAATTTCGTTATCAATTGGACCAATCAGCAACATTGTTAGAATAATTTCACCACGCAAAAAAATTGGGGTGAATTATTTGCAAAACTCCATTCTGATTGGTGATTAAAATGAAGATATCATGTAATTGACCAATCAGAGGCAATGTTAGATCGGCAGGTAGTGCTCAGGGGGTTAAGTCACACATAAAACCTTCAATCTTGTTATTCTAGTTCAATCAACCAAGTCAATACACACATCCTGGGTTTCTGTACCGGAAGTCAGTTTGACAGAAATTCCTTTCCACACTACAGTATATGGATGCTAACAGCATGTCCGATAGTACCCCACACACATGATCAGCAGAGCGGACAGTACGCGTTCCTGTGCGACGTACGCTATGGATTATTCCAGGATACGTACGTAATTATGAGGATAATTTCGGTCAAACTGACTTCCGGTAGAGAAACCCAGGATCCATGTATTATTGCAACCATTTATCTTCCAGTCAAAACAATGGCCTTAATGTTGCAACCATAACGTGGAAGGTAGGCACATGCGCATTGCAAACAGGGCGTCCATGCCCCCCCAAAAAAAAAAAAAAATGCACCCCTGGTTAAGGACCTGTATTTGCTTCCTATTTTTGCCTGTATCACATTTCACAGTTGCTGCCTTTGACATGATTGGAGCAGATTCTGTCCCAACTAATATTTGTACCAAGAAACAATAGCTATTTATATTGTAAAATGTTCTTTGAACAACTCCACTGCCTGTACTATGCCTAGTCCAGATCTCGCACGTAAACAAAAAGCACACAAGTCAATATTATTGTTTTCAGTTGTAATAATTGTTATGATTTCTCATTTTAAACCATACAAATCCAATTTAATCAGTCCCAATGGAGTTGCCCTTGGACTTCAATTCCACATATCTGACTGTATAATATAAGCCAATATCCTGTCCCTCCACTAGCCTGCAAACTCCCTATCCCACGCCACAACCATGGTCATACCAGGATATAGCTAATAAGCAACTCTAAGCATGGTGACAAATCCCCTTCACATTAAATCAAGTAATTTTTCATCTAGCCATATTATATTGGATTCAAATAGAGATTTGTGTTGTAATTCAGTTGTAGCTCAAACATGCTCATCTGTCAGTGCACGGTTCTTTGACTGCAATAGGCATCTACATGCATAGAATGGCCTTTGTGTATGTTGGGTACACAAACTCATACTCTATAACTTGAGGTCAAATTTTGAGCTGTGGTTGTTGAATGCAGGTCGCTGAACTATGCCACTGAATATGAGAGCACTTTGACTTGTAGTGAATAGTAGGCCATGTAATACTCCCAAGAATAACCAGTCTTAAAATTAGATACGCCTTTAAGGTTGTTATTTCAGCAGCTTGGCACTTGAGTAATAAAACTGAAGGGATTGAGTCTAAATTAGGAACAAATCTTGGATCAAGATGGCTCAGATATGAAAGTGAAAATTGTGTTATATTACGTTTACTCATGTGGATTAAACTGCAGCAAGTTGGGTGATAGGCCAATGGACTATTGTAGACTATGGGTAAAGCTTAAGGGGGCATTGGTTAGGGGGTATATTTCACTGAACTTTTAACCCTTCTTAACTAAGTTACAAATACCCTTTAACCAGACGTAACTTTACGAAGGGTCCCTGTAGTATATCCTTATTACTTTCTAAGGGTTTAGTGCTGCCGAGATCCATTACGGGCCCGGGGTAAGATGAATGCCCCGGACCCGGGGTAAGATGAGGTCTCTTTCTTTGCTTTTATGGGCCCATTAAGGTATGTTTTCTTTATATTTTACGGGTCCCCTTAACCCCCATTGTCGGCAGCACTGTGAAGGGTACCGATCATAGTGAAATGGATTTTGTAAAGTTTAGTAATATGGACCCTAGGTCATTAATTTTGTCAACAGATTGTTTTGTTTCTCACTATTCTTTTTGTGAAATGATCGACATACGTCTATGATCTAAAGAGAAGGCATTTCATGAACGCAAAATATTGCACATACCGTCTTACTGGTTCACATGTAATTATACCATTTTTCACCCTGATGTGGCAGTGATGTCAACGCGTTGAGGCAGCCGTTTCATGTGCTTATGCGTGTGTACGGCAGTGCTTTGAGCGATTTCAAGCTGTGCGCAATGAAATGCGTACCGACATCACTGCCACTCGGGTAAAAATTGTATAGTAGGCAATGCCAGCTTTTGATCTTATATAATGGAGTCAAACTAACATAATTCCATAAACCAAACTTACTGATTTTAGACTCAATGTATTTTCTGAATATATTAGCTTGGATAAATCAAATAAATGAAGGAAGAAAAAACAAATGAAAGAAGAAACATACAAAGAAGCTATAGTGAATATTATTCTAAAATACATGATGAAATATGACTCCATTTGTTACGATAATTGCAAAAAGAAAACATCAATGAAAAGCAGACTGGGTTAGTGCCACCTTAATGGGGTAACTGGCAAGTAGACCTGCTGATTTGATGAGGCATGCAGCTATATTAAGACAACCATGGTGACTCATGCCGTCAAGTTTCCTATGTTATTGCTGGGATAGTAGTGTGACATATAGCAAAGGGGGATGCTCGGATCTGACGGACTACGAATGGACCGGCATGTCAACCCCATTGGACCAAGACGACTGCACTCTGACAACTTTAGGAAGGAAATTATGCGCAGTTGCCGGAATACGGAAATATAAAACATTCAGTTTGATTGATTTGTAACGGGATACTGTTGAAGTGTTGTTGGTGATGATTACAGAGCCTAATTTTGAATAATTTGGACAGTTCTGGTTTTTTTAATGGATTTCTATGTTGGGATGACAGGACATTTTGAATAATTGATTTGGTCGTGTAGGAGTAGCGGAAATACATTTGAAAGTCATCCTGGTAGGTAGACTTGAGAGTGTTGATATTGTTTTCATTTCAGGATTTCTTATGTTTTATCATGTGTAGATCTAATTTTAGCTTAGTAATGTAATGTATACATTTTTATATGTGTAATGTAAGTTGTGGGTTAACCCTAACATAGCTAGGTACCACAAAATACCACAAGGATAACCACTGTGCATGCATGAATCGCAGGTGATGCGATGACGCAGTCACCCTCAGTGCTACATGATCGTGTGCTTGACACGCGAGGGGTCGAAGGTTCGAATCCCGGGGGTACCAAGTGACTTCTTCGTTCATCTTCTCTCCGTTTTTGTTTCTTCTTTAACGGCCGATAGCAAAAACCAGTGTTCAGTGTTGGGGTTAAGCTTTAGCGTTTATATATGTGTGTATAGGACTTTAGCATCTTCTGATTAGGCCCTTCATTTAACGCTGTCTAATAATGCTCTATTCGACCTAATTAGTACTCCTCCCCTAATAGACACCCCTTTTTTGTTTTTTTCAAGTGACTACCATCTAAAGGTCTGTTCATACTTTGCCTCAATTACTTTGCGGTGCGGTGCATTGCCGCACTGCATCATACTGCAAAATAATGCATTGATCAAGTTAAATACAAATACTTGGAAATGTGCCAAGTTGCGTTGAGTTGCGGCAAAAAATAATTGATATATCGGCAATGCAACGCACCGCGAAGGAATTGCAGTATAGTATGAACCGACCTTAAGTGGCCCCTATCAATGCACCTGTGCAACTTAGTTATGTCATATGTGATCATTTGACCTAATTAGGTTAAATATTTCAATAATGATAATAAAAATCTTATTCTTCTATGATGTAATCAATTAACATATCACTTAATCACTATACCTAATCTAGCAGTTGAGCAAACTGTTGATTACAAATAATAGATATTTATTTACCGTTTGGTCATTTGGTTTATATTTTGCAGGCTTCCAAGGATCACGAGGCAGAAAGTGCCAAACTTAAGGAAGATCTGACAGAGAAAGAAAACCAAATGAAGGAGCAACAGGTTCAGATGGAAGGTAAGTGGCATAACGAAAGTGAATTATATGGGGAAAGCGGCCATTTTGGATTGTTACCTATGGGAACCAGATAAGGTACATCTGGAATGAATACTTTGGTGTATGACCCAAATTCAAGCTACTTGTATAATGCGCTATTCCATCTAAGATTCACACTACCCCTGAGAAAGATTTTAGAAATATCTTCCACAGGGGGAGTATGAATTTCAAATAGAATGAGCACATTAGGCAGCTCCATTTGAATTTCATACACCCTCTGAGAAAGATTCAACCTGAATCTTCCACAAAGGGAGGATGAGTTTCAAATAGAGTTGTTAATGTGTTAATTCCATTTGAAATTTATACTCCCCATGTGGAAGATATTTCCAAAATCTTCCACAAGGGTAGTGTGGATTTTAAATGGAATAGCACAATACATATTCTAGACAGCACAAGGCCTTGCATGTCTTAGGACATGATTTGTCGGGCATTTGGCTAAACAGTCAAGAGTTACACTATTTTGCCTCCTTGTGACATACAAACATGGCCGAGTCCGTCTCCTCCAGTCTATTTTGTTGGTTCTACATACAGGACTACAGGTATCAGCAGGACTTACATTTATTTACTTCCAGTCATCATGGGAAACATCTCCAGTCCATACCTGCACAAAATAATCCTTCAGTTTATATATTGTATCTTGTCTCAAGTTGTGTGTATTTCGCAGTGACAGTTTTAAATGGTGCTTTGGTAACCTAATCCTGTGGGGTGTAGACATATGCGTAGAAAGGTGGTTTGTCCACACTGGCAACACAATTGCGTAAATGCACTGACGGCATGCTCAACTTGAGATGAGACACAGTATAGGACCCATGTCGTTCAAAGTATTTGGTAAATTATATTGCATTTCTGTGAAACAATAGTTAAGGGGTACTACACCCTGCCCAATTTGTGCTTATTTTTGCATTTTTTCTCAAAAATTATAGCACATTGGTGACAAGTAAGATATGTATATTATAGGGGCAAGGACTACAACTACTGCACTAGAAATTTTATTTCAGCACATACAACAGTTGTGGAGTTACAGTCAAAAATGAGGGAAAACCAATATTTGATCAATAAATCAATAACTACTTGCTTTGAGTTGCTGAATTTTCAGTACAGTATATGTAGTCCTTGCCCCTATAATATTCATATCTTACTTGTCACCAAGTTGCTATAATTTTAGAGAAAAATGCAAAAATAGGCAAAAAAATTGGCCAGGGGTGTAGTACCCCCTTAATATAGCTTTGCATTTAGATATGAGTGAAAAATTAAGGGATTAATATCAGCAGCCACGAGAAAGTCACTCATGGGAAAACATGCCCCAGTTTCTTCTCAACAGAAGGAAATCCATGTGCACATTTATGTACGCAATTATTGGCTCAATAGAGTAGACATTTCAATATTTAAGTCCAGGTACATGTTTTATTAACCAAAGTACAGTTTGCGCATTCTAATGTTGTATTTGACATGCATGGACATTTTCACTCAATTATGATGGTGCAACATGCAACTAAGAGTCATGTATAGGGATTGTTTTAGGTGTGGTCTAATGGTTAGGATACTCGCCTATGGTACATGAGGTTGTGGGTTCAATTCCCAGCAGTACTGAATTGCTGGGATATTGACTTAAGAAGAAAAAAGTCTGAATTTAATTGACAATATCTGTAGATTAAATTCAGACTCTGCTCTCCCATGGGTCATTTGAATTGGGCAAATGAACTATGAGAGTGCTGCATCCTTCTGAGGGGATATTAAGCCATCTATCCTACTATTATACTGTACATATAGTTCACAGTCAGTTTTGATAAGTGTAGGGTGCTAACCCTTGACTGACCTAATCCAGCTTGGTGCTGTGTGGATATTCACAATCTAAGTAGGGTTGTAGATGTGCATGCATGGTGGATGTGAACTGATGCTGATGTTCACATACAGCTATGCTTTGATATGGTGTTCACATTAAGCATAATATAAATTTGGTATTTGTTATTAGTGACTATGGCCATGATAAAGTCGCTTTTATCTCAAGTTGAGAGTATAACACCATATTGGATTTCGCAGTGGCAGATTCGAATCGCACCGATTTGAATCTACCTCTGTAGCTGTGAAACCCAACTTGAGACGAGGCACACTGGAGTCTACACTCTGTTTGCTGCCATTTCCCCATATGCTAATACCCCAAGTGATATCATATGTGACCGTCCACGGCGAATGAGCCGTAAATTCCTCCCCGGTCAATTTTGTTTTATTTCGTGTTTAAAAATAAACATCATAAACTTAAAATGGTATATCATTTGACTTCAAACGATATCCAGAAGCGGGGTTATGGTTTGTTAAACTTTGCTCCTTCAACAAAATTATAGCTTTTTACGCTTTTACATGTGTCTCTTTTTCCACATTGTTGGCAATAAATATCAAACAGTCATAATTGGCGGTCATTTCAAATCATCCCCAAGTCAACGAGGTTTAAGAAAGTTCTTTCATTGTTAATTGTTGGTTATGCATACCTGTACAAAATACAATGCCTGGTAACCCACCACTTGAACAGGATTTAGCAATATAAGCAAACAAAGACCAGAGCTATTAAAAGTTCTATAGCCATCTAAGGTAGAAGCTTATTATCCACTTCAACAATAGGATTATTGATTAGTTTTTGACTATCGAAATGAGACGGATGTCGGGCCAGCTTAAGTTACCGATGAATATGACCTTCGTACACATTTTACACCGTAACTCAGAATACAATTTAGGGAATTTACGGCTCATTTGTGCTGCCGGGTCACATATAAATAAATGCTAGGTACAGTTTTGGAACATATCTGCACCTACACACATAGGATATTGCCAAACCTATATATGCCATAGCGACAAAAGAAGGCTAGCCCGTCTATGTATTAATAGCTATTATAAGTGGCATGAGTGAGTAGATTTCTTATTTTAAACAAATCCACCCAAATCAGGATGCACGCTTCCTGGGTTACACCTCCACATGGCTCAACATATAATGCACCTCTTAAATGCCTTACCTACCAGGGCTCTATTCACAATATTCTCTCTACAAAAGAGTGAAACGGTCACTCTTTTTAAGAGACCTCCTTTTTTAGCAAAAATCAGTCCAGCGCTTCAAGCAGCCCTATATTTCCTTTATTTTTGAACTTTTTCAATATTTTCCTATATTGTTACAAAATGTCCTATAACTCCTATATTTATTCCAATTTTTTTCACTGGCACTGGTGAATTTTATGTCAAATTCAAAATTTCCGCAAGATCACAAGCATTTTTGTCAATTTTCAGCAGGTATTAGTACTAGTTGGTAGTTTGTACTGGCCTCTATTTTTTGCCCAGTATATTAGGCCCATTTATATACATACCAGTTCGAAATGATGCACACATGTAAAAATTGAAGTATCTTTGGGACTTTTCCCCTTAACTGGTCTCTGATACCCACTGTATTTGACTTTGGCTGTCCTATATTTGTCCTATGTTCTTTCAAAATGTTCCTATTCCTATAGTTTTGTAAGGGCTGGCTTGAAACCCTATCAGTCTAAAAAAGAGCAAACTTTCATTGTGTGACAGTGATGTGCCTCTCTTGTGAGGGTAAACAGTTTTAAGTTAAAAGTTGTCACCATTCTTTTTAGCGTGGAATGTACCACTCCAAATAGAGTTGTCCATCATGCCACTATTTTCACTCTAGCATTTACAGAGTATGTGTGAATTTACCATAATGGCAGTCTGACAAATTTTTCGAGAAAAAATGCTGTATTTGGAATACCAAAATTCAAAAGAATGAAATTCAAAGAACATTAGTTGACCAGCTCTAAATGCCTTTTAAAATTTGATTCAAAAAATTGGAAAGCTGTTGTGAGTATCAGTTAACTACAGTATGGAAATACTTATATTTGAGACCGTAATATGGGAAATCCTGAGTAATAATGCATTTAGTGTGTTTTCTTAATATAGCTACTGACCTTTGCACTTCTTCTTAAGCTGACAAAATGCCATAATTAATTGGTTTAAATGAATTGTCCACTATCTTAAACTTGGGACCATTCCAAAACTTCATAGAAACGACTGACAACCTGTATCTATATAAACAAACAGGTAGCTTTACTGTGATATTATTATTAATTAGGGGGCAAAGCAAGATATCAATGAAGCCTTATGAACATAAACTTTCATGTAATTATAATTTGGAAGATCTACAATCTCGGTCATAATAGTTTGAACACTTTAACATGGGTACTTCCGATATGCCCCCATTCCCCCGATCAATGTTGGTAGGTGTTTTTTTGGTCAGGCACCTAAAAACATCCAACATTGATTGGTGGGGCAAGGGGAGGGTTGTAGTAGTAGGGATGGGTTCAGACTTCACACCAAATAAAGCAAAATTTTAATATGCCAAGTATATAACAGAGATACGGTTTCAAACAGTCCTTTTGACTCAAGTGTTCAAACTATTGATGTCCGGGATTGTAGATCATATAGATTCCAAGCTCCTTAAAATGACAGGAAACTTTGTGGAAACTGTTAAAAAGTCATAGTTTGGGATGAGTGAAATGGTTAGGCAAGCGGTTGTATGTAGTTAACCTAGTGGGTTAGTGCTAGTGCTTGTGACTGACAAGGCAAGACGGATGGGACGGCTTTAAGGGATTCAGTGTCACATGGCACGGTTCATAGCAGGGTGACCACTTGTAAGTGCATAATGTCAGTGCTCTGAATTGAGGGCACAGGCTGTAATATGTTGATAGTTTTACAGCAGGTCTTCTGTGCGTACATTTTGATACTTGTCATTTGGGGACACGCACAAGAAATATGCTTTGTAGGTGGGTTATACACCAATGTGTTCATGCATGTAGGGGCTATGTTGGTGTGTCTGGTGCGTAGGGGGGTGTATTCGTGAGGGGTGTAGGGGTGTGTGTGTATATATTTGAAACATACCACTGATATCAACTCGCAAGTAAGAAGGGATCAAATGTCACATGATTTCTGTCATTCCTGTTGTCAAACCTACTCCTCTGAACCATTTCAGTATGCAGGATACAGAAGTTGGATGCATCAAATAAATAGCTAAGGATTAAATGGCTTAGGGGTACTACACCCCTCGATAAATTTGTGTCTATTTTTGCATTTTTCTCAAAAACTAATAACACAGTGGTAACAAAGTTATGTATATTATAGGGGCAAGGAATCCAATTACTACACTGGAATTGCAGTGACCCAAGACAAGCGGGTTGTTATTTATGATAAGAAATAAGGTACCGCTACGATGTACCTCATTTCCTATCATATATACTGAACCGCTAGTCTTGAGTCACTGAAATTTCAGTGTAGTAATTGGATTTCTTGCCCCAATAATATACATAACTTTTGTTACCAGTGTGTTATTATTTTTTGAGAAAAATACAAAAATAGTCACAAATTTACCACATGGGTGTAGTATCCCCTTAAAGCGTAAGATTACTATTTCCTCTGCAAAATTACACTGCACGCTGGAAAACTGGGTTGAGTTTATAAAGCAAATGCAGTACAAGTTACAAATCTGGACAATATTAAGCTGTTTTCAGTTGAAATCCATACATGCTCTTCCACACAGGGAGTGTGAATTTCAAATGGAGTCGCCACACATTCTGGTAATCCCATTTGAAAATTCACACTCCTTGTGTGGAAGATTAAGGCTGTGTCTTCCGTAGGGATGTATGAAATTCAACTAGAATAGCCCATTTTTTGGGCGTGGCTCAGTGGTTACGGCCGTGGACTCATAATCTGAGTGCTTGCTTGACGTGCGTGGGTTCGAGTCCCCGTCCCACCACCGTGTTGCGCCCTTGGGTAAGGCGCTTTGCCTCGCTTGCCTCACCCCACCCAGGTGCAATGGGAAGCTGTCAGGGGTAGTCACAGTCGTTGTACTGATAAACCCTGCGCCATTTGTAGGCTGCAAACGTGGTTCCGACATATTCCATTGACGGCGGAATAAATGTAAAGCGCTTTGAGGCTGTGTACGGCATAAAGCGCTATATAAATATCTACATTTTTATTTTTGTCACTTATGACCACAGATGATTAAATAAGAGATCTAGTATAAACAGGCAAAGTCCAGCCACCTCTGTTCCATGAAATGCCCAAGAGGATTCTGCTTCCTTCACTCCATTTTCTAGAGATTTAGAAGAGCTGATTGGTACTAATGACCAAGTCCAAATAAATAATTCTTTGAGAGGAGCTAAAATCACTTGTACATGATATGAGACTTATTATATGGATATAAAGTAATAGCCCCAAATAGATTTCAAATTTGATATCCTTAAGGGGGTACTACACCCCTCGATAAATTTGTGTCTATTTTTGCATTTTTCTCAAAAACTAATAACACAGTGGTAACAAAAATAATGTATATTATAGGGCAAGGAGTCCAATTACTACACTGAATTTCAGTGACCCAAGACAAGCGGTTTGTTATTTATGATAAGAAATAAGGTACCGCTAGGATGTACCTCATTTCCGATCATATAATACTGAACCGCTTGTCTTGAGTCACTGAAATTTCAGTGTAGTAATTGGATTCCTTGCCCCAATAATATACATAACTTTTGTTACCAGTGTGTTATTATTTTTGAGAAAAATGCAAAAATAGTCACAATTTACCACAGGGTGTAGTACCCCTTAATTAAAACCAAACCTTACAGTTTTTACACCAATATTCATAAGATCTTGTCAAGGAGAATTCTTATAATTGTCTGCGTATGTCACACAACAGAATAAACAACATTCAAGTTTCAAGGGTGCCCTATTTTGCTTTAGATATTATATGACTAAAACAGGGGTGTACTATAACTTTTTTGACCATTGGCCAGTCAGGCAGGTAACTCATAAAAAATTACCAGGCTGACAGAAATGTTGCCAGCCTGACATTTGCCTGAGTCAAAATACTATCAAATAAAAAAAAAAAAAACACAAAATCTAACTTTGACTATGTTGCTACCGTTTGACTGAATGAAAATATCGCAATATTGAATATATTGGCTCAGGGTTACCATGTTAGGGAACGAACCAAAAGATCGATGACGTCCTATAAACGAAACTAGTTTCGTTTAGGGGGGAGGGGGTAAAAATACTCGATTACGTTTGTACAAAAACATCGGTCTGAAGAAAGTGTCATTATTCATGTTATTATTATTATGTCAAAATTTTCAACATTTCATTATTACGTTTCTGGCAGGGAGGGAGGGGGTCGGCTGAGAAACGAAACCAGTTACGTTTATAGGACGTCATCGATCTTTTGGTTTGTTCGCTTACCAGTTTAGAAAATAGATTTGAGTCAAATTTAGCAGTAAGGTCAGATGCGTTTTAATCACAACATAACATATTATTTCAAAATATTGATTGATACGTTATTTCAATAAGTTGGTCTTAACATTTTGCATATCAAAATTAAACAACTGTTTAAGGGTATCTGTACTTAAGTACAGATCCTCTTCAAAGTAATTACTCTTAAAAGAGCAATCTCTTTTACACACCTTATAAGTTTTTTGTGGCCGATTATTCACCAAGGTGTGCAGATGTAGTGTAGTGCTTGGGAGGAGTATATTAATAACAGAGGGCGTGATTATAATTGAAGACAGAATTAAAAAGACTAGTTTGCGTATGACGTCCTGTCAACCAGACCAAAAATGCCATAGTGCGCAGGTCAGCAACCAATCACGGCGCGCCTTTGTCATGACGTCAGACGCAAACTAGTCTTTTTAATTTAGTCTTCAATTATAATGAACTTCAAATCAACTTCTTCGGCTGCTTTCAGTTGTTCCCTGGGCTGACCTAAAGAATGGAAGACGAAAATACATCCTGGTGGAATTGTGAGCCACCTACGTCTGGGCTTGAGCTACCCCTTCACATCAATCTTGCCAACATGGCCCAGCCAAGGTGATACGCCTCTTAACCACCACGCCCTTCAAGTTATTTTACCCTACATCAACCTCATCACTTGCCACAAAGTTCACATTATTGCCTTACTATTACATTGTGAATATTAAACTTTGTATTAAATTGTGTTATTTGTAGTGTCTATACCAGAAGGTTAAGTTCATCATTGTATTAGCAAAGTGGAAAAAAGTGGTCTTTTGTCACAGGAGATGAGGTTGATTGGAGGAAATTTATCGAGGACCCTCAGGATTTGGGCTCGTACTCCCACAAGGCTATCCCAAGAGGCAGCATTACGTCAAAATGAGAGTCACGCTAAGTGACTATCTGTTTAAGAACGGTGCCACCCCAAAGTGAGAGGTGCATGGTCAATACAGGCGGCTATCCCCTCGTTCAACCCGAACCGAGTCCTCCAGGGAGTCCAAACTTTATTATTCAGATTCAAATTGTTGAATTCCGAAACAATATCACACCCATTTCTGGTGTGAGTGAAGAGTGACAGAGGGCAAGTTGAGTTCATCAAAGAGGGCAAAAATGTTGTTCTTGCTGCTAATAGAGATTTGAAATGTTGTAGCTAGACATAGAGGAAAATGATGCAGAGACATGGACAAAACTTGCTGTCTCCCATGTGTTTTATCTTAAGACTGATTCAGTCATCAACCAGGCAGTCGATAAAGATTCTATCTGCTATAACAGATTTGAAATTTGGGAGTTGTTGTTATAGAGACATACATAATAAAGAGGATTTTAGACAATTTAAAGAGAATTTTAAGTCTTGCAGAAACATAGTGGACAAAACTTGCTATTTCCTGTGTGTTTTATCTTGAGATTGAAGTTTATATGTGCTATAACAGATTTGAAATTTGGGAGTTGTTGTTATAGAGACATAATAAAGAGGATTTTAGACATTGGTGATATTGAAACCGATTTCTTTGATGTTGAAGATGGGGTGAAACAGGGCTGTGTGTTATCACCCATTTTGTTTTGCATTTATATTAATGAACTCCCCAAATTAATCAGAAACGAGGACGTAGGTGTCCGCATTTGTGGTATTTAATCGGGCTGCTTTTTAAAGTCTTGCAGAGACACGGATAAGTTTCCCATGTATTTTATGTTGAGATTGATTCATGTGTTTCACACTGGAGGCATACGTCAGAAATAACCTGCCTGCTGTCAATACCCTCTTACGGTTGGGCTAAGAATTGCTTTTGTCTTTTCACCGATAAGTTGGAAACTTCTTTTTGTATAACAACTCTATCACTCAGTGATGATGTATGTGTACTGAGGGCTAAGGCTAAAGCTGAACTCCTTTTATTGTGAAACAGATATTGTTATCGAAATGTTCAGAAAAACAGCCTTTTGGATGCATTTGTTCACCTGATGTCTGACCTGCAAGAGGAGTCAAACTACTGAGATCATGTAACCTTAGTGTCTTCTGCTGATACCCAATATCCACGACACTGACTTTTAACCTTTGCCATTCTGTGATCTTACTGTCCTGCTCTTTTCAATCCAGTAAGATGGACTTCATAATTGAGAGTTCTGCATTTGTCATAATACAGTATTATTATTCTTCCTGGTCACAAGTGTTAGCTATGGTTCATTAGAGATCATCTACACCAGGCACAAAAAGAAACTCGTCAGTTATATTCATCCTTGCTGTTCAATAACTTGATAATGTTGGATTATTCTGAAATATACATTTTGTTAATTGGACTTTCCTTTCTCATTTGACACCCTGTTCGTGAAAAACGAACAAGAATTGACCAAGATATGCGCCTCCAAAGCCTCAAACCCCAAAATCAAAAGTTGCAATGGGAACGTATCGTTGTATTGCACACTAGCACCACGGGCCAATCAATAAAGCACACAGTGAAACAGGCACAATTGAATCGTTAAAATTGCAACTTTTCATTTTGGGGTTTGAGAGTTTGGAGGCGCATATCTTGGTCAATTCTTGCTCAATGTTCACGAACAGGGTGTCAAATGAGAAAGAAAAGTCCAATTAACAAAATGTATATTTCAGAATAATCCAAAATTATCAAGTTATTGAACAGCAAAGATGAATATAACTGACGAGTTTCTTTTTGTGCCTGGTGTAGATAAATGCTTAGCATATTATCCTTGCCACATCATTAGACGCTTGGGTTGACTCATATCTCCCCAGTCCTTCCTTCTTTTCTTTCTCTTTTCCCAAAAAAGCAGAAAGGGTGTTATTGTGAAGGGTGTCTTAAATTCTGCATGTGCACATTTGTTGATTTAGTTTCAAATGCTTTGCCCACCCCCCATTCCAGATATACTACTTTGTTATTAGTCGTTCATTGGTAATATTTTTCACTCACATTACGAATGAATATGTTTGAGCAGGTATTACTTAATCCAGGATGGGGGACAGATAAGGGGGAAAACACATGAAAACATGGTGCACACGTCAGACATAAGGTACGCCAAATGATTGTGGATAGAGAGAACTGTTAACCACAATCCAATTGATCCACTTTGTATTGAAGCAGATATATGGGAGCTAAAAATAATAACATTGATCTTGAACCATCACTAGTGATTACTAGAAGTGGGCAAAAACTTGAGGGGACATTTGTTTGCAAACCTGAAGATTTATGTCTGTCTTAAGTTTTTTTTTTCTGTTTTTGATTTCTTATTTGTACTTATCACTGCAAATTGAAGAAACATAGTGTACATGCTCTTAAGCTTTGGATTATAGGTATATAGATTCAAGGTTGTTCTTTGATGGGGGAATGATTCAGAATCAAAACATGCATTTTTTTTTGGAAGAAAGGGAAAATTTGCCAATGAATGATCAAAATTTACTTGGAATAACAGGTGCGGGGATACATTTGGTGAAGTCACAGTTACTCAGATGTTTGTGAGTTGTAGTAATGTCTAATGATGTATTATGAGCTATTCCAGTTGAGATCCATACACCCCCTGTGGAAGACATTCATAATCTTAATCTTCCACACAGGGAGTGTGAATTTCAAATGGGGCTACCTGAATGATTGATTCCATTTTGAAATCCACACCCCTTGTGTGGGAGATTAAGGTCATGTCTTCCATAGGGGTGTATGGATTTCAACTGGAATAGCGCATTTATGATAGGCACATTTGTACAGTATGCCCTAGCCATGTTATGCCCAACTAAAGAATTCGCTATAGATATTATAAGTCATTCTTAGCAGTGGCAGAGCGTACCTGTTGTGTACATGTACCGTACTATGCATGCTTCTGGATAGAGGTGTATGTGTGTGAATTCCTGAAGGCCCAATACATTCCTGAAGGCCCAATATAAAGGAAAGCATTAAAATACAAGGTACATACTGAGCAAGATTTAAGATGGTCACGATGAGAATTAAGAGATTTTAAAATGAGAATGATGAGGGGCAGGAAAAAGGGGGTAGAGAGAAGGAAAGAGGAGAGACGAGAGATTGAGAGGGAGTGAAGGCGGGGAGAGAACAAGAGAGGAAGGGAGGGAGGGGGAGTACAGGCTGACAGAGACATACACAAAATAGTGTGAGAGAGTGACAGAGATGGAGGAAAAGCCTGCATGAGACGGTCACATTAAAGATAGCGCAATAATCAAGTGTGCCATTCAACGACCATTTCTTAAGACAACAGGAAGATCATGTTGAGACATTGATGTGAATCATATCATTCACTGTAACCATAAATTTTATATAGTTACTGTAAATTATAGACAAAATGTAGAATGTTCACGCGAGAGCAAGATTCATTTTGAGGGATGCACCTAATTGCTCCCACAAGAAAACTACTATATGAGCATTTCACTGAGCCAACTTGTTAGCCAACTCAAAGCGGTGGCACACATATAAAAGCATTTGAATTTGTTGATTTGGCACACTAGGGAAAAAAAACTACCTTGATGTGATAACGTTACTGACTCCTATACATTATTTCCCCTCGTTGCAAGCATGTCAACAAACCGCTCTTGTACATGTGTGTATATACCAGACTCGATTAGGGTAGTGCGTATATCAATACTGCGACCAGCAAAGTGCACACATACCGTACTGACGCGAGTATACATAGTCCCACCCCGTTTTAGGGTGAACATTTTTCAAAATTGGGGGTGGGACTATACTCAAAAAAAAAAAAAAAAAAGTTTTATTTTTTCGGTTTTGTAGTGTCCCTGGACCTAGACCTAAATGCTAGGATCATTCATGGTTGACCTAAAAAAAAAAAAAAAAAATTTGAATTTTGCACGGTGTTTTGTGTTTTTAATATGAAAATTGATACTTTGTTTTCATGTCATACTCTATTAATGATATCAAAATGCATTGAATTTGAATGCATTTTGATATCATTAAGGGCTGGGGTATGAACGTTTGGACAGTATTTATTTTGGGACATTAGAGCACATCAGGCGTATCGAATTGCATTCTGAATACGAAGAATGTCATTCTGATATCAAATAATTTTGAATTTTGAAATTGCAATTTAATACACATTTTATGGCAAATCATTAAAATTGATATTTTTGATATTTAACAGTACTTGAAGTAAACTTTATAAATCTGATGATTTATACCTAAAGTGTATGTAGGTGGTTGAAAAGCCGACGATCAATTGAAAATTTTGACCTTTCGTATTGAAGATATTGATTTTTTTCCCAAAACAACAAAAAAAATTAGGTCTTTTGGGGGAAAAAATCCATATCTTCAATACGAAAGGTCAACATTTTCAATTGACCGTCGGCTTTTCCTCCCTGCTACATACACTTTAAGAATATATCATTACATTTATATAATTTACTTCGAGGACTGTTATATATCAAAAATTCGAAAAAATATCAAATTTTTATAATTTGTCATAAAATTTGTATTATATTGTGATTTTCAAAAATGAAAATTATTTGATATCAGAAAGACATGCTTCAGATTCAGAATACAATTCGATAGGTCTGAGGTGCTCTCATGTGCCACAAAAAATACTATCGAAACGCAATAAACGCTCATTTTAGATCCCTTAATAGAGTATGACATGAAAACAAAGTATCAATTTTCATATTACAAACACAAAACACCGTGCAAAATTCAATTTTTTTTAAAAACAACCGTGAATGATCCTAGCATTTAGGTCTAGGTCCAGGGACACTCCAAAACAAAAAAAATAAATAACGTAAAAAAAAAAAAAATTTGGGGGTGTGACTTTACTCAAGGTGGGACTATACTCGTGTCAGTACGGTATGTCGCAACCAAACATAGGGTGAAACAATGATGAGAGAAAAAGCAGTATAAGCCTTGATTGTTGAAACAAGATGTTTTGTACCTTATTTGCTGTGATCTAAAATGTTCATTTTAAGACATCACCTGGGATCAGTCTAAATTAAGGTTAATTGTAATAGCTGCTGTAACCATTACCCACACAAACTCCTCACAAAAATAATAACTTCAGTTCAAAATTTAGCATGTGGCAGCTTTTATATATTTTTGTAAAATCTATAATGTAGTCGGCCTACTCACAAAATTAACTTAAAAAGTACAGTAGGCAGTGCCACAATCAAATGTGTTTGTGTAATGTGTCAGACATTGCCAGGAGACACACAAGAGTATGGCTAACCTGTTTACCTATTTATTTGGGAATGGGCTGAGCATCCGGCTTGCTTTCATGTGAATGCGATGACGGATGACTTGGGCTGGGTGATCATTATATAGAGGACTTGGACATTTATTGATGTGTGTATAGGCGTGTGTGAGTGTTTGATTTTCCCTTGGATAGGAGACATTTTTGTGTGTTTTTCACGTCAAACTGGGACTTCATGAGGACAACCAGTTGTTACCATTTTCATGATGTAGCCTTCCTCCCGTTATTATAAATATGCTAAAAATTCACTTTTTACAACCGGGGAACTCTATTAAATGGTAAAGTAGAAGTCTCAGATTCAAGAACAGATGTTTTACAAAACTTCCAACTGGGGATGTTCCTCAAACTGGGGACCATCCTCGCTTCCATAGTATGTAATGTACACATCCCTTTAACATTAATTACAAGATTCATCACCTTAAATGATTGCATCTAGATATTCAAGAGCTCAGGGGTACAAAGACATAAGCCATTAGCCACCATGTAATTGTGTAGAGTTCATTTGACCAACAGTGGAGTTATGTCTTTGTTGCGCTGAGTTTTACACAAATGCACAGAGGCTAATGGATATAGATCTTTGTGCTGCAGATCCATTGGGATATTCCAGTTTAAATTCACACTACCCCTGTAGAAGATTTTGGAAATATCTTCCACAGGAAAATGTTTTTCAATTGTAATTGATCATTGTTAATCATTTTGAAACCTATACTCCCCCGTATTATGGCTGTACCACAGAATTAAAACCAGAGAACCAGGACTCGACCGCCATCTTGATACAGGCATGGAGCAAAATTTGGGGGTATTCGGTTTCCCTCGGAATGCGCTCGAGGCATTCGTTGTCATGCAAGCGCGACATGGACGATGGGCGCATTTGAGAGACGACTTGATGCGACCTGCACGCGAAAGTACCAAGACGCTTCAGATGAGACGCAGAATTGTTTTCGTTCGTCTCCAAGACCGTCGGCAAGGACCCGAATACCCCAATTTTCTCCCCATAGCTGACGGGCGCGATTGTACGTGGCGGTATAGGGAGTCCCGGTTCTCCTTCTCTAATTCTGTGGGCTGTACCTATATCTTCCACAGCTGGAGTAGTCTTGGAGTGAGTATTACAAATGGACGTTACCCAATTGTCTATTGTATTCAAAAATCATACTCCCTCTCTGGAATACTTAAGCTATATCTTCCACAGGGGCAGTGTGGATTTTAAATAGAATAGTCCATTGAGGGTCTTATAATCTACAGCAGCACATTAGTATACAGGCAACGGCAAAACTTTTTTTATAATGTTGCATCAAGAGAACCTCATAGGCTCATTTAACCTACTTCTAATGTTACATTAGAACTAGAGCTTGAATTTTCCTTAATGTACAAAGAGACAGTTATCAACTGGCTAAAAGCCAAGGGTTCTTTGATTGAATCCATCATCACAGATTTAAAACCCAGACTCATAGATTTCTTTTTTAGATTTGAACTTAAAGGGAAAAGGAATAATAAAAATGACAAAGCATTAAAAGATCCACTAAGGGATCATACAAATATTGACAAATGTCTTGTGGTTTTTCCTCATTTTTTGGAAATTATGCTTTTTACAAAACTCCCATTGCCTTTCTCTATAATGCTTGCTAATGAAGAGCAGATTTGGGACAGACAGAGAATAAGGGAGTCCATCCTATATCTTGATTTGAACCTCCACATTTTCGTCACTCGCAGTGCATAAATGCATCAACAGAAAAACCCCAGTCATTGCTAAAATGCACCAATGGCACAAGCTCATGGTGGCCATCTTGGATATGCGAGTATTGTGTACTACATAAACATTTCAAATGAGTATAACTCATTCCTCTTAAATAGTTTTAAAATTCAAGGTGGCCGCTCATGATGTGGCAGCCATCTTGGATGAATATTGACCATTTCTGTAAATCCCATAATTCCTTGCGGTTAGACCCCAGACGTCACACTGACTTACAATGCCCAGTTACGATGTTCGCTAAATGATGTGCGCATTGCTGTGACATCAAATGACGACATCTCTGGTGTATCTGCAAGAAATGATAGGATTTACCAAGAAGGTCAATTCCCATTTATGGGTTGTGCACAGGAAGCATTATTCTGATTCCAATCTTAGTAACCATAACCATTGCCCAAATCCTAACCTCCAAATCCTTGGATCTTAAATAAGGGGCAGCGTGTCCCCTAAACACTGTCTGTAATATGGACTTCTGGTCAAAAAACGTCAGCCATGAAGGTCATTCCCATAGCATAGGTTTTGTGTGTGAATTTTGGTAAATTTTAATGTTGTATTACGGGAATTCCAGGATACGTGAACCAAAGCTTACACCGGAATTAAATACAGACAGGTTTCTACCCTTTGTATATGTGAATTTATGGATCACATACCCCACGATTGTCATAATACAACACTGAAATTGACAGGAGTTTACACACAGAACCTATGGGAACAAATTTTGACGCCGATGATATCCAACCGGAAGTCACAGTATTAGCACAATGCTCAAGGGGCACCCCACCCCTAAATTCTAATATGAACTTGAAATGGTGACCCATATTTTGATGTGTTGTATATAGTACACATCGTCATTTTGTCGCCACTTAATGTGCAACATATACAAAACTGCTGTCAGAAGATAAAACCTGTTTTAAAGTAATCACATTTTATCATTTTTCATTAACTGTTTACAATCCTCAAACTGTAATAGTACCTGTTCTCTGGGCTATTCCAGTTGAAATCCATACACCCCCATTGAAGACATGACCTTAAACTCCCACACAGGGAGTGCGAATTTCAAATGGAGTCGCCCATTCAGTGTCGTCTGCTCCAAAATGGGTTATTCCAGTTGAAATCCATACACCCCCTATGGTAGACATGACCTTAATCTTCCACACAGGGAGTGTAGTTTTCAAATGTAGTCACCCATTCAGGTGACTCCATTTGTAATTCACACTCCCTATGTGGGAGATCCAGGTCATATCTTCCACAGGGAGTGTATGCATTTCAACTGGAATACCCCAATGCATTGGTTTATGACTTGAAATTTAATCTTGACAAAACTGTCTTTCATTTGCTCTGGTTTGACTGTTGGATTTAATCTTGACAAAAACTGTTTTTCGTTTCCTCTAACCTACAGAGAGGATGAAGGAGGAGGTTGCAGCCATTCGCCAGGAAACTGCCAAAGAGATCGAAGAGGAGCGATCACGCCACCAAAAGCTCCTCCAGGATTACAACCGCATGGAGCAGCGATGTGAGAATCTGAAAGAAGACATGTTGGCTCTGCAGAGTGCACCTCCAGGTGCACCACCAAGGTCGCGTGCCATCAGGACCGATAGCAACGAAGAGAACGAATCCGGTTATGGCACATTGTCAACGTCCACTACGGAAGATGCCGAGAATATAGAACGCGAAATCATGGTAGGTTTACAGGATGTGTGTAGGCATGATTAAGTTACATCGTGCAGAGCTTTGTTACCAACTTTGTTGAGGGAAGTAATATCCAATGCATGTATTCCTTCTTCATTTTTGGACAAGAGGGAAGGGGAAAGGTACTACATGAGGGAGGGGCATCTGCTCCCCCTTGGCTATTGATATGCACCCATTTTCAAGGTAAATTAACCTCTTTTGTTTTGGACAGAGTGAGAAGACACTTTGCATGTAGAAACCTTATTCTGTAACATCACCAGAGAGACAGGCTTATTGGGCTATTCCATTTAAAATCCACACTACCCCTGTGGAAGATTTTGGAAATACCTTCCACAGGGGGAGTATAAATTACAAATGGAATGAACACATCAGCAGCTCCATTTGAAACTCACTTCTCCTCAGGAGAAGATTCCGGTTGAATCTTTCTCAGAGGGTGTATGAAATTCAAATGGAGCTGCCTAATGTGTTCATTCTATTTGAAATTCATACTCCCCCTGTGGTAGATATTTCCAAAATCTTCCACAGGGGTAGTGTGGATGTTAAATGGAATAGCCCATTTAGCCACTAGGTAGAATACGAGGACCAGGACAAAATTGCATGCCGACATCATTTGCATCCAGGCTGAAGCAATCAAGACTGATAAAACAGTAGACATAGGTTTTGTTATTAATCCACACCCGTTTTCTGATCTCCCTTTGGTATAAACTACCCTCTTTCGGTAGGAGCAGGGCGAAGAACTGGCCTCAATGGACATGAGCGTTTTCTTGAAGCTGCAGCAGAGGGTGCGTACATTGGAGAAGGAGAAGAAACAACTGCAGGATCTGATGGATAAGAACGAAGATAACAACAAGAATATCGCCAGCACCACAGCCAATGAACTACAGGTGACCAATAACCAGGTGAGCTTGGGCATGACAATAATATTAACCCAATGAGCAATACCTGCTGATTCGCTGCAAAAGGGTACTATTATTTATTGAGCCGATCAGGAACATTGCAAGAATGGTGGTAGGGCTGAAGGAGCTTAATCCAATGAGTACTACCTACTGATTGGTTAAAAAAATGGTAATTTGAAACGAAAATGGTAAAGTTTCAAAATTGTGTTGGTTTTTATTGGGAGTTCAGCAAGATATCTGACGGCATTTCCCCATCCTCCTCCCCCCCCCAGGTGTCACCACTGGGCATGCATATCCAGGATTCAGTGTCGGCAGGGGCTCCTGGGTCTGTCATTTTTTGCCGCATACCCCAGGTGTGCTTGCGTGCGGTCCCTCCACCCCCCTTCAGGATGCACTATATTTATGCCATTGCCTTTACATATGCAACTGCGTGTACTATGAACTCACATTAACCATGGTACTGGCGATGTCCTCACTCACCCCAAAATTATGCAATTTACGAAAAACAACAACAAATTTGGTCACATAATACATTTTTTTAGATATATAATTAGTTTTAAGTACTGAATATTGGTTGTATAATAAAGTCATTGCTGCCACAGTCAAGAAATTGCAGCGATGCATGGAGTTTTTAATATTAATTGCTTGTTTTCCGGTCAAGTAGGAAATTCAATTAATGTAGGAAGTACAGGGGCTATTTGAGAAGAAATAAATCTGTATTCGTTCAGATTTCACAAAGTTATGTGTCTGAATTAAACTATTAATACTAGGCTTAGGGTGTAAGTATATTCCTGGTTCTGTGCTATATTTTGTTTTGTAGGTTAACAGGTTAAGTGTATACTTTGTGTTTTACCTTAAAATGGTATCTGTCCGTCAGTCTGTTTCTCTTATTTTTTCTCTCACTTTCCTTTGAATCTCTCTCGGGGTGTGTGTGTGGGGGTGTGTGTGCATTGGTAAACACTCCAACTGAGAACATTGTCCAGAATACACTTTATAACCGTGGACACCCAGCAACTGTGAATGTCCTCATTTCCTTTTTCCCCACCAGCCTATTGCGAACCTTATGGAAAATCCTGATTCCTTGTTTGGATCTTTGCATGTCGTTGTAGGTGTGTAGTTATGGTTTGGTATAGCCCAACAC
This sequence comes from Amphiura filiformis, assembly GCF_039555335.1. Lineage (NCBI taxonomy): Eukaryota > Metazoa > Echinodermata > Ophiuroidea > Amphilepidida > Amphiuridae > Amphiura > Amphiura filiformis. The sequence continues at coordinate 3,679,389 of NC_092647.1, read as the reverse complement.
CCCAAGTGGGGAAAACTTTTAGTAATAAAGTCATCAAAGTACACACACTATAAATACCTGGTTAATTTTTTCGCCACTTGGGGTGATTACTTAAACAGTTGCTGAAGCAGTTGCTGTAAGCAATTGGGCCAGGTATGCCTGTTGTAGTTTCTGGTAGTGTGTTCCACTCTGTGACTGCTCTTGTTATGACATAATATTTGTAATAGTCCATTGATGGCCGTGATAGAATGAGTGATTTGCTGTGTGAATTGCGGGTGAAGCGTGTTGCTGGATGTAGTAGGTTTGGGGCTAGGATGGCTACATGTAGGTTACCTTCTTGATCTTTCTGGAATAGACTGAGATGCGATATCTTCCGCCGCCTGGTAGCAAGTAGCAGCCAGCCAGGTCTTGTAGTATTTCGGTGACACTGCTACGTTTGTCGCAGTTGTTTTTGACAAAGCGGTGCGGCCCTGCGCTGAACAGTTTCAAGATGGTAGATTTGGTCCACATGTGACCCATATTGCAGCACAGTATTCCAGTGAAGTTCTGACGAGGGATGGTGTCTTTTTCTTTCTGTCTTTTTATTGTTTCCATCTTTGTAGCTCTTTGTCTCCTTATTTTCTCAAGGTACTTTTAATGTATATTGAAACTACTAATAACAGACATTTTTTAAGAACTTCAGTGAAGCAAACAAAACTGGAAACATTGGGCTATTCTGATTGAAACCCATACACCCCCTCTGGAAGACATGACCTTAATCTTCCACGCAGGGAGTCTGAATTTCAAATGGGCTTACCTGAATGGGTGATTCCAATATTGAAATCTATACCCCCTATGTGGGCAATTAAGGTATGTTTTCCATAGGGGGTGTATGGATTTCAACTGGAATAGCCTGCTGATTAACACCAGACTTATTCAATGCGTAACTCTACTTTTGGTTCTCTAAAATTCTGATTTTTTTTTTTACAAGAACATTTAACCTTCCATATCTTGCAAATAATATTTTCAGTGGCAAACATCAATTTACGACAAGTTTACCGATAACAAACAAACCTTTGTAATCTTTGTCAGGAAATATCATGAGGGTAAATCAAGGGAGAAATTCTCCTGGGGGTGGGGATCATGAGGGTTAATCAAGAGGCAAATCCCCCTGGGGTGGGGACCCTTGATTGGCATTGAATCACATGTGTGACAAATTGGACAAGTGCTTTCAATAATGGGTCAAAATGACTTACTTGGAATGTATTGTCCTGTCACCATAAGCAAGAATGCCGTAAATGAAAAGGCAGTCATCTAGGAAGTTTTATTGAATAATTTAAGTTATGCTTCAAGTTATCACTTCAGTTTAAGGGAAGCGCGGTGGCCTAATGCTTAGGTCGCCTAATGCTTAGGTCGCAAGCTTCATAATCGAAAGGTTGCGGGTTCGAGCCCCACCACGGCCAGTGTGTTGCGTCCTTGAGCAAGATAGCTTAATTCCCAATTGCTTATAGCTTAATTCCCAATTGCTTCACTCAACCCAGGTGTATAATGGGGAGCTGCTGGGGGTAATTACAATCTAAGTCGCTGAGATTACCTGCGCATCAGTTGCGGACTTGTAGAAGCGGAAATGATTCTGATGTGTCCTAATGGCAGCGGAATAATTGGTGAAGTGTGCTGATGCTTAGACAAAGCGCACGTTAAATCACCAACATTTATTTATTTTAATTTGTTTAAAGCCATATTGTAACATTTTCATAAGGAATAGAATTGCTTTTCTTTTCCACCAAATGTGAATTTTAACTTACGGATATTCCCCTTTTAATTTTGGCCCGAACAGATGAGGTAATATAACGAAATTTACTGTTTTTAAATAGCAATTTTCTTAAAATACCAGCGGATATCTTACCAATGCAAGCCAGTCCATCGAATGTGTCTGAGGCTGGTCCTTTTGATGTGTTATGACCTGTTCAGTGTTCAAATAATATTTTGATTGTGATAATTAAACAAACGTACTTGTGTAGTTTTATACAAAATCTCAAATGTTGTCACAACTACCGCACCTAAAACCTTAATTTTTGCAAGGTATGTTAGTTTCCTAAAGTACATTGCAATCGTGTAATAAACTGAATTTTGAAAACATCGAGGGTGTCCTCCTCAGTAAATATTACGATATGGCTTTAAATGCATGCTTTGAAGGTAACACTAGGATGGGGAATTGCACTTTGTGAATTAGCTGTAAGATTCAAGCAGGATCACATTCTCCTGTCCTGAAGTAAAAAAAAACTTAACCCCATGAGAACTACCTGTCGATTGGCCAAAAAGAAGTTTTCATTATCAATTGGCCCAATCAGCAATATTGTTAGAATAATTTCACCATGCATAAAAATTGGGGTGAATTATTTGCAAAGCTCCATTCTGATTGGTGATTAAAGTGAAGATATCATGTAATTGACCAATCAGAGGCAATGTTAGATCGGAAGGTAGTGCTCAGGTCATGTTACAACAAGCAGATTAGTGAAATATGCTGTAGATGACTGCTCGCCCACTTAGCCTAGTCTTTGGGACCCACCGTTCTTTGTGTGTATGTTCAACTGATGATATATGGCAGCATTGGCACTTGAAACCTTTGCATTCACACAATGGTATAATTTAATTGAGTACACAGCTTATTGTAAGCTCATGGGTTGCTGTGGGATGATGATTATATAGGTCTTTAACATGGTCATTGAAGTTCATGCAGTACTCAGTAGGCCATGAACAGCTTAGTCATCTAAATAGGCTAATCCAGTTGAAATCCATACACCCCTTGTTAAGCCATGACCTTAATCTTCCATACAGAGAGTGTGGATTTCAAATGGGGTTACCTGAATGGGGACTACATTTGAAATCTACTCTCCTTGTGTGGAAGATTAATGTCATGTCTTGCATAGGGGTGTATGGATTTCAACTGGAATTGCCCAATATAGGTTAAATATAACCATGACTTTGCGAGGTAATGTGCCATTTTATGTTGCGTTCATTGCTTTCCTCGCACTGTGGGGATTTGTTTCGTCAAGCAACGTAAACATGACTAAAGTAGAATGCAACTAGCACTTATCTACATCAAATGTTACCACATAAAGTGATGACATTAATAGCTAAATATGGTAAAAGTTGTACCGTATTCGACCTCAGGCACTTGAAGTCACCTATGTTATGAGAGAATCATGCATACAACATTAATTTGGTGACAATATGTATGTAAATGGCATTTAATGGCGGATCACAGAAATACTTGAAAAATCAATTTGCAGTAAAACCTGTACTTTGCTGTAAAATTAACTTGTTTTATCCTCTGTATCATAAAAAATGTGATGAGGATATGATTTCAACAAATGTTATTTCGCTAGTAGTATCGAATAGTGCGCTAACCTAACTCCGCAGAGCATACATAGATGCATCACTATACTTCTTGTGAAACAAACAGTTATCAATTTTCCTACCTACTTATTCTTCTAACATTTGTGTCTTATTTTGTCAAAACAGTTGCAATCTTTGAAGGAAGAAAACGCTTCTCTGAAAGGTGATTTAGCTGCAAGAATAAATGACCTGGTAACGCTGAGGGCGTCATTACAAAGTGGATCTGGCGAAGACGAACCAATGACAATTCTTACCAAACAAGTAAGGAGGATTTACAATATTAGCAACAATAATTTTATATCGCATCTTGTTTTTATTTCTTTAAACAACAGTGTCATGGCAAAGAAGGGAACAGTTTGAACAAACATCCTTGCCAAATTTGGCACGAATCGAATAATTTTTGTGAAAATACTCCCAAACTTTGCTTGCAAAATTCAAAATTGATTCTACTGAAATCAAGTCTATCTATACTGCATGCAGTAAGTTACAAACAATGCATTGCTTCTCACTTGATTTGCTCCAGATCAGTTTGTGAGAATCAATGTTGATTAATGCAGAGTGTTACCTGCTGCAAGTCTGAAAGCTGTGTGAATCATCCCCAATGGGATAGGCAGTCCGGCTTCTAGGCATTCCCATAGCAGTCAATTCTACTCACATCAAGATATTTTGCTGTGCTGCTGGAACATATTACCATGCACTCATGAATTCCAGCACCGAGAGATATCATTTGTTTCACCATGCGTCCCATCTAAAGCCACTGGTTTAGATACGCAGGGGTTGGTCTCAGGGAAAGAATAAATTACAAGCACAAAGGAGTATGCACTATAGTTAAACTATGTCACACTGAAGGTGCACTAATGCAAATAAGATACAGGCAGTTTGCATTAGGCATAATAATCATATTGCAGTGTTGGTGTCTAGTCCATTTAGTCTTGAGTCCCAAAGTCAAAGTCAGTCCTCCGACTCTGTTATTCTAAGATCGTCATCCTTGATTGAAGTTTCAACATTGTGTGAGCAATACTAAGAAATACAAACTTCTCAAATGGCAATGATGATTTTGCATGTGTTTTTGAAACTAATAATGTGAATTTACCAACTGAAGTAGAGTATGAAACAAATTTCAGCAGTTTGAGATTTCAAGTACATGTCTAACATTACCAAAAATGATTTGCATGATACCTTTTTAGTGCCTAACTGCATGTATGCATGTGAAATCACCTCTGATAAGAACATAATTCCCATAGAGGCAACATATTCTTCACTCTTTGCCATTGTGAAGTTATAGAACTCCCTATCACCCATATGCATGCAGTTCCTCAACCAAATAATGACACAAAAGTGCCCATGCCTCATCAGATGCAATGAGACGTCATAGATTTCTGGTTGTGTCTCGATAATTTGAATTGGATTACAAAATCAGATTCAGACATTTCTCCTTACACATGTTGGCATAGAAAAATGGCACTCTCTTTCCCATGGTGCATGTACAACGCGCAAACATGGATGTTGGAACCTGATTGGCTAATTTCATTGGTCAGTTGCACATAAAAGCTTCGTTCGGCACTCACAAAGAGTCACAAACGGAACACAAAGCCCGCCTATGTCACTCATTATCGGCGTGTGTGTCGTCCAGTTCAAGAGAGTGCCATTCTTCTTTGCCAGCTATTATAATTGGGCTATTCGTTGAAAACCATCACCCTATGGAAGACATGATTTTTAATCTCCCACACAGGGAGTGTAGATTTCAAATGGAGTTGCCCATTCAGACAACCCCATTTGATATATTCACTCACTGTGTGGGAGATTAAAAGTCATGTCTTCCATAGGGGTGTATGGATTTCAGTTGGTATAGTCTATTGCACACATTCACCGTCCACCTCCATTTGTCCGTCATTCCATTAAGCACCTTAATACTAACCTTTGACCTCAACTAACCTTTAACCTTTGACAGCTTGCGGCTTTGAATGAGGAGAACGAGAAGCATCGCAAAGAGGTGCTCAAACTCAAAACGGAGTTAGCTAATAGTGGAAAAGTTATTAACAACAACAAGGTATGCTTGTACCTGTTTCACATAGTGTAGTTTGTCACATGTGTGTTTATCAGTTAACCCCATGAGAACTACCTGCCGATTGGCCAAAAAGAAGTTTTCATTATCATTTGGGCCAATTAGCAACATTGTTAGAATAATTTCACCACACAAAAAATTGGGGTGAATTATTTGCAAAGCTCCATTCTGATTGGTGATTAAAGTGAAGATATCACGTAAGTGACCAATCAAAGGCAATGTTAGATCAGCAGGTAGTGCTCATGGAGTTAATTTGCTACATTGAATTTTTTGTGCATTGACCACATATACTTAATAAGGGATGCTATTTGAAGTCAGCTAATGGAAAAATTGTTTGCTGGTGGTAAATGGTAAATTTTGAGGAACATTAAAGAAAAACATGCACATATTCATGGTATTTTTGTTTAGAATATGGATTTTTGAACCATCTGCCAAACAGAAATCATTTGTCCGAAGTGGTCAATACACAACTTTTTGATGTGGCAAGCATAAGTTTTTGCACAGTCTGTGTTGAATGTCTCTCGTATTGAAGAGTAATACATTGTCAATTTTGAATTCCTTCCCCATATTAACTATGATACCACCAACATAGAGGTGTGGGAGGGGGAGTGGGGAATGAAAACCAAAACAACCAATTAATAAAAAATACATTGTGTTTTTCTGAAGAATAGTTTTAGAGGTATGAGAGAATGCTCCATATATAAAAAAACAAGATAAAATATACCATTTTGGTATTAAATAAAGATATGTTTGAAAAATGAAGTGACCTCCATATAGGGTCCAAAGTTCACCATAGTGTTGTAAAATTAGTTCACTGCTTGCACTCACTGCCATAAATACAGTAAAAAATGCCATTTTGATAATAAAATATGGAAGGTATTGGCTTACAAAACAAAGTGTAACCTTACAGGGTCAAAAGGTCACCATAAGTTTCAAAATTAGCTCACAATTTGTACTCAATGACGTTTTTCGTAATAAATTTCCAAGTTCCTTTGTGACCACTAAGTGTTTGTTGTGTCCTGCTAACCTGTTTTACATTTCCTTTGGCCATTTTTTTCTAACAAGTTGTGACGTCCCCTGGCCATTATTTTAATCATTGTCATATGCATGTTGTTCCCAATATCCCTGTTTTTAATTATCATCTTTTGAGCCCATCATCACAATTGACTTACTACTGTTGGTGCAGTGTACGCACAACCAGTTTCTTATGTATTTTGTGTATTATAATTTCTTATGGATACCTCAGGTGTACCTTTTGAATACCAATAGCATAATTTAATGCTGTCGTGCACAGCTTATGTTTGGAACAATTTGGCCACTGCGTTTTAGTGCAACATTTTGATATAGTAGTTGTACAAAATTGCACTCCACTAACAATTCACGCTCAACATGTGATGAGGAGGCACGCTGGCACAAAGGTACAGGCACTGCCTCACAATTGGAGGATTGCAAGTTTGCCCCCCGCCATTGCCATCGTGTTGTGCACATGGGCAAGGTGCTTTACCTCACTTGCCTCCCTCTACCCAGGGGTGAAATGGGGAGCTGTTATGAATATTGTCCATTGAGCGCCACCCAAAGGTATGGGCATGCCCTGGGCATTGTATGGCTGTTGACACATTCAAACTACAGCGGAATAAATGTAAAGCACTTTGTTACATGTGAAAGGTGCTGTATAAATGCCAGCATTTATTTATTTATGTATTTAATGATGTTGAAATACAACTTTATATACCCTCAAACATTGCTGAAGTGTATGCAAGAAAATGATGGAAAATGGGAATTACACTTTCACACATGTGTTTGTGTGGAGAACTTTGTTTTTGGTAGCAGCAAGAAGGTAAATTAATACAAAGGGACGATAATTACTCAAATTACTTACAGGTTAAACATTGATGACATCAGTGTGACTAAATAATATACCAGTTCAAGTTCATACATGCATCACCATTTTAAGCCTACAGTAAGGACACAAAATTAGAATTTAATTACAGTAGTATATGCAAATAAACAGGACAATGCAGATATTTGTGTAAAACAGTTTCAGCTGTTTGTGTTTACGTACTAAAAAAAAATGCAATGAATAAACTTAATTTCAATCTTGATGACAAGTTAGGCTAAAGGATGTGGTCAATATTAAACTTGAACTGTATGTCTTTATGTCATCAAATATACTGATAGTTTGTGCAAAAATAAATGAAAGAAATTAGGAAAACACATAAGAAATGTCAGTCATATATCTTTTGACGTATTCTCTGCAAATGATATTCTGGCTGCGTGTGTGTGTGGGGGGGTGCAGAAGTGTGCATACTCTTGAGAATTTGTACAGATATGTCTTCCACCTGTCAAAACAAACAAAATCTGACAAAATTTGTTAACATCTTACAAACTAAGACTCCTTTTTAAATCTGTGTTTATTTTGAGACCAAGTCAAAAAATAGTGCAAGTCACAAATATCGAGGAAACGATTCTATCATTCATCTATCAAGTTTAACATCAGTACACATCAAAATACTGATCACTGTATCGTCACTGGGCAGGAAAAACCTCATATGTACTTTTGGCCCTTGAACATGGATAAAGCCGTGTAGGTGTAGACTTTATATTGAAGAGGTTGCTTCATCCATGGTCAAGGGCCAAAAGTACATGCAGGAAACACCTCATATTTACTTTTGGCCCTTGAAAATGGATAAAGCCTTGTAGGTGTAGACTTTATATTGAATGATTTGCTTTATCCATGTTCAAGGGTAAAATGTCACATAGAATTATATCCACATGAACTTGCAAAAAAATATAAATTGAGCAATTCCATCGTCATGTTTGAGATCACTGATGGTATCACCTTTTCTTCCATCCCTTGACATGGTATCCAGGATGTCGGAATCAACACGGATGTGGACCTCCTCCCCGATCTCAGTCCAGAGGTGGAAGAGATGTCAAAGGATGGCGGTCTTCAGATGGCGTACAAGTCACTCAAGATGACCAATCAGTAAGTTACCATACTTTGATTTGTTATTACTGTTTAATTTTGTTGTAAACATGTTGTGATCAATCGTCAGATCAGTACATTACTCATTTAATGTATATTCACACAAAAACATTTATTGTACACACAAACATGGTCACAACATGTGCAGCATTTGTCATTTTCAAACAAAAATCATTTTAATTTCTTTCAGCATATCCACATTATTCCTAAGAGTTTTTTTTATGGTTATTGTGTGTTTTTCTCAAATCAAATTCATCTTGTTTATCCTGTGCTTCAGTTTATGTGCTTCATGTTTCACCTGAGCAAAATTGATCATATCCTTGAGAAGTTTGTATGACCATGAATGTGCAGTTAACTTGATTTTGAGTTTGTAACAAATTACCATAGATCTTAGCAGCCAATAGGCTATTCCATTTCAAATCCACAATCCCCATGTGGAAGATTTTGGGAATATCTTCCACAGGGGGAGTATGAATTTCAAATAGAATGAACACATTCGGCAGCTCCATTTGAATTTCATACACCCTCTGAGAGAGATTCAAGGTGAATCATCCAAAGAGGGAGGGTGAGTTTCAAATGGAGCTGACTAATATGTTCATTCCATTTGAAATTCATACTCCCCCCTGTAGGGGTAGTGTGAATTTTAAATGGAATGGCCCAATACAACAAATTTAAATATCTCTGCTCGTTCTTGCAAGTGTCAAAATGAATGAGAATCCAAACCCAGGCTCATACTCTTAGGTACTAAATAGTGAATGCTCTCAGTCATCCAGTCGTTAAAATCACAAAGTAGCAAGTTTGACAAGTAAAAGAATTAATTCAAAACTTTTTTTAGGTACCGTTGAAGAAGATGCTCAAAGTACAAACTGGTGCAAACTTCTCAAATGTAAAACCAAGTTCTGCTCGTGTGAAACATGTTACCATATTAAGTAGTTACTATAAGAGACGGTCGTTACTGTGATTTGGTTGTTGTTGTTGTTGTTGTTGTTGTTGTTGTTGTTGTTGTTGTTGTTGTTGTTGTTGTTGTTGTGATATTGTACCTGAAGATATTTGATTATGTGCAGTATTTTATGTTTGGATATTTATGTAAAATATTGCTCTCATCTCTTTTAAGAATAGAGTAGGAAGAACTTTTAAAACTTAGAAGCAGATGAAATAAAATTATGTTTACTCAAAATAGTTTGTTAGTCTAAAAGCAATTGATTTCCTTTTTTTAACAGTGTCCTATCTGTGTTACACAGTGGTGATTTGTAATAAATTAACCAATTTATATTCCTTGTTATTGTTTCTCTTGTTAAATGAAACTGTTGACTTAGAATTTAGATATGCATGCATGATGATATGGTGTTACTAAACTATATTCTTGTACTTACATGAATTAACTTTAAAATAAACCTTTTGGTGCAAGTAGGGGGGTATGGGTGGATTGGATTTGCAAAGTGTGAGAGCAAGGCAAAGGTAGGGGAGGGGGGAGACTTAATAAAATCTAGTCATATTATGTATCTACTGAGAGTGTTTTACAGCGGTGAACACCAGTCAAACCATTATGTCTAACTTAGTAGAAACAACCCCAGCCATTCCCCCGATCGATATGGTTGAATTCAAACCTTTTGAGAGTAATTAGGTTTTTAGCATGTTGTATACCACTAATTTGCATACAGCGTATCGGTAAAGTGCCTTTTTACAAGAGCGTTACTTACAAATTTGTCCATTCAACTAAGAACTAAACCAAAGAAGGATAAAATGGGACCACCAAGCACTAGTGCTAACCCTCGTTCTCTTTGTCTGGAATAATATATAACTGCACGGTAGCATACTAAAAGTGATGGAGCCTAAAACTAGATTTAGAGAATAAAAGATAGGATTTTGTCTTTTGCCTATCCAATTATGTGTCATAATGGATGGTCTGGCCAATATTTTGAGCACTATAACAAAAGACAAAATCCCATCTTTTATTCTCATTCTTATTCAGTTTAAGTATAATAAAGTAAAATTGTTTTTTCCAGAAAAACTAAAGTTACTTTTGTGAGGACATGCCCGTTGTTTTTAATGAATGAAACCATCACAAACATCTAATATTATAATGACTCTCCACTATCGTGTTATAATGTAGAGCTGAAACCACCAATCAAATTGTACATATTCTTGACAAGACACACCAACTGAATAAGAATATAGCATATGACATCTAATTTTAATATTATCAATATTGTCCCATACCAAAAAAACTCACATTTGAGCAGATCTGAAGAACCTTTCACCAAGCATGTAAGCCCTTCCCTACCACCATCACCCAGACCTGGGGAACATCAACCAAGGAAGCGATCTTGGAGTTTATCAAAGTAAGATTGTATTACGGTTTCCATCACTTCCTTTTATTCCATATAGGGAACCCTCACACCCCTGAATGTGACTAGCACCATATATTCCCATTTCCTTCACTTCCCTTGATCTCATATAGGGAACCCATCACACCCTTCAATTTGATTGGCACCTTCAATGTGATTGGCACCATCAATTTGCATTTCCTTCCCTTCCCTTGGTCCCATATAGGGAAACTCTCATGTCCCTCAATGTGGTTGGCACCAGAGTATTCCCATTCTTTCACTTCCAATGGTCCCTTATAAGGAACTCTCACACCTCACAATATAATTGGCCACACAGGATGGCCATTTTCTCCACCTCCCTCAATCCTATGTAAGGAAACTCTCACATCTCCAAATGTTAAAGCCATGGCACCAAAGTATTCATATTTCCCTCACTTCCCTTGATTCCATGTAGGGAACCCTTCACATCCCTCAATTTTGATTGGCAATAAAGTATTCCCATTTACTTGACTTCCCTTGATTCAATATGGGGAAACTCTCACACCCCTCAATATAATTGGCCATATGTTAGGATTTAGAGAATAAGCGATAGGAATTTTTATTTTGCCTATCCTCTACCGTGCCAGTGTGATAGGCGACAGGCAGGTCCAATATTTTGAGTAGTGGATGCCGGCACAGCCGGCATCCACTACGATAAAAATATTGGACCTGCCTGTCGTCTATCATAAGTAGAGGATAGGCAAAATAAAAATTCCTATCGTTTATTCTCATTCTTAGTCAGTTAAATATTATTTTAATAACTGTCAACAATTTTTAAGCAAAAACTAAGTTACCGTCATAAAACTCCCTCATTATAAAATGAAGCGAAACTTGTTTACAACTTCACGTATTCTGTTGCGCGTACTGCTAAGCGCGTTCGCATATTCCGCACTAGTATACGCATCCAGCGCGATACATACGCGCACCTCTACACGCATGTTACGCATTATCAAGACGCATGATGACGTGGGGTCGTCTACGGCCTGATAGACGGCACCCGAAATCATGCGATTGTCCAATCAGAAATGTGTCTACGAACTAGACCACTCCCACTGACTAAGAATGTCCTTTCCTTCACCTCCCTGGAAACTCTCACATCACAAATGTTAAAGCCATGGCACCAAAGTATTCATATTTCCTTCACTTCCCTTGATTTCATGTAGGGAAACTCTCACATCACAAATGTTAAAGCCATGGCACCAAAGTATTCATATTTCCTTCACTTCCCTTGATTTCATGTAGGGAAACTCTCACATCACAAATGTTAAAGCCATGGCACCAAAGTATTCATATTTCCTTCACTTCCCTTGATTTCATGTAGGGAAACTCTCACATCACAAATGTTAAAGCCATGGCACCAAAGTATTCATATTTCCTTCACTTCCCTTGATTTCATGTAGGGAAACTCTCACATCACAAATGTTAAAGCCATGGCACCAAAGTATTCATATTTCCTTCACTTCCCTTGATTTCATGTAGGGAAACTCTCACATCACAAATGTTAAAGCCATGGCACCAAAGTATTCATATTTCCTTCACTTCCCTTGATTTCATGTAGGGAAACTCTCACATCACAAATGTTAAAGCCATGGCACCAAAGTATTCATATTTCCTTCACTTCCCTTGATCCCATGTAGGGAACTCTAATACACCTCAATTATATGGTTGGCACCATAGACATACCACCTAGACCTATTACTGCCCATCCTTTACCACAGCGGGAGGTGAAGCCCCGTATCCAAGGTGATATTGACGGATTGACGGGGTTACTAGGCACGGAGAAATATCGCATACATGTTTGACGCGCTCGTTTGCGTGATTACTGCGCCGTTAACACCTCGTCAAATGCAACATGTTCCATAGGCGAACATGTCTGCTTGTTTGTGTCCGGTATGCGCCCTTGTCAAATTCGTTGCTAAGCAGTGTCGGCTTCACTACGCGAGTAAAAGTCATTGGTCTAGGTTCTCGTTTGTCTGGGGTTGGCACCAGAGTATGTTGCTTGACCCCAAACAGGGAAATTCTCACATCCCCCAATGTTAAAGCCATGGCACTTTTAATCACTAATTTATCAAACTTAGTAGCATATGAAATAAAACCGCACTATCAAACTAATAAATCGCACATGTCCACGGTAGTCTCAAAGTGCTATTTGATATGGTTTTAGTAAGTTATGTAGGCCATGCTTAGGCCTAATGGGACAAGTCTCCCATTCTGTCTACGAAACAATTTTTTCCAGATTTGCTTGACAGAAATGGTTGTTAGCTGTAACACTTCAGGAATATGATAGTATTATTGTGAAAAGGACATTATTCTAAAATTTTACGGCTAAATATGAAAGGCTTATTTAGGTGGTCATATTTTTAACACAGGCAGTCCCATTTGATGAAGCTTTATTATTTGTTTGTTGAATGTTGCTTGTTTAGGGCTTTTTACTTACTAGTACAATGGTCATTCAAGAAAATTCAAGGCTGATTGTTACTTTTGCTGTGCATATCAAAACAACACTCGAGTGGATTACAGCAGTCATAGATTTACGCCCTAGTCTTTTGAACTGACTGTAAGCTACACAAACCTTCTGTTGGTCAATCAAATAATGAAAAAACTTGATTGGAACTAAAATTGGAATTGGTAGGTCACTACAAGCTGATGTAATATCTCACAGTATATCGAGGGTTGAGAGCCAGAAAGCCTTAATTCAGGATCACTTGAACCCACAAAATGAGCATAAAGTCGCCAGGACACTAAAGACCACTTGACATGTGACGTCATTCCCCTGCAGTATGCGCGCATATGATAGCAATTTCCATTGTTTTTTGCCCTGCGGTGTGCGTATGCATCATAGTTTGCTCAGGGCACGTGCATTTTAAATCGCCCACCACTTTCATATGGTACAAGAAAGCCATTGAACAGTGTAGCGGTTCATTCAAGCATATCAATAGACCAGGCCCTCACCTTTGTTGATAAACAATGATATCAAGTGGTCTGTAGAAGATACAGTCCACTAATCATGAAAAAATTCAATAGAAACAAAAGAAATTTTGGAGGAAATGTTGATTTTTGAAGACCAAAGCAAGGAGCCATTCTAACATGTTTGGTATGAAGTTGAAGGTTTAAAATAAGTATTTAAAATCTGGACTATCTCAGAAAGTTATTGTGCTGCCTTTATGCTCATTTTGTGAGAGCTGTGACTTCTCTCTAGTCTAAAGGGTCGCTAGTCTGAAGGTTCTCTAGTCCAAAGGGTCACTAGTCCGAAAACCAAATTAAGTTCACTAATCCGAAGGTTCTCTAGTCCGAATATAGAATAAGGGTTAGAGTTTAGGGTTAGCGAGCCTTATTCTATATTTGGACTAGAGAACCCGAACCTTTTTCAGCATTCAGACTAGTGAATGGTAAATTTCATGTTCGAACTAGTGAACCTTCGGACTAAGGAGCCTTCGGACTAGAGAACCTTCGGACTAGAGAGTTGTTGCCGTGAGAGCTGGTCATAGTGAGTTACTGCTTTCTGGTTCTGAACACTCGATATGTACTTCTATTTTTGTCCAAAGCTACACAAATCAATAGAAATCACATCATATCCATAAATAAAACACGCAACCAAGCAAAAATCAGAGCTGTAATCAATACCACCATATCCAATTCCCATTTCAATTCATACTGCTGCAGTAAAGGCACAATACAAAGGCGGCACAATAGAGATGCACCATGTATATTGGGTGTTTAAAATGAACACTTTCTATCATTACTTTAGAACACATGATGGGTGACTTTCTTTCCAGTGGTGGAGGAGGGGGTTCTACTCACTATTCCAGAAAAAGATAGCACTAATTTTTTGGGATAAAAAAAATATTATCCTGTTTTGCCAAATGAAGCATGCCTAAATCCTAATCCTTCATAATATTTTTTGAATCCCCAAAAAATAGTGCTGCATTTTTGTGGAATAGGGAGTACATCACATTTGACAATGTTGACCTGTAACAATCTTTCCTTCTAGCACTACTCATAAGTTTGTTTTTTGTGGTTTTCAACTTCTAAGTAAATGTTACTGGGTGTCTGAAGATGGTTTTTGACAATTGTCCATTTATCAGTTTCAGTTTTTATTTACCAAAGTTATACAAATTAAAAACATGCGATAATGCAATGGAGGGTTATGTCAAAATTGCATATAAATTGTGATTATTGATCAAGTTGGATTCCACATAAAACTAATATTTTTGAGTCATCCTGAACATGTTTAAATTGTTTTTCCTCATCTTTTAATAATAATTTCAGTCAATAACATCTGATTAACATCCTATTGATTTCATAACTATAACTTAGAGTAAACATGTTTACTATTACTATGCAGTATGCTATTTGAAATTAACATGGCTGATGGTGCAAACATCAGAGAAATTTTTAATTTAAAGATGCAGAAAAATGAGAGAAAATCTGTAAATTGGTACGCTCATTCATTTGTGACTGTTGCAAGGAATTTTAGAAATTGGAAATGTCAAACCACTTACTGCAACTTGTAACAAAGACTAAAGCATAATAATAACATAAGTAGGCAATAAGGTTTCAACGGTGTGCTGTTGGCTATTACAATTCAAATCCATACACCCCCTGTGGAAGACATGACCTTAATCTCTCACACAGTGAGTGTGAATTTCAAATGGGGTTACCTAAACGAGTGACTCCATTTGATATCTACACTACCAGTGTGGAATATTATGGTCATGTCTTACACAGGGGGTATGTGGATTTCAGCTGGAATTGCCCCTTGAAAACAATGTCTAGCTTTCATCATGTGCGATTTGTAACTTCTTCCGGAGTCACAACTACCGAAAGCACAACAACCTTTTCAATCCAATGGCACACCCGTTGAAACTTTGGTGCTTATTATAATAACATGTTTGTTTGATTTTTGTTTAAATCTAGTTAAAAATCACAAAGTTTACTAATTATAACAAATCAATTGTTTTAATAACTTGACAATTTTGTTGATAAATTTGTTAGGTTTTGTCCATCTTGTTTTAATATTTTATGTGCATATCATGTCTCTCAAAATGTCACATGGCCGTTAGCCACCTATGCGTGACAACCATGTTTATCTAGGGTGCCCTCAATTTAAGGCGTACTGATTTTACGTAAGCTGTGCCTATGGATCTATCCCCGAGATTTATCGGAACTTAGTTTTATGAATGAACTCATAGTGCCATGAGTGCGTAGTACGTTATATGTTTAACATCCACAAATGTAGGTGTACATGTTCTTGTACTTAGATTGTACAACGCTTACGTAAGTACATGTATCATTGAGCCTTAAATTGAGGGCGCCCTAGGTAAGTGGTTGTTATAAAGGGTTGTGGTCACATGTGATGTTGTATTTCATACCAACATGATAAATAATAATAATAAATAATAATATCAGTATGTTTTATTTCATGTAATGAATATACACATTGAATGTTTTTCAACATATGTTCAATTGTTGTACATTTGTTTATGTCTATAAGGGCAACATTGAATCTTAAGTGAAAGTCAGTACATTTCAATCCTTCAAGGAGAATATTTTAACCATCTAAGCAATTCTGAAAATAAAAGCCATTGAGATGCAAACCATAAATCATAATATTTTTTAATACATATGGCTGGGACTAGAATAGTGACCAACTTTGTAATTCTAGATTCAAAATTGTAGATAAAAGTTATTTAAATACTACTAATTTGTTGCAGTTAGTACTAGTATTTATTCATACGAGGGTTATAGAGGGCAATTAAAAATAAACGCATCATATTTAATTCATCCTCACGAGGCTAGGACGTACGATAATTATGTTAACTTATTATCTAGCAATCACAGCTTTTTCTTTTCTTATTTTAAAACCTTCACCCATGTATAAAACCTATTGACCCATTGCTTTTTTATGTCTTTTCATTTGTTGTCCCTTTGTGCGTGGCGTTTGTGCGGTCCATTTTTGTCTGTCTTTTCGTTTGTTTATTCGTTTGTTTGCCCCTCACAGCTTATTTGCCGCACTCTCTGCCAGTCAATCTAGCTTACAAGACACAGTACACAAATACGGCTCTTTGGCGCAAACTCATAATGACATGCAAGTCGGACAGATGTGAGTACTTATTCTTCCAGACACGTCGGCACAGCGCCACCCTGTGGTGGATGAGGGCAGCGGTCTTTAATGCTTATGTTTACTTTACTATATTTTTTTAGTTTGCTAAGCCATTTGTAATCCGTTATGCATCACATTCATATTATTATAATCATTTGCAGTTTTTATTAATAGAGTGTCTTGATTGGGTCTATGATATTTTATCACATATTTATGCAACATTTTGTCCAGTTTAATTTGTGTATTGCAGCATTGGTAATGCATTCTAGGAACCCAAGCCCCTGAGATATGCATTCTAGGAACCCAAGCCTCTGAGATGATGTCAAAAAATTCAAAAAATCAGCACATTTCACCCCCGCTGGATTGCAAATTTCTGGACATGCCTTCTGGAACTCCATTTGTGGAAGCAGAACCATGATACCAGCATTCCACAAAAACTTGCTATATACATCCTTTGTGTCTTGAATCCATGATGTAAGTTGTGATTGGTCTGAACTCCTATGATGAGTTATGATAATTACCCAAGATGTTTTTGACGTCTTTGTGAATTTGGCTCCTACTCCATTTTCCACCCTGATGTGGCAGTGACGTCAGTGCACATTTCATTGGGCGCAGCTCATGATTGCTAGCGTTCGCTCTAATCGATGCGCTGGCGTATACATGCATTCACTTAGACGTCGCATAGATGCACACACGATATCACTGTTAGTTTTAGGTAATCTGTTATGTTAGCAGGCATAAAATTAGCCTGAATATAGAAGACCTCAAGCGAATGTGTACAATGTATACTCTATTCCAAGCTACTTAATCAGTGAAAACCTTCACACCAATTTCATGTTAGTTAAGATGAAGGACACTTGTAGCTTTGCCTTGGTGTTAGCATGCATGGGTGTGGCCCAGGGTTAGGTGCCTGCTACTCAACTGATAAATCTGCAGCACAAGTCCATTCTTTCCTACCTGCGTTTGCATACCTGATTTTGCAATATTTTTACCACAATTTTGGACAGTTATTTGGTTGTAGATTTTCAAAATCGATATCCATGAAACTTGCCCATGTTTTTGTTGCATTGAAAACAATGATTCCCTGAATAATTTGGCAACTTTTCAGTGGTTTGTAAGCTCAAAATGGTTTCAGCAACTGCACCACTGGTATAGGACTGATATGATTTAAGTATCGTAGTATGTTTGAAGTATCGTAGACTCAATCAAGACACTTGTTTTCAATTAACCATTCCATCTTTCTTTCCACTGCTAGAACAGCACTAACATCCACATTGGACCATTCCATTTAAAATCCACACTCCCCCTATGGAAGATTATGGAAATGTCTTCCACAGGGGAAGTATGTTTTTCAAAAATAATTGGTCAGAGTTAATCATTTTGAAACCTATACTCCCCCTGTATTGTGGTTTTACCTTTATCTTCCACAACTGAAGTGAGTACATGTATTTCGAATGGAAGTTACCCATTATCCTGTATTCTATTCAAAATTGATACTCCCTCTGTGGCAGACTTTAGCTAAATCTTCCGCAGGGGTAGTGTGGATTTTAAATGGAATACCCCGATTTACCCAACATCCTCATTCTCAACTTCATAGTTCATTGTTGACTTATACACAGAGATGTGTAAAATATTATATTGATGGTTTTATTTTTTCAACTTAAGAAATTGCATTAGGGTCTTTCAGTTAGTACTCAAGTGTGTGGGAGTCAATTTAGGAGTTGGTGATTTTTTAGCAATATTTGAAAAATAGCTTTTATATTTGTCCAGGTCTTGTAAATTCTCAGGTCTTGTAAATTCTAATTGTATATGGCAGTGCAATATCCTTTTGTTGTAGATATGATCAGTGTGAGGGTGAAAAATTAAACGTGTTTCCTGAAGTACATCAATCATGTGAGAAAAGATTGATCAACTCACATGTTTGTTCGTTGGAAAGGGCTTAAGAACAGCAGTATAGAGAGATTGCAAAACAACTCCCTTTTGAAGTGAGAGAGATGGTCTCAAGTAATGTGCTTGCTCATTTTATACACATTTTTTGTTTCTATTATATTATTCAAAATGAAACTCTGATATATCAACTATCATCAAATCTATAGTTCTCAGAACATTTGATATGATTTGTAAGGCATAGGTAGGCCTAATACTTGTTTTGGCAATAAGTGGCATAAAACTTAACAGCAACAAACCTCAGTGGTGGAATTGTTCTTGGTTCTGTGTAGAAACATACTTGGGTCCTGATTTCTGTGTGGAAACGTGCTCGGATCCTTATGGGTCTATAGGCTCAAGAAAATTACTAAGGCTGGGCTTGATGGCGTTGCAAGAACACAATTGACATGAAGGTAAATAGGTCAAATGGAAAGGGTCACTTCAAAGAAATCTAGTGAACAGTTTTGCTCTCAAGTGTGTGGATCAAGAGAAAGAAAATTCAGGATAGGACTGAGATAAATTACACAAAAAGGACTCCACAGCTGGAAATGGCTTACAAAGTTTTAATGGGGTACTACACCCCTGCACAATTTTGTACCTATTTTGGCATTTTTTCTCAAAAATTATAGAGCATTGGGGACAAGTAAGATATGTATATTATAGGGGCAAGGACTACAACTACTACACTGGATATTTTATTTCAGCACAGACAACAGTTGTGGAGTTACAGTCAAAAATGAGGAAAACCAATATTTGATCAATAAATCAATAACTACTTGCTTTGAGTTGCTGAATTTTCAGTACAGTAGTTGTAGTCCTTGCCCCTATAATATGCACATCTAACTTGTCACAAATGTGCTATAATATTTGAGAAAAATGCAAAAATAGGCACAAAATTGGCCATGGGTGTAGTACCCCCTTAACCCCAAAAAAATTGTATTGAATGAGGATTTTGATATTTGCAATCACCATTAAAAGTAAGGGCTTCTGTCATCCCGCACATTCATGATCTTTAACATTCTGGTAGCACTAATAGCACAATACATGGAGAGTATGGCGTGGGTGTGTTATGTCCCTAATCATGGGAGTGACTCAGTGTACGGTATATATTATAACAGCATTTCTAGATTTGAATTTGTTGATTTCATAGTTGCACTTTTTTGTGAGGGTATTTTGATGCACCTGGGAGTGGATTTGAAGTTGCATCTTACTAGTGTTGCATGAGTGTTTTCCCTCCCTGTACTTTCAAATCAGATGGGAAAATATACTATTATGCTATCTTACCATTTGTGGTATTGTTAACATAGTATGATTACAACCTGGGAAAAATTGATTTGTCGAACAATTTATGATAACACCTAAACATATTTACATACTTAAACTAGGAGAAACATAGGGTGGCTGCAGGCTATTCCAGTTGAAATTCATACACCCCCTATGGAAGACATGACATCAATCTCACACATAACACACATAAGGAGTATAGATTTCAAATGGAGTCACCCGTTTAGGTAACCCCATTTGAAATTTGTACTCCCTGCTTAGAAGGTTATGTCTTCTATAGTGGGTGTATGGATTTCAACCGGAATAGCCCCCTATTTAAAGCATCATTGTGTGCTAGGAATAAATTGAATCAATTAAAAAAAAGAATAATTAAATTTGGTTATTTTTTTAGCATACTGAAGAAATTTATGCATGTGTTTCAGTGATCGATAATGTCAGAATAATGAACACTTTCTGTACACTATTATACTCATTTAAGTAACATAATATTAATGCATTTATAGGATTATATTTTCAGCATTTTGTAGTTTTCCAACTATACGCCTGACTGTATTATACTGTAAAAGTCAATATTTTCGCGAGAAGATATTTTCGCGATTTTGAAGATTTTGTCAATTGCGCGAGAATTAAATTTCGCGGTTTTGATATTGATACAATAGAAACCTAATGCAAAAGGTTATTTTCGCGAGTTTTTATTTTCGCGATTTTATGGACATAAAATCGCGAAAATAAAAACTGGCGAAAATTTCTACTTTTACAGTAGTTGTACACACCACAAAATAACAGTCCTAATCGTTTTGCTGGTTGAAGAAAAACAAGAAGAAAGCATCTTCTCATGCTTTAAGCTTCTTTTGATGCTTTGAAATCTTTAATGGCATACCAAGCAGATTTACAAAAGGGATTCACAGCACTAGTCATAGCATCTATTTTAAAAAGAATAATGCCCCTTCGGAAAATGGGTTGGAAACAAGCCCTCCTCGCAGTTATAGACAGTATTATGTCTACCAAACAATGGCATAGCCAGGGGTGGAGGCAGTCATGTAACCTCCATGTGGCCTGTGTACTCCCTTTTAAAGGGATTTTTATTTAAAATACGGCCATACGTTACTCTCTTCCATACCTTTGTATAAAACATAGATGTACCTAAAACTTTTTGTTCTTTTGATTGCTGGATATTGTGTAAGTTACCAGCAGAGCATCCCTAACACCATTTCGACCTGTTTGATTTAATTAAAAAAACCATCAGACATGGATAGGCATGAATTTATTTTGTGGTGTGGTATCTTATTTATTTATTAACTCACTTCATATCATTTTAGTCTAGTTTGTGCTGGATTGACTTAGACATATCAAGGGTGAACCACAAGACTGTTGCAAGATTAACATCACTTTATATTCACATTCATCTCATCATAATTTTACATTTCAGAAAATATTTTACTAACTTTGATCATTTTCATTACTGTATAATTTTGTAGCACTTTTCAACAAATATTTTACTTACTGTTTACTGACACGTTTTACTTATTAACAAAATATTATTCCATGTTAAGGTTTACTAATGTACATTTGATATTTCTGGGATATTTAAGAACAATGTTTGAAATGCATTTTTGAATGAAATTTTTTCTCTTTGGGATTATGTTATGCACATGTTTAATGTGATATATTGGGAATTTCATTTTGTCTTGTAAGACATTTACATGTTTATATAGTCTGCTTCAGGTTCGCTTTGTCCAACTTTTGTCTAACATCTCGTCTTTACAGTCTTATGTGTTGTAAAATCGTTGTCTGCATCACATACTGTTGTGTCTCAAAAGGCTGCCTTGTGTCAATTTTATTATCATTGTTGTATTTCATATTATTTTATATTTCAGCATGCTGAATGGACATGAAGTTGTAATATTGTGATAATACCTCACAATATGATATATAAAGTTAATTTTACTGTGTATCTCATCACAATTAGATGACAATAATAAAAATTCACAAAAGGCAGCCTTTTCAGATACGACAGTGTGTGAAGCAGACGACAGAATGTGGTGCATGATTGTATCACTGTTATTTAATATTTGTATTATGCTTTTTGTATAGACCAAAGCAACTTCTGATTTTTAATATTTTCCGACATTTTCAAAGTCAAAAGAAAAATATTTAAGTAGAAAACAGGAAAATTATGGTATGTAGAAAACAAACCCAGGACCTTTAGTTTACAGGACCCGTTCCTAAACCACATCTGTAGAGTATTCCCATGATACGATGCACAGATATGTGGTCATTGTGGACATTCATTACTATTTCCTCTTGGTAAAAGTGACATACTACATAACGCTTATAAATTTTCATAATTAAAATCTATTTTAATATTTTGAATATCATTTTCGTGCTGAAGATATGCAGTTAATGTATAAGGTCATTCATACCTAGAGTTTGGTAGAGGTTAGAACCTTTTTGAGGGGTAACATGCGAAGAATAATAGTAACACAACTTAGAGAGGAATGGCCAATCCATCAAATTTCTTCTGAAAATGCGGATAAGATATAAATTGGCTGTTGCTCACTCTATAGAACCTATAGATGCAATCAATCAACCGGAATTGTATTACATTTGAAATGGCAACCATGTTCAAGGACAGTTCAAAGATGACAGAGCGACAGGTCTCTAGCTCGATTCCACAACCATTCATACCTACCATTTGTTCAAAAATGATGTAATGTCATGCGAATTGCCTCGTGGAGGCCTCCGGGAGGACAGAATTTTATTTAAAATGAGAATGACTCTGTCATGAGTGGTGTCTTATTGCATCCAATCCATCTATAGAATATCTTGAGATCAGAATCTAAGAATATGTGCAATATTAATTTTGTTTTTTTGCGGATTCAAGTCATTCAAAATCAAAAGTAAAATCTAACATAGCTTTATGATTTTGATAAAATGAGCATAAAATATGAAACATTTGATGAAAGTTGCATTTACCAGATGCAGACTTTGTTACGGTAGTGAGAGCAACAATGTCTTTCGTCAAATGCGCCATTCCATTTGAAATCCATACACCCCTGTGGAAGACATGACCTTAATCTCCTGCACAGGGTGGGTAGACTTCAAATGGAGTCACGAAACACCGTTTGATATTCACACTCCCTATGTGGGAGATTAAGGTCATATCTTCCACAGGGGGTGTGTGGCTTTTAACGGGAAGAGCCAAATCCTTTGAGATAGCGCAGAGAGTTTGAGCTTAATGTTTCCACCATGTTCCGTATAATTCCCAATGGTACGTCCCCTGTGCTTCCTCTTTGCGTCCATGGACGGAATAGTATCGTGCATATGTCAGACATTGATTTAAACTTCAAATATAGTCATTGTTTGGGTGTGTGCATGTATGGATGTTGGGTGTGGGTGTTCGTGTTGTCGGTGGGTACTTGTTTATGTGCATAGTTGGGCGTGCCCTCACGCAAGGTGCAGGGGTGTCTGTGTGCAAGTGTGCCCAAATTAAATGGAAGAAAAGTTTGCCAATATGTTACCCAAACAATTATTTTAAAATCTATTTAGGACCACTCTCATATATGTTGCCTTGTCTGGCATTGTCTTATCTTGCCATGTCATTTTGATGTGCTTTATGGTGTTTTCTTAAGACCAAAAATTAAGAAATTTTAAGACTGAATTTTATTAAACCAAGTTTGGGCTTATTATCTGCAAGGAGAGAATTAAACAAGAAATGTGTGAAAAAAGCAGAGAAGTAAACAAGCTACATCCAATCAAGTAATATTTTGTTCTTTGAAAAACAGTCTTAAGCTTATAAAGCTATATGATCTGCACTATTATTAGTTGGGAATAAGCACTAAAGAAAAAAACAAGTTTTTAATCAGTCGCTTTATGCAAGTTCTATAATCCAAATCAATCAAGACACACTGTCCAACCTGTAATACACACTGAAAAATATCAGACAAATTAATACTGACATGCAATCTGATGTGATCCAAACCACCAAAAAATGATACGCTATCCCAAGATCATCAAACCCTAAAATATTTATTTATAGACCCAAGTATATATTTATCCACTTTTTTAATTAAAAATCCCAAGATATTTATTAATACCCTTACAAAGTTTAAGGAAGAAGTTCCATGGTACGCTAGAAACAGGCTAGTTGAAAAATTAATCACTGGTTGCCTGGCAACCAGCCAGGTGAAGAAAAATAACCGGCAGGATCTGGAAGCGTCAGTAGGAATTATGCAAAGCACAGGATCTACTGCTAACCAATCATATAAAGCAGGACACTGGATGCTCTTGCCAGGAAAATAACTATTCTCAAATCAGGCAGTTCATTTCATAGTAGTTCCTCCTTTACTGGATGACAGTTGAGGTTTTTCATACTTGTGCATAGTCGGACTAACTCACCAAGTAGGAAGGATATATATATTTGTGGCTCGGCATATGTTACTACGGCGTAAATTCTCTATATAGAATTGGAGTATCAGTGCTTAAAGATGACTCTACTGTATGAGGGGACCACCTTTCCACAGTTTACATCGCCGAGTGTTCTGCTGGAAGACAATGTCGATGGGATTACCTTTCCGGAGTTTACATCGCCGAGCGTCCTGCTGGAAGACAATGGCTATAATTCGGAGTTGTCGTCGCCGAGTATGAACGAGGGGAATAATTTTGACCAGTTTCTGTCGGCCAATATGCTCGATCTACACGCCATTACGCTGTTCGATGAAATACAGTTCATTCAGTATGTAGTTTTTTCATCATATTTGTAATCATTGTATGACTCATTTTTTGAATGAATGATGTTGGATAGTTGTGGTTCAAGGTTATTCCAGAGGATTTCTTACTATGTGTGCCTGAGAAAGGCACAGGTGGGATTTTTTTATTTTGGATAGTAAACCGGTTGGAGCCATCCAATTGGATTTTGTATACACCTTAATTTTAGGAGAATGTTGCCTGTTGGAGTTAAGAATTAGCAGAGAGTCAAACTGCAGTGAAGATAGATGAAAGTCAGTTATTTACTTTTTGGATTTCAAGCATTTGCACCATAACCTGCTGGAATGGCACTATCGCTGATATTTAGATATTTCCAGGTGGTGTATGACGTGCAGTCCCTAAATTCAGTAAATTTTCATCGTCAACCGTGTAATTGAATGGGATTATTTTGAAATTTTAAAACGCTTGAAATATCACAAACAAATAGGCCTATGTTGATAAATAATATAATTACAAGCTAAAACCGTTGGGGTTCGATAATGAACCCCATAAAACTAACCGAGTACATGGAAAATGCCATACAGCCGGGCGGTTTCACGAGTTGCCGGCTCGATCATGTCATCCGCCGCCTGATATTTCAGTATTGTAGTGCTGGTCAATAAGAAGGTTTACAGATTACATGCCCTTCTAAGACTGTACTTCCTTGACATATGTAGAAACTTAGTTGGACTCAGTGGCATACCATGGGTCAGTTGGTGCAACTTGGCAGCCCCAGCACATCCATCCCCAGGTTCAACAAAGGGATGCAATAAACCAAGACTTCAGTTTGCATCTTTGGTTTATAGATAAGCCTGTTTGAGACCAAAATTAGAATTGATTGTGGTCAAACAAGGGAAAAGTGCAAATTTTAGGATCCATAGATTAGTTGTAGTCAAGTTGATTTTTGGAGCAAGACGGTGTGACAGCATCACAACAGAATAGCAGATCCATCGGATAACGCTTTTTCAATAGGAAATTAACTTTGCTGCTTGGATGATGTCACAACGATGAGGTTAGCATTTATTCCGTATTGAAAAGCGTGTTCCGACGGATCTGCACCCGACCGGCCTCACAATGTTCTCACTTGAAAATCTTTACACTGGTTGGACTGTTTGTTTGTCACATGTAGATGAGGTTGCTTTCTTGCCAAGCGCCTTTCAGTTGCACTATAACACCCACTTTGCTGTTGGCAAAATGCTATCGCTAATTGTCACTTAAAGCTTATAAGCTATGAGCAAGATTTGAAGCCAGCAAATAAGTGTGGTTTGTCTGACCTTGTTACTCATAAGGTACACTCAAGACACCGGATTTGAGGTTTGGAGTAAATGTTGATGACTTAGTGCACATCAAACTTGTAGCAATATCACTCTCAACTTGTGCATGCATGGCACAGGTTGGTTCAATGGCTATGGTTCACAGCTTCCCCACCTTTCCTATCATCTGGTCGTGGTCATAATTGCTTAGTGCATACTCGTTCAGGTTCCTTAAAATTAAGCTGAATTTTTATACTTAAAAGCAAATCACACACATGCTCAGTATGCAGAAAAAGTTTATTTTGGGGAACTTGCGTGTGATTCACTTTTCTGTAAACACTATTAAAGTATATAAAATTCAGCTTTAGCAACTTTGGGTGAAATTTGAATAAAGAAAGGAGCATTGCTCAAATATACAACTGGATATGCTGACAAGTAACAGCACCCTTGTTACTACTTGCCTGATGTACAGGGCTATTCCTGTTGAAATCTACACCCCCCCCCACGGAAGACATTACCTTAATCCCATATGAAATTCACACTCCCTGTGTGGAAGATTAAGGTCATGTCTTCCATATGGTCACCAAAGTCAGCATGACAGACTCAATACTGACTTCAATATCAATCCATGGCATTACCTGTTGTTGATTTTTTTGAGTCTGAACTTTTACCGTAAGTGTCACACAAAAATGGACCAGTCTAACATTGGAATTTGGCCCGTGATGATTTGGCTTATTTTGAACACTGGTAGGCTTTGTTTTGTATTCTTTGTCCCCCGTCCCATTTTAAGCAAATATAGCAAAATAATGTTCATATCTTAGAAACAAGTGATTCAGTACTAGTTGTGACGAAACTTTCAACAAAGTTCAAATTCAAACTTGAATGTGTCCAACTTGGTTTGCCTATTATGTCACACTGATTTAGTGAGAGAAGGTTACACAGGTTTAATTTGAGAACATAAATCTCTCTATACAGGCATCAGCTGCAGACGACAAGCTTCAAATTTTTTTTCAATTCAAAAATTTCAAAATTGTGAATTTTCATGACCATATTTGGAATCGGCATGAAAAATGCACTAAAATGAGTACAAACAAGCCTAGTATTGGTTCAGTTAGCTCTTGATATTTTGAGAAAATATCTCATAATTTTGACTCTTTTTAATGTTGAAGCCTATGGCTAGCATGTAGAGCATTAAGTGCCACTTGATGTGTCGTCTTTAGTGAAGATTAATTACGAATTCCAAATGTGATATGCTGCATGGATGTAGAAGCTCTCTGCTACTCAAAAGATATGTAAATGATGACATTTACATTTTAAATCCACACACCACCCTGTGGAAGATTTCACTGCTCTGTTGATTCCAATTGCACCTTCAGTCAATAATACTTGTTTGCACAGCTGCCTGTATCAGTAATGAAGTTGCCCAAGCTCCAAGTAATGTTTTTGTGGAGGGAATCTGCCTTTTGTAAAACAAACGCACTTATTTAGAGCATATGAAGAGCTTAGTTTCAAAACCCTTACATCCACTTGCCCATTTTTGAGAACACATCAAAAATCATCAAAAAATCACTGATATATGGGTTTTGCAACAAAAGCAGGTTTTGGCGGGATGCTTGTGTAGGATGAGCATCCTGCCAAAAACTGCTTTTGTTGAAAAACACCCAGTGATTATTTTGATGTTTTTTTGATGTGTTCTCAAAATTGGGAAAGTGGGTGTAAGTGGTTTTGAAACTAAGCTCTTCATATATGCTTGTAGATGGAAGTATTTCATTTGTGTAATTTGTTTTCAAAAGGTACACTGATACCAAAAGTAACATTTTAACGGTTGAAAAGTAGGGATGACACCATGCCGTTCTTAAACTTGGCACACTTACCCATCCCAGCTATCTGTTTGTGACAGAGGCTGGCTGTATGTATCCGAGACTGTGATTGCATGCCTGGTTATTTTGAAGTTCTTCCTTATCAATAACCTATTTTTACATCAAGGAAGTCCTGCCAGTGAGTGAGTGGGACAGCATAATCCCGTCATATCAACTCGCATCTGTCAAATCACAAAGTTTAGTGATCTTTCGTCGTCCGTGTTTACTTAGAATCTTTGAGAAAATATTGTGAGAGCCTGGTATAGATATATTTTCAGGTGTGTTTTTGTGTGTTCTGCCACTATGGACCACAATGGCCTCATTCCAGTGGCATAGTTCAATAACCTCAATTAAACAATCATAGTGCAAAATTTGACCTCAAGTTGAAGAGTATGAGTTTTTGTACTCAAATTTTCAAAGGTCATTCAATGAATGTACACATGTATTGGGGTTAAAGAACTGTGCCCTGATAGATGAGCATGTTGTGGATCCTAGTGTGCACTTGGGGAGGATTTGGGTTTGTTAAGAGATGTAGTGTCTCTTGGGATGCTGGAGCAATAGATGAAATACAAAACGGGAGATGTAGCACGGGAAACGGAAGCCCGAGTTTTGTCGTCGTCAGAAAAGCTCCGCATTACTGGTTCAAATATACATGCTTGTAGGTTCATACCCCTGCAGTGCAGTTTATGGTCTTTATTCTGAGGCTACATAACAAGCTTAATTGTTCCAAGGGTTCAAAATCCCGGTTATTGAGAACTTTGTGCGTCCGAGCTGGAAGGGAACAGGATCCAAAATGGGCTGAGTTAACATGAATTTTTATCCTGATTTTTCCTGAAACGGTCTTATGAGGGGACAGTGTCTTTCGCCACCCCATGGTTACTCCCTTTAGGTTCAAACCTTTATAAAGGTTAAGTTTATTGTCTTTGTTCTATTCCTGATGTTATTGTGTTGCTTGCAAAAAGTGCAGGGAATTACCTTTTCCATCTAACTATAAAGTTGTGATTTCAGCCCTTAATCATCATGCTGGAGAAGCTGTTGGATGGTTATTTATAATGCAAGTTTTGGGAATCAATGGTTTGGCTGTCAGTCCAGTTTAAATATGTAAATATGTTTTCAGAATTAGTTCTGACTTTTTCAGAACAAAAATATTAGGAGTTATGGGCGTATATAGCTGCCACATGAGTACCTACGATTGAAAAAGCTGTTCATAGTAAGCTGCTCTTTGTCTATTTAAAAATAATGGGTTTGATAACTTTACGTACTGGACAATGAACAACTCTTTTCAGAGCCACCAGTTCTTTGGTAGGCAGGTGTTGCCTTACTTTGAGCATGTCTGGTCAGAGCCACTTATCGCTTGGTAGGCAAAGGAAATTAACCTGCTGTGAAAAATTCTTTCTTAGAGCCAGTGTTGCAAAAACTTTTCAGTGTTTAGGCGCCCCATCCACAAAAGTAAAGAGTTTTGAGCAAATCATCGATACACAATTATATATGAACAAGTTAACCTTCAATCTCAACCCCA
This sequence comes from Amphiura filiformis, assembly GCF_039555335.1. NCBI lineage: Eukaryota > Metazoa > Echinodermata > Ophiuroidea > Amphilepidida > Amphiuridae > Amphiura > Amphiura filiformis. The sequence goes on along the minus strand of NC_092647.1, from coordinate 3,649,925 downwards.
TTAGCTCAGTTAGTAAAGCACTGTTCATGTTTTCTTGATAATAAGCACATACAAACTATTGAGTTTTTACGGTATGCAAAGACGTTAGAAAATCAAATCTTTTGGTATCTTAACGTTTGTTACTTCATTCAATCATTAAGTCAGTCAAAAATCACCTACAACGATATGCCATATTGAAAGTTTCCTGTACTATCCTATCCATATCAAAAAAGGTTGAAGAAATACTTAAATAAATACTAATTGAATCTGTCTTTTACTGTAAGCGAGTAGAAAAGAAAGCATGACTCTGTAAAATTTGATCGTGAAGAAGGAAGAAAGCTAGAGATAAAATAGGAAAGTTATCGTTCTGTCTTGCGCTTCCTCTGCAGTGTATATGCAGTGGAGCATCCAGACTTGCTGTCTACGTGTATTGGGCTAATATTAACCCTATCCAAATATCAGGTTTCTTGACCTGAAACCTATAGTGCAATCAACTTAATCGATGACTTCAAATATAGAACAAGTAGAATATTTAGAGGGTGAAAAATATTGTTTTATAGTAAAAGGAAAACCTGTAGAAAATGGTTTGAGGGTATTGTTTTGTGACTTTGAAGATTGTACCTGTTTGTGGTGGAATGTGTGAAGTTGAACTTAGTAGTAGTGGTAAATGTGTGCTGTGTATTTGTTTGTTTGTTTGTTTTATATAATTGCATGGTTTGTTTTAGTTAATGTCTGAAGCGTGTACGATATATAGAATTTGTTTTCAGCACTGTTTAATTGTTTTTTGTAAGGTTTTTATGCCTTTTTTAAATGTAGAAAATAATATTGAAGTTTAAGTATATTCTGCATGAAATTCAGTTTACACAGCCAGATACTTTCATTGAATACCTCCTGGGGGTCACGTAATGGTTACCTATCATGAAATAAAAATAGTTTGATTACCATATACTACTGTGTAAATAAATGAAAAGAAAAATGGGAAAAAGAGGACAATTTATCCAACTGAAATCTCACTGCACATGGACTCCAGTGGTATAAAAGTAGTTGGTACCATGGGCAGTACTCCATAGGTACACTATGAGTGCTTCACATGTATGGAATCTGAACACACACAGGGATATTCCAGTTGAAATCCATACACTATGTATGGGAGACATAACCTTAATCTTCCACACAGGGAGTGTGAATTTTAAATGGGGTTACCTGAAAAGGTCACTCTATTTGAATATTACACTCCCTGTGTGGAAGATTAAGATCATGTCTTCCATAGGGGGTGTATGGATTTCACCCATAATAGCCCATAGTGTAACTTTCACAGGATTATCACACCATTCACTTGTACATGTAGTTGAAACTAACCTGGTCAAATTTGTGATGTGATTTAGCATAATAAGTCGTTTTCAAATTTCTCATTTAAGTTTTCTTTATAATATTTTGAAATTACAATCAAATTTAGACATACCATTTTTGAGATACAAATATTTTTTTAATCCACATCTAAACACCATGAAATTGGTACAAGAAGTCTGTAATGATTTTTTTGAGCCAATCAGCAACATGGTAAGAATGGTGGTAGGGCTGAAGAGAATCAAGCTTATACATTTATAAGCTGCAATTTAATTGGTCACTCTGATTGATATATCTCTTAACCATCCAATTAGAAACATTGTAAGATAATACAGTAGTTATAATCAATTTTACCGACAAACGACTTATTTGACTCTATCACATTACATTTGTATAATCTTTATAGCTATCTTAATCGACATCTCTCATCTTTTTTATATGCCATGATTATTAACAAGTGTGTCTATGGTCCTGCTCTAATTCTATATTACTTTGTATACGCATTTTTTGTTATTTGATTATATTTATTAAAAAAACTTGTGATTAATGTCTCTGTGAGGTGCGATAACAACGGTTGCATGGAATTGCCAGGGTTGATTAATATTCTTGTTTTGATATCATGTATTTATTTATTTATTTATTTGTTTGTTTATTTATATACTTTAATATCTTGTTCTATAAATAAAAATATGAAGTGTCCATATATATAGGCTATGAGATATAGTATTTTTTCCAAACTAGCCAGTTTGAATATTGACTCTAATAATAGCTTTGCAAACTTTTTTTCTGATCTCATTTACTCAACATAATATTCATCTTTTTGTCAAATTATTTTAACACTATTTTCCGGAAGACATTGAACACAAATGCAGCCTTAAATAATGTTAGAACTGAGACTATATGTGTGTCTTGATGCTCGCAGCCAATCATTTTCTCTCTATTATTTTACCAATTTGTATTATAGAATTCTGGAGAAGGAGATTGAAGCACTGAAGAAGAACCATGAACATGAAGTACAACAACTCAGAGAAGAAATGGACAAGTTACGGCAGGATAACGAGAGGCAGCAAGAGATAATTGGACAGGTATGTTTGTCACTTTATAATTATACAGACCGCAACAAAATTTAAGATACCATTTATGTTCAGCACTGTATATCATAAACAAAAAGAAATATGTCAAAATTAAAACAAACAGCCAGTACATGTACCCTTTAGCATTGATTTAAGACCTCATTTGTTGAAATTGGTTGAGAATTAAAGAAATGATGATCTAAGACCCAAGGAAGTAACAAAATCAAAAGTTACACATTTATGTTCTAATCAATGGAAAATACAGCGCTAGCTTTAATGGGCTAATCAATGGAAGCACTGTCTACTAGTTTTCTTTTTCGAGAACACTTCAAGGTATGCAATGGAGCAAATTGCAACTTTTGAATTTGGATCTTTGGGATTTTGGATCATTGTGTCTTTTGGTTTAACTATTTTAACGAATGAGGCCTTATTAAAAATCTGAGCTAAACGATGCAGCTATTGGTTGCTGATTCTAATTATGACATATCTGTCTTTGTTTAGGATATACATGGGTAAAACATGACTGGTACCTTAATTGTTTTGTGATCTGTAGTGCCATGTTCTATGCATACTCTAGTTTGGTTCGGTGTGGAAGTGAGACCCATATTTATACCCCTTTTGCCAAAATCGGGACCCATTTCTGTATGATCCTCGAGTTGACAAATTTTCCTCAAAAAGTGTATGTTTTGGGAAACTTTGGCTCAAGATTGATTGAATTTTCCAAAGGGAAAATTTTCCAAAGGGAAAGTATGAAACAAAAATATTTTCACACAAAAAGGGCTTCCCTAATTACAGAAGTCAGAATATGAGCCCATATCAGTATGCATCGATACCAGTATGGGCTCCAAGTTTATGGGCTAATACATAGTTTGATGTTGCTTGCATATCACTTTGGCCTCATCCCAATGGCATAGTTCAATAACCTCAATTAAATAATCAGAGTGCAAAATTTGACCTAAAATTGCAGTGCATGAGTTTTTGTACTCAAATTTTCAAAGGTCATTCAATGAATGTACAAATGTATTGGGGTTAAAGAATTGTGCCCTGATAGATGAGCATGTTGTGGATCCTAGTGTATGTTGTTGTGACAAACATTGCCACATCAATTTACAAGAAAGTTTGCAATGACAACTTTTTTGGGAGAAGTATAAAGTTCAATCAATGATAAGCCTTTTGGTGAAAAAAGACAGCAGAGAGACTAAAATTGCAACGGAAAGAGGAAAACGGATCCATCAACAGGCTTTGATGTTATCATCAGACCTTCCTGTGGATGATCTTTCTTTCAGTTGATCTGAAGATGTCATCACAAAGTTACAGTAGAAAAGAAGTTGCTTTGTTAACTTTTGTTTGTCTCCTCCGTGCTGCATTGCATTGTGTGCGTGTATATCTTATGTCGTCGTCTGCTTCACATACTGTCGTATTTTAAAAGGCTGCCTTTTGTGATGTTTTTAGTATTGTCATCTTATTGTGATGATATACACCATTAAGTTAACTTTGTATATTAATTTTGAGGTATTATCACAATATTACAACCTCATGTCCGTTCACGAAGAGAGAAGCGTGCTCAAATATCAAATAACAATATAAAGTGCAACAGTGAAAATAATAGTCACACAAGGCAGCCTTTTGAGATATGTGATACAGACAATGATGTGAAGTAGAATTGAATAGCTGCTTCATGTATAATGCGTTTTTGTGCATAGCAACTAGCATATCGTGTTAGGCTATGCCAATTGAAATCCATACACCCCCTATGGAAGACATGACCTTAATCCCCCACACAGAGGGTGTAGATTACAAACGGAGGTACCCATTCCGGTAACCCCATATGAAATTCACACTCCCTGTATTAAGTTCATGACTAGCATAGGGGGTGTATGGACTTCAACTGGAATAGACCATATCTGGTGAGGAAGAACTTATCCAAAGTTGTCAGTTATACTGACATTTACTTAGTCCGTCTGTATTTCATTGATAATTCAAATGGCGTTGCAGTTTTGACTTGCCTGTGCAGTGTGCACACAAAATGTTTCTATACTTGCTCAGTTATTTGTGTCTACTGATTTGAGACCTCCTCAGTGCAGTGCAGAATGGTGATTTGTTCTCAGATTCAAGATTGCGTTCAGGTAAAGAGGGTTCCATGTGACAACCCCCCACCCCCGTCTATCAGACTAAGTACCAGCTGCATCAAAGTTTCAACTCTTGAAAGTCACATTAAATAAAAAATGTAACACATTTTTCAAAACCTGTGTTGCACTCAACTCCTTCTCATGTTTCCACCTCTCCAGAATTAGATTTAATTTCCGTAACATTTCCACAAATAGTGGGCATAACAGGCTCGGGCTTTGAAGCACCAATTCTATTTTTAAATTTCAACTCCAAAAATATACTTTTTTTATTTTTGTAAGTAGACATTTACAAAGAAACCATTTCTTTTTAAAACCTATAGTACCTAACCCGTTAGGTGTGTCTATACTACCCCAGAATTATGTTTCATTTTAGTAAGTTTTCCAAAAATAGCAAGCATCATCGCAATCTCCAAATTTTCCATTTCAACTCACCCACCTATTTATAGCCTTCACAAATTGTCAGTTTGAGCAAGGTACATGTAGCGTGGTCGGTCATCATGGTGTAATCTTGACGTAGGTCCGTGGAGGTAGGCATCCTGTCTCCGTGCTTTCTAGGGTAATTTCCTGCAGAGTGTTCTTGTCATATGTCCTCCGCAGTTTCCCTTCACTCTGCAGATCTATTAGTGACATTGTAATGGTTTGCATATGGCCATTGGTTTCCCTTTTAATTTTGACAATTTGGCGTCTTTCTGTTTATTTCAAAAAGTGCTTCGAGAAATGGTTTAGGTTACACAAAGGAGTTTTTCTTAAAGCAGTAACAAGGCATGGTTGTATTTATTTGAAGGAAAGGAGTACTTTAATAATCTTTTTTTTTTCAAAATGAGAAAGAAGATATTATAGACAACTTTTTCTTTATTAGTTTGATTTATTTTAAATATACTCTTCTTCTCCATATTAGCTTTAAAACAATCCAATTATTTGTATCAAAAACGTTTGGTTTAAAATTGGATGGTTTGAACACAATACACAAATTTATTGGTCGAGTTATGAGTTTTTAAAATATATTACAAGACATATTTTAAAATATTGGACAAGACGTAGACGAGTCCAGTATTTTAAAACTCATAGCAAGACCAATACATTTTTATCGGGTGAAAAAACCATCCAAATTTTATCATTATTATGTTTTGATGGATCCAAGTGTGTGAAAATATTGGATCAAAACATAATAATGATAAAATTGATGCTACATAATATTTATTGGTCTCGCTATGAGTTGTAAAATATTGTACTCGACTACGTCTCGTCCAATATTTTAAAACTCATAGCTCGACCAATAAATATGGGCTCAACCGATCCAATTTTATATCATTATTATGTTTTCAGAATCTTGTCTTGATGAAAATATGATATTTGGTCAATAATATTACTTTTTGTCAAAAATGAGTTTTGGTCAAGAAATTGTTGGAAAAAAATGAGCCTATCCATAACACAGTCGAAGTGTTGAGTCGAAGTGTTGATTATATTGGATTGTGCAATTCAGTACTAGCATTTGTAGATCCATCAGATATATCTTCAATTAGGTTAAGCTTCATGAAATTTCACAGTGCATCTTCTGCTTCTGTTCATATTTTTGCAGATTTGTTTAAAAGATTAAAAAAATGGCTCTGATAAGTTTTATAGATACAGGCTTGTCAATCATACTAGTGTCAAATACATCCTCTGCTTATAGGAGCCACACAACAGGGATACTGTCCAGGGTTTCTTTTTGTAGAGCTATGTGAAGCAATCTCTACTTGAGATGAGTCTGGTGTTCCTAGCTATTTTCAGGGTTCCCGTGGTCCTTGAGAGTCCTTGAATTTGAAAACATCTTTTCAAGGCCTTGAAAGTCCTGGAAATTTGCACAAGGCCCTTGAAAGTCCTTGAAAAATGGAATTTTACCAAAGTGTAATTTTGACAAAATTTGGGGAGTGGAGAGGAGCTGTCACTTTCGTTAATATGCAGCTTTTTGTGTTGTGGTAAGTCCTTAAAAATCATGCTTTTGGACCTTGAAAGTCCCTGAAAAGTCCTTGAAGTTTAAAGGCTTCAAGGTGTAGGAACCCTGTAAAATGTTACAGACATTTTATGCTAGCGTCTATTCATTCCAAGCTCATCCTTTGCATACAGTATCCATACACAGAGGGTATGTTGTAATAATTGGCACCACCTGTACATCATTCACCATTTTATCTCTGCAGATTCATATCGGGATTTATCCCAATTTAGTTAAGCTTACAGCAAATTGTGTAGGGAATGCTAAAGTTAGCCAGCCATCCCCAAGCTAGCACCGGTCATGAGTTGAAGAGTCTGCTTCTCTTGTAGTATTACACATTTTTAGGAATTGCATGCTTTCATTATCTTTTGGAGGATGGTAAAAATATCTTCAAATGAGTACAAACTTACCTAACATCTTTATGTAACCTAGTCTTGCTTTAAACTGCATGAAGAATATATGGACTATTTACCTTGGGTTTTGTCAAAAGGGTATACCTTTAAGACCTTTACTTCAAGCGCATCAGCTAGCGGAAGTGGCATTTTGTTTTAGAACTGGGTTAAGATGAAATACAAACCTGATTTACCCGATTAGATTTCTTTCTGGAATGATGGAAACATGATTGATAGGTAAGCTTTTATCTTTGATCATCAGGATATGAGGCTAAGATTGAATTATACTGGGGATATTGGAAAAAAGTCTTTGACTTTGGAGCGTTAGAAACTAGCCCACAACTTAAAAGTATCAGATTGGTAAACTAGAGAAGTATCACGGTGTAAACTAATTGTTTGAGGCTAAAGGAACATCAGTAGATTTTCTTTTCACTGATTAATCATGCATGTTCTACAGTGAAGAGTCTGTTTATTCAAGTCCGTATTTGGGTGGTGAGTAAAGCCAGACCAGAATTAGTTATTTCTTGTTTTAGAATCCATACGCTCAGAGCAAATTACTTCTTCTATATCAGGAAAACGGTAAATCATTATGGCTTCCTCCTCAAAAGATATAAAACTGTTGCAGGTATCCTCCAACTAAATCTATAATGAGTAAAATTCGCCCACCGGCCAACTTCCTTTTTGGGGAACATTTACGCGATTGGTAGCACAACAAACCTTACGGCAGTGACAAAAACCTGTTATGGTAGCTGTTGAAATGATTTAATATAGGTGACAAAAGTACTAGGGGAAGTGCGTGACTTCAGGAAGGTTCCTTTTTACGTATATATGCATCTGCCTCGAGTAGGAAACAAAAAAGTTGATCTGTAGGCAGGTTGCTTTGATCAGTACCCAACTGTTTCCTTAACTGTGCCCTCTGTGCATTCTTGATATGGCCCACTCCACCGTTTTTCCGCAATACACTGCAAGTTGTCATTCAGAATGTTGATGTTTAAAGGTGCATGGGATTATAGTTTAGGAAATGAACATACTAGTCACCAAACAGAGGAAAGACATTATATGCTAAGGGCCATTCCAGTTGAAATCCACACACCCCCTGTTGAAGATGTGAGCATAAGCTGCCACACAGGGAGTGTAGATTTCAAATGGAGTCGCCCATTCAGGTAACCCCATTTGTAATTCACACTCCTTATGTGGTAGATTAAGATCATGTCTTCCATAGGGGTCAGGATTCAACCGGAATAACCCTGTGAGACTTGCATGTTGTCTTTTTTGCAGAATAGGATTTTACCCAATATGAAAACAGCTACTGAATTTTATACCTCATTCAGTGTTTTCATGCTTCAGGTTCATTCTGTGTTTTCAGGATATCTTTGATCTATTACATCCCTCCCTATCTGACTCCATCCTCCTAGAAAGAAGAAAACGTTAAATGAACTTCTCATGTATTCATACAATGCATTATGCCATGCACTATGTGTTCACTGGTAGTATGAGAGATTCTGGTTAATGCAACATTCCAAGGTAGGAACTTGATTCAAGCTGATTATACTTGTATTTGCTGGACATGGCTGATACAATCTTTGTCAGTGTCCAGTGGCCCTTTCATCAGGTAATCAAAATATTGTTTACTTAGCAAGGGCATCTGTGATTTTTAGTGTAACTTGCCCAAGAAGCAGGTCAACTTACTTTAATATCAGTCATATAACTAAGAACACATGTCCTCTCACCCTACCACACACTCTAAAAAGAAGAAGAAAATCCAGAAAGAGCTCATGTATTCACACAATGTGTCATACAGTGCGATGTATATTTCTTTACTGGTATCATGAAGGATTGTAGTGCATGTGGCAGCATCCTGCTTTCTTATATTATGTAGGACTCAATCCAATCTGTTTATACTTACTGGATATGGCTGATACAATCTTTGTCAGTGTCCAGTGGCCCTTTCATCAGGTAATCAAAATATTGTTTACTTAACAAGGGCATCTGTGATTTTCAGTGTACCTTGCTCAATAAGCAGGTCAGTTTGCTGGCATATCAGTCTTATAATCAAGAACAAACAACCAGCTGGTTTTATTTTTGTTTTTACTTAAAGGATACAAAGTTTTTCCTTCTTTGATACACTCCTGCAATTTAAGTGATCCTCTAGAAGGGTTGGGGCATAGATTCTCGAGCCATATTCAGACAGTCCTTTTGCATGCAAGCCATATTCAGACAAGTCTTTTGCATCAGCTAAAAAGGAGTGGCCTAGTTGTTCTCAGGAGCACTTTCTTTGGTAGCTACCGAACCTTCTGTCATGCATGCCGTTAGCTCACTCCAGTTTGCTCTTGAGACAGGCAAATTATTAGTTGTTGAAATAGCTTGCTTAACTCAATAGCTAATGCTTATTCATAATTCCAGGCTATAGACCACTCGACATCATTGTTTATCAACAAAACAAAGGCAAGGGACTGGTCTATCAATATTCTTGAACGAGCTGTTACACTGTTCAATGGCTTTCTTGTACTATATGAAATGTGGTGGGCGATTTGAAATGCATGTGCCCTGAGCAAACTATGATGCGTATGCACACTGGAGGGCAAAGAACAATGGAAATTGCACATAATTTGCACACATACTGACAGGCAATATCTCACATGTCAAGTGGTCAAAAGCAAACAACACAATTTGGTGAAACTTCTGTAGCTTACAAAAGAGTTTAGTTTTATGTGTATTGAGGTCAAATTCAGGACAAGCAGAGTTAATAAAATGATGGGAACAATGTATGACACTTCTTAGAAGCTGTTGAAAGACCTGAGTGATGATTCTTATCCTTGGTATAGCATATGAATACAGTCCTTGATATAATTTCTCACAATTCTTTGGATGCAAACTGTGTTTCTTTGCTATCCAAGTCAGTCAGCCCTGGTTGACCTAGCCATTTGAAAAGGCCAGATTTCCCTCATACTGTCTTGGGGCAGTTTTTCAATTACGTGTGTTTATCCTGGTTTTCCTGTCCGTATAATTGAATAGTTGACTTGTGTGTCGGAATTGAAAGTCTTGTTAGTGTCAATGTCAGTGGTGAGTGTATGGGGACTTGATTCTCTTGTCCTTGGATGTCTGGATGAGGAGATGTACAAGGTTTTGTGGGGGCTAGGCAATATGGACATAATGTGTAATCTGAAGGCACTAGGATCCACAACATGCTCATCTATCAGTGCATAGTTCTGTAACCCCAATACATTTGTACATTCATTGAATGACCTTTGAAAATTTGAGTATAAAAATGCATTCTCTTCAACTTGAGGTCAAATTTTGCACTATGATTGTTTAATTGAGGTTATTGAACTATGTCACTGGAATGAGACCATTGTGGTCCATAGTGAGGGTCATGGAGGTTTGGATCCTGCTCAAATGGAGTGCAATTTATTAATCGGGAATGCTCGATTTGATCATCGTTGGATGAATGAAGCCAATAATTATCTGGTTTGTATGGACACTAAAGTTTGAATCTTGGGGTTTGAATGTGTGCTCAAATAGAATCAGTGCTCTTTTTAACCGAATTAGGCTGTTACATTTATAATGCACACTACCCCTGTGGAAGATTTCAGAAATATCTTCTACAGGGGGAGGATGAATTTCAAATGGAATGAACACATTAACAGCTCCATTTGAAACTCATCCTACCTTTGTGGAAGATTCAGGTTGAATCTTTCTCAGAGGGTGTATGAAATTCCTGGGCCTCAAGGAAGAACAGATGATTAATTGTGTTTTCAACTGATTGAGTGTCCCAGGTTAAAGAAGAAATAAAACAAACAAACAAACAAACAAATGGAATTGCCCAATTTGCTCATTCCATTTGAAATTCATACTCCCTCTGTAGAAGATATTTCCAAAATCTTCCACAGGGGTGGTGTGGATTTTAAATGGAATAGCCCATTATGGAAGGAGACTGATTCTCAAGGTAGATTTGATAGGGTTTTCATGTGGTAATTGAATCATTGATTGTAAGGCTTTATAATATGGGTCCCAGATGTGAAGTCATCAGGACACTAGACAAGGATTTCTATGATGTGTCTCATCTCAAGTTGAGAGTAATGCCATGTTGGATTTTGCAGTGGCAGATTCGAATTAGTGCGTTTACGCGGTTCTGTCACCAGCGTACGGACAAATCGCCCTTCTACGGATGTTTATACACCTCTCAGAATTTGGTAATGCACGCAAATTGAATCTACCACTTCAAAATCCAACATGCCGCTACTCTCAACTTGAGACGAGACATACCATAGTGTGAATTTGGCAGGGATGAGGTTTTACTTTCCCTAGGTTAATCAAAGTTATGATCAGGGATGCCAGTTTTCAGGCAATTGCCTGATTTCAGGCTTTATGTTACTCCGAAATTCCGCACCTTTATTTATTTTCAGCCTTTTTTGGGGCTTTTCCTGCAAAGTCACTTCAGGCCACAGGCATCTCTGTATGATACTTGCACAGTGTTTTGGGAATTGGACTGCCTCCCCTGTCTCGCCACACCCACACACGTCTCTGTGTTACCCTCATTAGGTACTTAACCATGACTGCACAATCTTCACTGTACAGTGTTTGTCATATCAGTAATTGACCAGGGCATCAATATTCAGTCTCTACGAGCACCTGTTTCTTAAGTTTCTGTATTATTTGATATCACAGTCAATACATGGTCCAGGTGCATAGCCAACACAGTTTGTTCTGAGGGGTGAAAGCCCTTTACTGGGGTATAATGTCCGAGTTAGGGGATATTTGGTCAAAAAGAACCGATTCACCATGGATTATCATTTTTTCCCCGTGACATTTACTGAAAATTTTATCTTTTTCTTTGCTCTGCGTGGGTAAAGCCCTTTACTGGGGTAAAATGTCCAAGTTAGGGGATATTTGGTCAAAAAGAACCGATTTACCATGGATTATTATCTTTTCCCCATGAAATTTGCTTAAAATTTTATCTTTTCCTTTGTTCTGTGTGATTAAAGCACTTTACTGGGGTGTAATGTCCGAGTTACTGGATATTTGGTCAAAAAGAACCGATTCACCATGGATTATCATCTTTTCCCCTTCAAATTAACTTACAATTTTCTCTTTTCCTTTGCTCTGTGTGGTTACACCACAGTTTAGATCTTACAAAAAAAATGTGGGTACATGTGATGATAAATGTCTTTTATTTGTTTCTCTTTTTGTCTTCCAGAACTTACAGCTTACTCCAGAGGCCCGAGTCAACCAAGTAGCACAACATGAAATCTCAAGACTAACCAATGAAAACCTGGTATGTAAGATAGCAACAAGAATGCATACAACTCAAAGGGTGACCCTTAATAGAGTTGGAATCTTTGTGAGAATCTGCAAATCAATTCTCACAAAGATTTTTGTACAAAGATTTGGCGGAAATTGAAGTTGATTGCTGTATGATAACTTGTTTCAAAATTTAGCAAAACAGTAGGTGATTTGTGCGAATCAGGTGATTCCAAGAATCAAGACTGATTCTTGAACTGTGGAAGAAAATTGTACCTCTGTGCAATTCTGTTCTTACACCTCAAGTTTAAAATTGCACTTTTGCTGTGACATGCATTTATGATGAAGTAGAAAAAGAGTGTACCTCAGGATGTAATTCCTGTGAGCCTCAGCATACTAGTTTTATAGCTCTGGTCAATTTACCAGCAATATTGAATTACATGTATAAATATACTCAACACTACCAAGGCACATCTGTTTCAGGCACATGCTTTGAAAGACCTAAATATATTCTTTGATAAATTTTCTGGAAACATGTATCAAAATAGCCTGTCCAATTTTAGTCGGAAACTTATCATTTTAGTACAGGTTGTGTAAAGTTTTGTTGGGTTTGGGTAAGTAAAGTTGAATAAAACCAGATTATAGTTGTATGGCATGCCGACCAGGTTAAATATAGAACAAAAGTACAGTGTAACTACCTGTTGGTAAAGACATCCACATTTTTAGTGTAACTTTAAAGGGAAGAAATCTCCCTTGTTGAAACTTTTTTTTGATAAATTACCCCACAAATGGGAGCAGAAAAGTGCTGCGAGCGGAAAGATAACAAGGTTTTGTGAGTCACATGGTTATATCTTAACGATGTGTGCAAGGCAGAGTGAGAATGATATCCATGCGTTCAATTAACTTAGACTTGGGAGCCATTTGGTTTTGTTTTTCAAGGCGAACCGTTTCCGAACTTGATAATTTTACGACGCTACATGCAGGAAGATTAATGTATAATTACGTGCAGAACACTTTTTTTTGCTCAATGAGGTACTGAAGTATTGTAAAATTCCTTCTTTGGATCCCTTCAGGAATTGTTAGCACATATGTTCGCACACCCATTACATCTGCAAAAGCCGACTTATACACACTATAGAGTGTTTACTATTCAACTGTGGACACATGTTTTGAGGTTGCTTTGCCTTAACAGGGATGTGGTTTGACAGTTTTACTATCCAATTGCAGACTTGCCTTCATCAACTGAGGTCATCAGCTATAATTCTTTCTTATGGCATTTTACATCTAGAAACACCATCTGTGTCCACAGTTCCTGTTTTGTCCACTGTTGTACAGTGCTGACAAAGCCACCCCTTTAGATGCAGTATGTACATATACACACTACAACTTACACACTCACACACCCCTGCGCACAATCATTTATCATAATCAGCCTGTAAGATTCCAATCTTCAATCGGCCAATCATGACCTTACTTCGCATTCAAACACCCCATGTTTGATATCAGCATGACCGTGCTTCGCATGTACGCACCTCTAGTTTGATTTGGGCAGAATGAGCAAAACCACAACAAAGACAGCAGGTTTACTTCGTCTGTGTCATACAGGTGGTGTTTGTCTTAATAAAAATTGAGGCTAATCTAATGCCATATCTCTTAGGTGTGAAATGTAAGAGTATCAGTATGGGAGTTACTCATAGAATATGCAAGATCTTATTGATACAGAACTGCAAAGTCACTTTAAAATATATTGGATTGTGCCTTCTTTATTTTATGCCTTCCGTCCTTCCTGCAGAAAAGCAACTCCCCCAAATTGCACTTGTAGCACACTGATACCAATTTGAAATAAGGAAATTTACAGTTTTTACACTTTTTTCTGGAAAGTTGCAAAATTGTCGGAATGTGACATGTAAGCTCTAAATCATCCAACCTTTTTGATTGAAAGGAAAAGGGAAGTGCAATCTAAAATCCAAATGTAGACACAGCCCAATGTACAAGGTAACATCTGTGATTAACTCCCGAGTGTGCTGTCTCCTTTACACTGACCAGGTCCAAGATCGTGTTTGGTCGGGTGAAAGGGTGCAAGTTGGGTTCAAGACTGGCTTTCAACCAACCTTTACAGTAATAGGAAGGGCGCAAAATGATTCAAACCAAAATTTGGGTTAAGAGTGGGTGACCCGTTGACAGCCCTACCCCTCAAACATACACCCACACCCCCACACATACTCCTTTAAAATACAAATTTTGGTATCAGCTGAAAGCTCATATTTTTCTCATAATTCCATTGAAATTTTAGGCCCGACGTATGTTTTGTTTAGGCAGTAAGAACAAATGGCCTACATAGTAGGTTTGTTACACTAACCTGGAAGTTAAGCACAGTTCTATGGGCCACCGTGATACACAATTTGTTATTTTAGAAAATATCCAAACAGCTGGAGCAATGGGCTATTCTAGTTGAATCTATACGCCCCCATATGGAGGACATGATCTAATCTCCCACACAGGGGGTGTAGATTTCAAATGGAGTCACCCATTCAGGCAATCATCATTTGAAATTCACACTCCCTGTGTGGAAGATTAAGATCATGTCTTCCACAAGGGGTGTATGGATTTCAACTGGAATAGCCGGTTTTGAAGAATATGACATGAACCTGGATACAGGTTACAAGCTATAGATGTACAGGGATGTATTAATTGCAGTGATACTGACCAGATATGTGCCCATCCACCACAAACTTGTCGTAAAGTCGGCATTTCCCATTTTGAGATACAATCAAAAACATTATATGGATTTCTATGTAAAATATATGAGGAATTTGACTTTTGATGAACCATTACATCACTTCCAGATGTCCGATGAAGCTGGTTGAGGTCTCATTTTAAAGCTGAAAGTGCATTTTTTCAAAATCTGCATTAAATAGAAAATGACATAGAGCCGACTTTACTACCACTTCGTGGTGGATTGTCACGTATAGGGGGTGTCAGTTTATCTGTGGAGAAGGCGTACCACTATTGAGTGGCCTTGAGACATGATGTGAAAGTGCCTCGTCATACCATTATGCACCTGGTCTTTGCCAGACTTGTCTTAGTTTGTTACATCAAGGAAGATAAGAGTGTACCAGGACACCCAGGTTGCTATGGCAGACATGTCTTACTTTGGCTACATCAAAGAGGGTAAGAGCATCACAGGATGACCGCCGTGTATATTACAGACATGTCGTACGTCACGTCTGCCAAAAGTGTCAGTGTGTGGTGCAGTTATCATGTCGTATAGATTGACTATGTCTGAACTGTCTTGTTTAATTACAGCAAAGAGTGTACCAGGACACCCATGTTGCAGGCCCGTATGCAGGGGGGGTGCAGGGGTCCGATCGCACCTCCCCAAATTTGCAAAAGTATACAAAAACTCCAAATTTCAGAATTTGCCTTGGAAAAAAGTCCACGTTTTCAAAATCAGCACCCCTCCCAAAATAATCCTACATAAAGGCCTGCCAGGTTGTCTGTAGCAGACATGTCTTGGGTTTATCAAAGAGGGTGAGAGCATCACAGGGTGACCACCTTGTCTATAACATACATGTCTTACGTCACATCTGCGTAAAGTGTCAGAGTGGTACCGTTATCATATCATATAAACAGATTTAGTCATTGGCTTTGCCTGGACTGCCTTGTTTAATTACAGCAAAGAGTGTACCAGGACACCCAGGTTGTCTGTAGCAGACATGTCTTGGGTATATCAAAGAGGGTGAGAGAGGGTCATAGGGTGCCTACCTTGTCTATAACAGACATGTCTTACGTCACGTCTGCCAAATGTGTCGGCGTGTGGTACAGTTATCATGTCGTATAAACAGATTTAGTCATTGGCTTTGCCTGGACTGCCTTGTTTAATTACAGCAAAGAGTGTACCAGGACACCCAGGTTGTCTGTAGCAGACATGTCTTGGGTATATCAAAGAGGGTGAGGGAGGGTCATAGTGTGACCACCTTGTCTATAACAGACATGTCTTACGTCACGTCTGCCAAATGTGTCAGCGTGTGGTACAGTTATCATGTCATATAAACAGATTTAGTCATTGGCTTTGCCTGGACTGTCTGGTTTAATTACAGCAAAGAGTGTACCAGGACACCCATGTTGTCTGTAGCAGACATGTCTTGCATTCATCAAAGAGGGTGAGAGCATCACAGGATGACCACCTTGTCTATAACAGACATGTCTTACGCCACGTCTGCCAAATGTGTCAGCGTGTGGTACAGTTATCATATCATATAAACAGATTTAGATTGGCTTTGCCTGAACTGACTTGTTTAATTACAGCAAAGAGTGTAGCAGGACACCCAGGTTGTCTGTAGCAGACATGTCTTGCATTCATCAAAGAGGGTGAGAGCATCACAGGGTGACCACCTTGTCTATAACATACATGTCTTATGTCACGTCTGCCAAATGTGTCAGCGTGTGGTACAGTTATCATGTCATATAAACAGATTTAGTCATTGGCTTTGCCTGGACTGTCTGGTTTAATTACAGCAAAGAGTGTACCAGGACACCCATGTTGTCTGTAGCAGACATGTCTTGCATTCATCAAAGAGGGTGAGAGCATCACAGGATGACCACCTTGTCTATAACAGACATGTCTTACGTCACGTCTGCCAAATGTGTCAGCGTGTGGTACAGTTATCATATCATATAAACAGATTTAGATTGGCTTTGCCTGAACTGACTTGTTTAATTACAGCAAAGAGTGTAGCAGGACACCCAGGTTGTCTGTAGCAGACATGTCTTGCATTCATCAAAGAGGGTGAGAGCATCACAGGGTGACCACCTTGTCTATAACATACATGTCTTACGTCACGTCTGCGTAAAGTGTCAGCGTGTGGTGCAGTTATCATGTCGTATAGATTGACTATGTCTGAATTGTCTTGTTTAATTACAGCAAAGAGTGTACCAGGACACCCATGTTGCAGGCCCGTACGCAGGGGGGGTGCAGGGGTCCGATCGCACCTCCCCAAATTTGCAAAAGTATACAAAAACTCCCCAAATTTGTAAAAGTATACAAAAACTCCACTAATTTCAGAATTTGCGAACGTAGCGAGCAAAAAAAATCAGGTTTTTTACGCTTTTTTGGTCAAAAAAGGTCCAAATTTAGGAAAGAAAGTCCACTTTACACAAAATCGCCCTCCCCTTGGAAAAAAGTCCACTTTTTCAAAATCAGCACCCCTCCCAAAAAAATCCTACATACAGGCCTGCCAGGTTGTCTGTAGCAGACATGTCTTGGGTTTATCAAAGAGGGTGAGAGCATCACAGGATGACCACCTTGTCTATAACATACATGTCTTACGTCACGTCTGCGTAAAGTGTCAGAGTGGTACCGTTATCATGGCACATCAGCAGACTTAGTCTTTGCCAGAACCGTCTTATTTAATTACAACAACTAGTATGCAGGACACCTTATGTTGTCTATTATAGCAGACTTGTCTTTTGTCATTTCTGCAAAAAAAGTGTCAGATTGTGGCACAGTTATCGAGTCATAGCACCTTGGTCAGTCGATATCAGAACTGTCTGATTTAATTACAGCAACTAGTGCAAGGGCAGGTTAGAGTTGGTTAATGATTCACTTGTAACCATTTGGCAATGGACGTCTTATACTGGTGTGATCTGTGTCTTGCCTGACCCCTTTCCCACTCCAGGGGAACCATCCTGCATTTTGGATTTTTTTGGCATTTGGTATGATTTAGGTAATATATAAATCCTGTAAGTTCCCCGATTCATGTAGGATGTCAAGTTGGACACAGAAGAAAGATGCAAGTAAAATTTTTATACAGGATTATGTACAAAACAAACACTTTTGTACATAATCTTTAAAAATGTCTCCATGTATCTTTCTTCTGTATCCAAATTGTTATCCTACATAATTGTAGCAACAATAGCACAGATCCCAAGCAAGATGAATCAGGGTATTTAACAAATCTTGTTTCTCAAACAACTTAAAAATAGCTCACCTTTGGGTAGCTTTCTGTGTACAATTCGCTAGACTTTCTTCAGCCCCAATAAACACGTGGGTCAGGGTACTGATTTAAATGTACAAATAAGTCAAATTCATTGCAACACATTCCTCTCTTTGTGACCACATCTTTGTTCAATTTTTCATTTAAACTACTAGCTATGTATATGCTATTATAGCCATTAGTCACTGCCTTGTCATGACATACAGCAATGTGATTATATTACCTACATAACACCAATGTTATAATCTTGTATATTTTATTACAGGACCTATTGGAACAGAATGAATACCTTGAGAAACATGTGAAGAAGCTTAAGAAACAGTTGAAGGCTGCGTACAAGAGAGTGACACAATCACAACACGAAAGCAGTAAGTTTATTATATTACAGTTTATGTTGCTACCACAGAAGAATGACACTGGCCAATTTCTGTGACCCGTTTATCATTATACAAAAAAAAAGAGTCAATACAGTAAAGATGACAATATTTCATCTTGTAATCCACAGAATATGATCAGCTAAAAAGTGTATAATCATTCTCTTTCTTGATACTGTCCTATTGTCCATTTGGCTTTCTCAGTAGTATTCACATGTCATACACACACGATCAAAGGCAGTGCATCTGTGGCGCGCAATGCGGCGCGAAGCCCAGACAAACAAGTACCTAGACCTATGACTTTGGTTTGCGTAGTGAAGTCAACACTGCTTAGCAACGATTTTGACAAGGACGCAACCTGGACGCAAACAAGCAAACATGTTCGCGTCTACAGAACATGTTGCATTTGACGCGGGCGATAACGGCGCAGCAATCACGCATAAAGCGATCGCTTTTTCGTTCCAGACATGAACGCTTATTTCTCCGCGTCCGACCACCCGACCAAAATCACCTTGGATACGTGGCTTCACCTACTGCCATGGTTAGGGATGGGCAGTTACAGGTCTAGGTGGTATGTCTATGGCGCGAAGTGACTGCATCCTACTGATACACGCCTTTGATCGCATGTGTATCACACACAGACACTACTATTTCATGAAAGCCAAGTGGACTACAGTCGCTATTGCCTCTCTTTATTATTTCCAGTAGTATTCCTATTAGATTATATAAAAAAAGATATCATTGTTGGGTAGGAAAAACCTATGTACTTGTGGCCCCTGAACATGTTTAAAACAAAACAGCCAAAGGTTACATAGGAGGTTTTGCTCTAAACATGTTCAGGGGTCAATGACACAGGAGGTTTTTCCTGCCCAACAACGATATAAAAGATCGTCACAAAACTTGTTGTATATGAGTTGTTACATCCTAATAACTTAACTTGATATGAGACCAGGTTATTTTCACTCTACTCTCTGTTACTCTAATTACTTTTTTTCATATGCCGTGTTACTTTTTCTACTTTTTCTACTTGCCTACATAGTCCGGTATCTACCAGGCTTTAATGTGCATCCCCAGGACTCTACCAAACCAACTTTGGTTTGGTAGAGTCCTGGGGGGGGGGGATGCACATTAAAGCCTGGTAGATACCCGACTAACATTGCTTGTTTAACAATGATTTTGTACTTGAATCATATTGCCTGATTTAACCTACCTTGTCCATGTTGTGTTGTATCACACTGAGTAATGCTTCTTAGGTACCTTGAGATCTTAAAGCTCAGGTCAAAAACATTGCTTCCAATAATGTCATTAACCTGTGTATTCTTAATTGTTTAATGTATTGTAGTGTGGGAGAGAGCATGTGTGTGTGGTGGGGGGGGTAGGAGTGAACACTAACAATCATTGAGAGTGAAACTGTTTAATTATATGGGTGTGTGACGTGGGGTGTGTTTGCATGCAATGTGTTTGTCTTATTGTCAGTATGCATGATATGTTGTCTTGTGACTTACTCCTTAATTAATCAGTGCAACAAAAAGAAGCAGCTCATCAGAAAGAAAAGACCGATTCAGAAAAACCCTCCACTTCTACTGATGCTGCTAGTCAGGAACAAGGTTGGTAGTAGGATCATCCGTCACTGATTCAAATAACTCCATTCCTTTCATGTCCACTCCTCAGATTATAGTATGGCAAACATTAAAATCATTGTACTTTTGGCTGTTGATGATCAGAATACTTTACATTGGTTCGCTTCAAGTTCAGCAGTGACATCAATTTTTTTTGCGGTTGCGGTGCAAGTGTACCGACAACCATGTGCAAATGCTCTCTGCATGATTAACTTAAATCACACAATTCTAAACTGAGACCGGAGAAATACGTACATACGTCGCTACCGTGCTTGAGGTGAACCAAAGAATGTAGAGGTTATTTCTCCTTTGGGTACAAATTTACTTACATGTTCATGCATTGACTTAATTCATCATTTTTTCAAAATTCTCATAATTTTTTTCTTTTCTACCATAATAATAACTTCAATACAAATAAGGTCAGAGTCTTCAGAAATTGTAGATAATTCATCCCTGGTATTTTCTTTTGAAAAATTTGAAAAAAAAATTATACCAAAATTGACCTAATTTGTCATACAAGATGCCCGGAAATGAGATCCATATTAGCACCGCATCGCCGTATGGTCATTTGTACCAGTACCCCCCCACCACCCCACCCAACTCCACCTCCCCGATGATATGCCCACAACCTCCTTATGCTGCTCTCAAACAGCAATAATTGTTTACGTCATATGATTCAAGTTCATAGTCAATACGATTATTGACTCACTTGGTTGAAGTACTCCATATTTATGTCTAAATGGGCTATTCCACTTGAAATCCATCCACCCCCTTCTGAATGGCATGACCTTAATCACACACACGGGGGTATAGACTTCAAAATGGAGTCACCCATTTAGGTAACTCCATTTGAAACTCGCACTCCTGGTGTGGAAGATTAAGGTTGTGTCTTCCATAGGGGGTGTATGTATTTGAACCTGAATAGCCAGTTTTGGAGCAGACAACACTGAATGGGTAACTCCATTTGAAATTCACACTCCCTGTGTGGAAGATTAAGGTCATGTCTTCCATAGGGGGTGTATGGATTTCAACCAGAATAGCCCAGTTTGATGTCCCTTCTGTTATATGTTCCTCACTTCATCTGTCATGTAAATCATTGTATTTATGTTTCCTTATATTTACGTTTCCTTCTGTCCCCTGTGGGCTATTTATAAAGCCATCTGACTAATTCAACTATGTATCATTTTTTCCTCATTTTAAAGTGACATAGCTCATGAATTTGAATCATTGTAAACTGTGCATAGCAAGTTTAACACTTGCAAAATAGCCCATAATTATAATAATTAAATTTTTAGGAAAATATGTGTTTTTAATAGATGCAGATGCACATTTTGACATCTTTATATTTGCTGTGACCTCTATAAGCAAAATTGCAAATATTTGAATGGGCAAATGTCAAATTTAAAAAATAGCCTACAAAATATTTAAAATTGCCTACGAATAATACAAGGAAAAATGATTCCGGCAAGCAGAACCAAAAGACATTTGATATTTCTTCAGTCAAATATGATTGAAGCAGTGTGTTTATTTCAAATTACCTCTCTGTACTTTCCACAACTTTTAATTTCAATTCTTTTGTTTCCCTAAGCATTTTCCAAGTTTACAGAATGATACTTATTGTGCACAGTTTACATATGAGGCTATTCCGGATGAAATCCATACACCCCCTATTGCACACATGGTTATGAGTGAATCCCATTTGAAATCTACACCCCCTGTGTGAAAGATTAAGGTTGTGTTTTCCATAAGGGTTATGGATTTCAACTGGAATAGCCACTGTTGATTTTGTTGCCTGTTCACTCACAAACACATTATTTATTTGCAGCAGCCACAACACTTCAAAACTATTACTTTATTAGCTCTTTTATGTTCAGGATGGTTTGAGTATCTTATTGTAAATTTATTTCCGTAGTCCTGCTTAGGAAAAGTTTGATCAAAATATTAACTTGGAATTATTATTATCTTGAAAAATATTATCATTGCCTATTGAAGCGGATGATCAAAATCGGACTTGTGAAATTATAGTGCCAGGTGAGGGTTGACGATGGTAACAGTGTGGTGTAATGTTTAAAAAAAAGTTTGAAAAACTATCGTGTGAATTATTTATTGCAGTGTTTTCTTGTCAATATTCCCTCTTTCCCCACCTTCCAGCCAAAAAAAATAAATAATAAAATAAAAAATCCCAAGTGTGATGCCTTTACCACATCCCTGTTCACAATGTTTGCTGTGTTAAAAATCTGAAACATTGGGTTTTTCATTTAAAATCTGCATCACCCCTGTGGAAGATTTTGGAAATATCTGCCACAGGGGGAGTATGAATTTCAAATGGAATGAGCACATTGGGCAACTCCATTTTAATTTCATGCATCCTCTGAGATAGATTCAACCCGAATCTTCCACAGATGGATGGTGAATTTCAAATGGAGCTGCTAATGTGTTAATTCCATTTGAAATTCATACTCCCCCTGTGGAAGATATTTCTAAAATCTTCCACAGGGGTAGTGTGGATTTTAAATGGAATAGCCCAATGTTTGCTATGTTAAAAATCTGAACCCTGTTACTATCAGGAACAGTTGCATCTACTGTTTCTGTTAGTAAGTTATAATAAGGTTTGATAAATGCTCAAACTGCCTGAAAGTGCCTTTTCTGTGATCAAATCAGTGATGTCAAATGAATGCAATGCATAGTCAAAATGCTGTAGTGAGCGTTCATTTTGCAAGTTCTTTTCTACCAAACATTATTCAAAAGTATTTAGAAGAGCTGATAAGCTGCCAAATTGTCGTAGGGTAAAATGTTAATACTTAAAATTTTTATACCTGGTATTACCATGGGTTACCGCCTATAGTATATGAACACTTTTCAGATTGGAGTGCAGATTTGCACAATTTTGAAAATTGTCATAAAACTTGGCTATAATATGCATGCTGTGGTCATTGCATTCAAGTTTCAAAATAAGGGAACAACCCAAAAGCTTGATGATATCCTATAAATGTAACTAGTTTCTTTCATAGCTGACCCTTCCCTTAGGGCAATATAACATTGATGTTTTTCAAAGGGCATACGAGACATCTCTACATTTTTAACCCGTCCCGAACGAAACTAGCTTTTTTTACAGGACATATTCAATCTTTTGGTTGTTCCCAAAGACATCTTTGATCTGATCAAACCAAACAATGTATATATCACTCAAAGGCTTGGACAAAAGCAACAGTCTCCACTGTTGTAAACATTTATTTGTATTTTTTACATATGATGATTTTTTTGTGAAAACTGGAGTATAATTTTTGTTAAGTGAAAGAATGTAATAGTATATTTTGTTTTGCTGCGTAAGTTTGTCTTGCTATTATTAAGTGGGGAACAAATTAGTACAAAAATTATGTAACTTTGTAATGAAAAAAATGTAGCTTTTTATACACAGAATTTGGTGCTATTTTGGTAGTGATTTAAACTGCTTTTGTCCAATGCCAAGTAACCATAATGCTACTATCTTTGCTGCGCTGTCATCATATTGCTCTAGTAACTTTTGTGTATCTCCCTGGCCCTAATTTTGTAAAGACATACAGGGCATCATAAGCAATTGAAATATATTGTAAGTTTCACTGTCCAACATGAAGTTATGATGGATTTTGTTGACAGCTTTCAAATTAACAGAACAGAAGAGGATTTCTTACTTAATTTCAGTTTTTGATCATTTTGATTTAGGTTTTCATTATATGTTCATGTTTGTTTAATTTTGTGTGTGCGTGTGCATTTGCATCAGCATTCAAACTGGAGTGCATATACACATACCAATTGTGGGTACCTTCATTGCAACCTTGGAGCTCCACGGTTAAGCTCCATGGTTGAAAATACCTTCACAAACAGCGTCTTTGAACCATAGATGGGGTGAACCATAGATGGCGTGAACCATAGAGGAGGGGTATAACAGCTCCTATTTTGTGATATGCAAACCTCACAATAAGCCCTGAATACATGTACATATGTGAAAGTATGTAGTAGTAAGACTAATGATTCTCTGTATGTCTTTATGAATTTGAGCCCATACATAATTTGCTGTCCATCTTCATTGTTCTATCTATCAATCTACATGTATATACTAAACTCGTGCAATCTATATCAACACCTTATCACTTCATCCTTATACAATCCTCTGCATACCTTTCAAATTTGACACTTAAAACCACTCACTCGTAACCATGGTAATTACCGTAGAGTTCCCTACTACCCATCCTATTCCAGTCTCATCAGCAGCGCCCTCAATTACTTCGGAAGCGTCATCGATGGTGTCCAACAGCATGGCGCCTATACCACACAACCACGTCAATGAAGCGCAACATCCAAGTCACTCGCCGTTGCTGAGGCATAAGGAGTACCAGATACTTGGGATGCTGGAATACCAGCCGCATGATGAGCAGAGATTTATCAAGTCAATTATCACAGGTGGGTACAGATACTTGATTATTAATTGATTGATTGATTGATTGATTGATTGATTGATTGATTGATTGATTGATTGATTGATTGATTGATTGTAATATATTTCTACTGGGGCATATTTTGCTGGCTGAGGGATTGAATTGGAGCAACAGACCCTGATATATTGGATTAACAACTTATAAGTTGCCCCAACACTTTTTGAAATAAATGGAAAAAATATTTTACAAAATGTAAAGAAAGATTTGTGCAGCCTTATATGTTTTACACATATGGATCAATTCATAGCATCACACATCATCGCGTTTGGTCACAATGGTTCATTATGTGAAAAAGAGGCTGTTTTAAAAGTTGCACGTAGTCCATAGCAGTCAACTTTCCATAACAAACACTTGAATAGGCCTGGGCTACTCTATTGCTTGAGAGTTGAGCGGCTTTTTTTTTCACATGAGCCATTGTGACTGGACGCACTGATGTGTGATGCTGCAAATTGGTCCAGATGTGTAAAACAAATAAGGCTACACATACACCCCTACATTTCGTAAAATATATTTTTTATCATTTATTTCAAAAAGCATTGGGGTAAACTTGTAAGTTGTGGATCCTATATTTATCTGGTGTCTTGTGGTGAGCCTTTTCACTTTCTGAAGAATTTTTCCTGCTAATTTCAATACAAACATGATTCTACATCGAATATACAACACATTTCTACAGGCACCTATCCTATAGACCACTTGACATCACTGTTTATCAACAAAGGCGAGGGACTCGTCTATCGATATGCTCGAACGAGCCGCTACACTGTTCAATGGCTTTCCTGTACTATATGAAATGTGGCGGGCGATTTAAAATGCATGTGCCCTTAGCAGACTACGATGCGTACCCACACTGCAGGGCAAAGAACAATTGAAATTGCCATAATCGCTTGCAAGCATACTGCCGGGCAATGGCGTCAGATGCCAAGTGGTCTATACACCTATTGTTACAGATGCATGTTGCCTATATATATATATATATGCAACCATTTCATGTGTTGTAACAGATCTATGGCTATTGTCCCCCAGTCCTGTTAAAAAAAAAAAAAAATTGTTGGCTACAAAATGTTTGATACTAAATTTTTTGAAGAAAGGGGTATTCCAGAGTTTTGAATCATAGGAATGCTGGGATATCAGCTGCATGCTAGCTTAATACATATGTGTAAAAAGAGGACAGATGGTCTGCAATAGAAATTGACAAAAATGTATTTTAAAAAAGTTTCAGACAGGTGATTTATGTGTAAGCCAGTGCTTTAAATTGGAATGACAGATGTCTTCAAGGCTACTGATATACAAATTATTTATTTTTGCACTTAGTAATGTTTAATTCCAGCAGTTTCATATTAGGTGACCTCTGATATATACCTACAATTAAGCTGCTGTGATTTTCTTTGATTAGCAATATAGGTAACATCCAAACCTGAGCATCCAAAATTCTTCAGAGGAACCCCAAATTAGGCCCAACATCTATGGAAAAGTTGTACTATCTGGTAAAATTAGCCATACTGACAAGCCTAAACTTGTTTTTAACCTCCACCCTCTTTCCTTCACCATTAACCAGTGCTGTGTACATAGGCATATAGATTTATTGATGTACTTTTTACCTCCGCAGACTTCCAACCCAAACATGCTGAAGGTCATTTGCCAGGCCTACCTGCGTACGTCATCTTCATGTGTATACGTCATGCCGACTACATGAACGATGATAGGAAAGTGAAGTCATTACTGGCTGGAGTCATCAATGGTATCAAGAAAACAGTCAAGGTAATATTTAGACACTGGCAGGATTAGATCATCAGAGAAATTAATCCGTTAATCCATTTCAGGTAACACAAACTTGACCCATATGATTCTTTGAAGTTTGCTCGAGGCTATTGTTGACAAACTGACGCCATCTCTTAAGTTTTGTCAAGTTAAAACTTCCCTGGGCCTCAAGGAAGAACTGATGATTAATTGTGTTTTCAACTGATTGAGTGTCCCAGGTTAAAGAAGAAATAAAACAAACAAACAAAAAAGTTAAATTAATTGGGTTAGTTCAGTTATTTTCCAGATAAATTGTTTAGTCTATTTATTATAAGTATGGAACTAATTTGGTATTTTTTGTGTTCTTTTTCCAGAAACACTTTGAAGATTTTGAATATGTTTCATTCTGGTTAACGAATACCATCAGACTCTTACACATACTCAAACAGTACAGCGGAGAAGAGGTTAGTAATCTTATATATATCACTATAATTTTTCCGCAGCGCTGTTTACAGCTTAAACATGGACATGGGGTTCGGACAGAGGATGATTTAAGGAAGCCCCATCATGCACTGTAAAAGTGTTATCACTAGAGTTTCAACTGCCACTTTACTTTTCAATTCCCATTGAACTCTGTGCAAAAGATGTTGTTTTAGAATTGCCTGTGTGTCATTATTACTTGGTCGATTTCAGATCTAAAGTGATGTATGCATGAAGGATAATTCACACCTTCTGTAGATAACATAAAATGTGAAATCGACCAACTTTTTGAAGGTGTTTTTATTGTAAATATATCTGTCCAAATTCAAATTTAACCATGCACGTGTGTATGCAGTGGGCGGCAGTGGTGTCATGTTCACTCACACAGCTGTGCTAACCGCAAGACTTGCTGGGAAGTGCTTAAATCATCCTCTGGGGTTCGGATTGGCTAATTGAATCCAGTCATCATCACATCTGCACCTCATTCGCCGATCAAGCTGCGTAACGTCGCATGACCTATTTCATTTTATGCGATACTTAGGAAGAGCAGTAGGACACTGCTGAAGGACCTTGCCAAATACTACAATGAATTTGCCAAAAAGCAGCAGTAATACTTTTAAATATATGGAAAAATGGGTCTTGCCAAATAACATCAACAATGACACCTTTAGATCATGTTAGTTGTTACATACACATTCAATGACATTGCATGATTTAATTTCTGCAAATTTGAACTCTTTAAGGAGAATCTGTGAGTAATACCTCAAATTTGAATTTTTTGAATAATTCTTGTGATGGACAAGACAGTGTCATTATTAAAAGTAAAATGTGTGTTTGACAAAATCCCAAGTAAGAATGTGATATTTTATAAATTCATAGCACAATAATCCATTTGAGTCTTGCGAAGCAGTATAATTTGCCGAATTAAAACAAAAATATTACATTATGTCTCCTCCACGATGTTTATATAGGAGAAAAACTGTTGGGGAAATCAGGAATGAACACTGTATATGGCCTATGATAAGTCAAGAATAACCACTTTTTAAGCTGAGTTTATACTCCATCGCTAATTAGCGACTAGCGATGGTATTTGACCAATGAGGTAGCTGGCTTTTATCAAATTGCTCTTCCTCATTGCCTAAAAACTAATTACTTGTTGCTCAGTGATGGAGTATAAATTCAGCTTTAGCCCTGCTTTTCAAACTATTTGCATGCATTTATACACCTATAACCGATGACATTTTTTTGCAGAATTTCTCCAACCAAAATTCCGATAGGCAGAATGAGCATTGCTTGAGAAACTTTGATCTGTCTGAATACAGGCAGGTTATGAATGACCTGGGTGTACATATCTATCAGATGATGGTACGCATCATTGAGAACAAGATTCAACCAATGATTGGTGAGTTACTTTGAATTTCTTATTTTTTGATTTTTGATTTTTTTGGACACAGCTGTCTGAGAGTCTGAGCCAGTTTATATTTAGGCTACATATTTGCTGTCACAGGACATGCTAAAGGGATATTGCCAACAAAATGTTGCGAAGAAGAACAAAGTCCCTCCCCCACACAAAAAAATGGAATTATTTGAGTAGCAATCAGATTTTCAGATATAGCCAAACAAAGGAAATAATTTCTTGCCTATTGTTGTGGAAACATTTCAACTGTTCATATCTTTGGAACTAAATGTTCAATTTCAATGGGGTTTTCTGTAAAATGTAGCTTTACAAATGATTGCAATCATACAGAAAACTAAAAATTAAGTATGCCTGATTTTAGACTGATTTTGCTTTATCACACCACCTAGCGATTTGCGGTTTTCGCCCTGCTGCTACAACTTCAGAAGGTTCATATTTTGTAAATAACTGTTTTAGATGATGAAATTGATTATTTGTATTTCGCTTATTTATATACATAGTCCCGTCAATGTTAGAAAGTGACAGTGCAGGTTTAACCACCAACAAACCAACCGGTCTTAGAGGGCGCTCTGCAAGCGTAAGCGAGGACTACGAGACGAGACACGTCTCAATTGATTCATTAATCAAGCAGCTGGCTGCATACCTGCAGGTCATGAGCAAGCATGGGATGGACCCAGAATTGACCAAGCAAGTCATCAAACAGGTAGGTCAACATAGGTTCAAAGGTCAAGGGTTATAAGCAGGCTTGGGGAAAATGTGGAATTGAATTTCTGTCCAAGAAAATGTTATCCATTGTGTCAAAGCGAAAAGAATGAACAAAAACAGGAATATCCCTATACACTCCAATGCAAAGTTTCACTCCAGGGGGAGTAAGTGTGATAGATGGAGTAAAAGCTGTGATATCCGAACGACAGAATTAGATGGTGTAAAATTGTTATTAAATTTGTTAAGGGCTTGGATAGCGACATTTTCACATATTTTTTTGTAAGACATGAGAGCACATCAGACATATCAAATTGCATTTTTAATACAAGGAATTTGATGCCCAAACCAAATAAATCTGAATAGTTGATGCAATAAAACGGCTATCTAAATTTAATCACATTCCGCAAGTCAAAATAAATGTGCATTGAACAATGCATGCCTAATACGCAGTGTCTGATGATCTGGTGTAAGTCATTGATTGCTGCATTGGAATTTTTTGGTCAAATTTGTCTATTTCAAATACAGAGAGGGTCAGGTTTCAAAATTCAAAAAGTATATAAATGCCGTAAGATCAATTTCTTTTGAACAAAACAAAATATTTTACTCACTATTACCGGTTTCGCCTATCATGGTCAATAGGTAGATCCTTACTTCCGGTAGAACGTATCCCAACTGTAGAGGGTGTATTTACATTCAGGAGAGGATCATACACATGACTTAGATACTGGGCCCCCTCATCTCTGTACATGATGTTAGGTCCTCGCTTCCTGATCCATAATGATTTCTTGACATATCTGGCATTAGCATCACACTCCTTGCTAGGGATTTTTGCATTGTCCCAATTGATGACATGGTTAAGTGCCATCTTGTAATGCAGTTGCATGTAACCTATTCAGAAGAAATGATCATTTCCAGCACTACAGTTCTTTCAGAGACACCCTGTATGATGCAAGTATACACCCCAAGTAAACGACAGTGTGTCTTGTCTCATGTTGAGAGTATCGCAATGTGGAATTTTGCAGTTGGCAGATTAGAATCAGTGGTTGCGTCACCAGCGTACAGACAAATCCCCTTCTATGACCCTCAGGGTTAGGTTATGGCATGCAATTCAAATCTGCTACTGT
Source organism: Amphiura filiformis (assembly GCF_039555335.1). Lineage (NCBI taxonomy): Eukaryota > Metazoa > Echinodermata > Ophiuroidea > Amphilepidida > Amphiuridae > Amphiura > Amphiura filiformis. The sequence goes on along the minus strand of NC_092647.1, from coordinate 3,619,865 downwards.
GGAATCCAACATGATGCTCCTCTCAACTTAAGATGAAATTAATATCATCTTGACATATTGTGCAAACATTTTGAGATATTTTGTAATATTTTTAATTTTGTTGTTTTCTTTACAGTGCTTCTATTTGGTTACTGCCAGTACTATTAACAATATTCTATTGAGGAAAGACATGTGCCATTGGTCCAAAGGAGTACAAATAAGGTAGGTCTGATATAAAAAAAAATCATTTAGGCACCACATCGAATTTGGTCGTATAGCGCCATGAGTGCCCAGTTTGGTACCGATGACACTTTCTATCATACCCTGATGATGTAATAAATTGCATTAAGCATAATTATTAACATTTGCATAGTATTATCATTTTTCATTCAATAAAAAAATGAAAGCACATTATAAATGTTCAGAATACGGTAGAGAGAGCCATCGGTACCTATCGGGGCACCGATGGCTCTATAGGATGAAATAAGATGTTGTGCCTTACTCTATATCATACCAAAAGGTGAAGAAGGTAGTCAGACCTTAAAGAGGAAGCTCCGCCAGAGCAGTTCTGCTGGGTGAAGCAAACCTGCCTGGTTATCAAATTAATCAGTGGCAAGGTTATCTCCGAATTTGACAGGTGCTAATTGATATTTTAATGTTGTTGCATCAATTAGCACCTGTCAAATTCAGAGATAAACTTGTCACTGATTAATTTGATAACCAGGTAGGTTTGGTTCACCCCAGAGGAACTGCTCTGGCGGGGCTTCATCTTTAAGGTGTTAAGACGAGGGGGATGGCAGAAACCATATGTTTCAAGTGTAAATACATTGATCTTATAAGAAATAAGTTGAGAGAGCCAATAAGCGCATTTATATTTGTGGTATTGTGGTTCTTGCCCTTCAGCCCTACTGACTATTCTTACCATATCTCCGATTGGCTCATTATATGATACATGCCTCTGTGTAACCAATCAAAAACATTGTTAGAAGCTGAGATGGACAGTACCCATGGAAATAATAAAATGCATGTTGTATCACTTTCTTCTCTATTTGCAGGTACAACATGAGTGAGTTAGAGGAATGGTTACGAAGCACACGCATGTACGATATGGGAATGGAAGAGACGCTAGAACCACTGGTGCAGGTGGCACAGTTACTCCAAGTCAAGAAGCGAACCGTTGATGGCGTCGACTTGATTTGTGAAGCGTGCACCAAACTCACTGTCACACAGGTAAAAACAACTCTTTTTAGTGCAACTTATTTCTGACAAGTTTATAGTGGTCCCAAAAAGACTCTTCCACTACGGAAAATACGAGTCTTAGAAGATCTGCTAATGTAAAAAGTTTGGTGGTAGTCTTAAGTGTACCGCTCTTTTTAGAAAAAACTTTGTCCTGAAGAAGTCCAAGCTACTCATGAGGAAAGCTTGACAGTTATAAACTTGTCCGACGGTGAGCCCGCTACAAAAAAAAAAAGAACTTACCAATTCTTGGTAGACTTTGTGCATAGCTTTTAAAATTTAAATTTTTGACCGCACATTTTTTTTTTTTTTCCATGTTTTGCTGATTTTGATTTTTTGGTTTAAAATTTCGAAAAAATTCAGAAAATTGCAATGTGAAGCAACCGTGTAAAGAAAGTAGTCCAAAATTGAGGAGGGTGGGGGAGAAGGCTGGCTACACAGGCTTTTGTTCTTTAAGTTTAGGTTTTGAAAGAAATTGAAAAAGTGAAGTTATGCTTGACATTTTTCCTGTATCCCTTTTAAAAATGTTGGGGTTTCATGATGCAATTAATATTGACCAAGATCTCATGCAACTTACCTCATGACGACCGCATAAATAAACTTTTGAAAAGACTTCTTTTATTAATACCGTACTGATGCGAGTATAGTCCCACCCCGTTTTTGGGTGAACATTTTTCAAAGTTTGGGGGTGGGACTTTACTCGAAGGTGGGACTATACTCGCGTCAGTACGGTAATAGAAAATTCCAGTTGGCATTTTTTTTTTTAAAACTCTGAAGCACAAAATTAAGTTGTCAAGGAAACCTACTGCAAAAGTGAAGTGTTCTTTTAAGTTAAAACTTATATATGTTGCAAAAACAGCCCCATTTAATTGTAATTTCTTGCTCTTTCACTTCAGATTGTCAAAATCCTCAACTTATACACCCCAGACGAGTACGAGAAGAGAACGGAGGTATCGTTCATCCGCAAGGTCCAAGCCCGTCTGCACAAGAGACCGGATCCCAGGAGGGAGACGCAGCTACTAATTGACGCCAAACACACCTTCTCCGTCGTATTCCCATATAATCCCTCATCGGTACTCGTCACGGAAATCAACGTTCCCGATTCGTTCAGTCTACAATTCTTGAGGAAGATGTAAACTAGGATGTGATTCATTTTCGTAGTTATTTTATGGAAAAGAAATTATGATCTTGTTAATGTTTTATTAAATTAATCCGTATTGGATGATTTCCCCACCCCAAAGATGACTTTTTTTATAATGCCAGATAAGGATATTGGTTATTGGTTAAGATTGTGACACAAAACGTTGTTATTTATATTGAATGTGAAGGTGATTGTCATAGCTTTGAAATAGATGAGTTGCAAGAGTGTGTTTTAGATCAGATTTTCGACTGCCCTGTGCCAGAAGTGGGTTAGTGCAATAGCTGCCATGTGTAGATGAGTACAATATACTGTGTATAAATTGTAAAATGTTCACAGGGCAGCTATTGCACTTACCCACTTTTAGCACTGAGCAGTTGATTTGGTTTCATTGGTTCATAGAGGTGTTTCTTGATAGGGAGTGTACATGCTTTGGATTAGCAGTCAATTTGAAGGGAAGAATGAACTGTTTTAAAATGTTCAGAAAATGGATACACTTGCATGTAGCTAGTGGTTCAGCTTATACCACCAATATGAGGTTGTGCACCTAGCTCAATTGAATGTCGAGCAGGTGCGAATCACTATTATGGTCAGAGGTACATGGGCACTTTCTATATGAACTTTTTGAAAACAAATCTAAAACAGGCTCCAGATTGTCAAGCTCCTTGTTTAGCACAAATTGTTATCGAGGAGATACCTGCTGGCTGTGTCGCACTCCCAGCACACCCATTGTGAGCACCCATTTACTACAAGCTGTGGACACACCTTATTTAGTGGAGTGTGTAGAAATTGTGCTCATTACCCCCCCCCCCCCAGTACAATGAAGCATTCTGCATAGAGATGTTTATTCTACATTGTTGTAGATCTATGTGGATTGTTGTGGATCAAGAAAACACACATATGCTTGTTACACAGGGTATGGACCATTTTTTGCACTCTCTGAAATACTTCCAGAACAGAAACTACATGTATGTCATCAAACACTAGTATGTATACTTGGTGATTTATGCTTAATGCATGTGCAGTGGAGTTGTGTGAAGTAGTATTTATGATCCACAGATGATATCATATGCATTACTGGAAAGTGAAAATGGGATCTATTCAGTAAAAACCAATACTGCTTGAATCCACATTGATACACTTACAATCGCGAGGGTGCGATACTCATTCAGTGGATCAATGTGGATTGATGCGGTTCAAACGAGCACTGTGAAGAATATACCACTATACTAAGTATATATAGATTCAGTTTGATATTCCTGAAGATTTTGTTTGTATTTATGTACTGTCTACTTCAAAAGCACAAATTGTATTCCAAAATTCAGTTTCGTGACGACACATTTTTGGAAGCAACTTACAAATGTAGAGATTAATACTAGAATTATTATGTATTTTACTGATGCACAAAGAGTAGATTTGTCTTGCCAGCTCCACCAGATGGGTAACATCCTTGTCGGGGTCAGTAAAGGTCAAGTGGCGCCAGCAAAGTATGTGGTTTTCCATGACGATGGCATTGGTGGATTTACCAAGTACATGTAACATCAACCTGTTGACTGACTTATGCAAGGATATTGCCCACCCCTGTTATGTATAGTCCCTACTCTGTAGACAAAATGAAATATCTGTTAGTTGCAGCAGCCCCTTTGATGTGTAAAAAAGATTTAAAACTACTTGAAGCAGGCCACCTGTGCTATATACAGCATGTGACATAACCTGCCATGTAGGTTCCTTGCCCTTCAACATGGTTACAGGTCATGGCTTTTCCGTTTAAAATCCACACTACCCCTGTGGATGATTTTGGAAAAATCTTTCACAGGGGGAGTATGACTTTCAAATGGAATGAACACATTAGCAGCTGTATTTGAAACTCGCCCTTCCTCTGTGGACGATTCAGGTCGAATCTTTCTCAGAGGGAGTGTGAACTTAAGATGGAGCTGCATAATGTGTCCATTCCATTTCAAATTCATACTCCCCCTGTGGAAGGTATTTCCAAAATATTCCACAGGGGTAGTGTGGATTTTAAATAAAAAAGCCTATTTCATTTGGTCTATTACTCACTTTTTGTAAACCCATCTTTAAGCCATCATGCTTTTTAAATTGGAAGTTATTGACACTCTATAATATACAATTCTTTTTTCCCAATCTTTTCCCTATTTAAAACATCTATTTGTGTATAAATATACCCAACTTAACTATTATATGTATTCAAGTAGTATAATTAATCCCTGTCAGCCCCTTCCATTGTATCTATGCATAGTATCAAATATTTATTGTCCGTAATAATTGTCATAATTTGCCAATTTAACTATTATGTTCATAAAAATAAGAAAGAAATGTGAAAGAAACTATAACAGTGGAGTATTCCTGTTGAAATCCACCCCATGAAAGATTTGATCTTAATCTTCTACACAGAGGGTGTAGATTTCAAATGGAGTCACCCATTTAGGTATAACCTCATTTGAAAATCATACTCCCTGTGTGAAAGATTAAGATTATATCTTCCATAGGGGGCATGGATTTCAATTGGAATAGCACCTTGTGTTACAGGATGCTTGAAAAGCAAATTAGGGAAAAGAGAAAATAAGTTTTCAAAAAAGACTCTTCAATTTTGGTATGAACAAAAATTTAAAAACTTCATTTATCTTGGCTTCCAATACCTTTAGCTTTATTCATGTCATGCCAAAGTAGGGAGAAATAGTATTCCATGTAAAATATTGCAGAACTAAAATACTAAAATATTTGGCTGGTATATTAGGCATGGGACAAAGAAGGAATTTATTATTCCGACATGAATCGGCATGAAGGTATGGTCCAGATTGATGTCCAGTAATGATGATAAAAAAATATTACCTCATTCTTAGAACCGCACTCACAATTAGAATTAATTAATTTTTATTATGTTTTGCAAATATTTTGGAGCATTTTGTTTCTTCCGCAAGTCATGTGCAAGTTTTTTTGTCGTAAAAAGTGTGTTTGAGAGCAGGAATGAATGTCGTAAAAAGATGTGAAGTCATATGCTCAATTAACTAATTAACGCTTTTATTTCTGTTAATTTGCATGGGACCACTTTTATTTGCAAAATGTTGAAAGACAAAAAGAAAATGTGAATCAAATATTGATCGGCTCCGGGGCCATTAACCCCATGAGACCTACCTGCCGATTGGCCAAAAAGAAGTTTTCATTATCGATTGGACCAATCAGCAATATTGTTAGAATAATTTCACCATGCAAAAAAATTGGGGTGAATTATTTGCAAAGCTCCATTCTGATTGGTGATTAAAGTGAAGATATTATGTAATGACCAATCAAAGGCAATGTTAGATCGGCAGGTGGTGCTCAGGGTTTAAAGCCCTGGGGATCGAATGATCTAATTACTTTATACAATGCTACTTAGAGTAGATCTAGAAGGAATGGCTTGAATTCATTTTGATTTGCTTAAAACATCTTGCTAAATAATACTTTATCAGAGTTTTTGTATTTTGTACTTATGTTTTTTTTATTGATTTGAATTATTAGAGTTAATGCTTTATGTGCAAAAATATGCGTTTTCATGTTTTATAGTTGACAACAACTTAGTATGAGTGTAGGCTTAGTAATGGGTATAGTATAGGTCCAGGAATAGAAATGTTGCGAAAAAAATCATGATTTGTCGAGTTGAAATTAGTTTATTCTGAAATTCTGCATCTGGTTTTCAATTTATAGAAAATAATATATATATCATGTTTATATGATTAAAAAGAGATGTTTAAAAGAATGAAATTTTATTTGATATGCATAAAATAGTATTGGTTCATCTATAAATATTGGATTCAATTTCAAATAGATTCTAGAAACATAATCATATTTTGCCTTAAATTTATGGGAAATGTTCATCTATAGTACATATTGGAAATGGAAAAGAGTGATGTATTCTTTGATGGAGAAATTTGTTTAAGCCTCCGTTTAATTAATTATATAGTAATTGTCCCATAGAATTATTCTGAAGAAGTTGGAACCCGTACTGTTTTTTCATGTAATGGTGCGAAATATCCGCCACCATGATGGATTGTCACCTATGGAGATTAAAACTTTGTACCTCCAGCATTTTTGACGAAGGCCGAAATCGGTAATATTTAGCATGAATGAGTGTCACAATGGTTTGCACTTAAGGTGTGTTACTGTGCACATGACAGCACAATATGGAGGCACCATATGTGACATTCAAACATGGCAGCATCTGAATTCTCCAGTCTAATTCTATGCATCATGCTAACACAATAGCTGTGATTGTGTAGTCTCCTTCCATTGAGTGAACATGATGATAGCTGACTTTCAGTGAATATGTACATCTGGTAGTCAATGTGGACATTATACTGGGCTTCAATTTGAATTTTGTTTCACCAAACTTGTGTAAATCTACTGGAAAGTAGTGTGTTGCACATATGTGTCAAACGGAGTGATTTTGCTACATCAAGGTAGCGATGTTATTGCTCAGATATACACATACTAATTCTGTCTTTGTGTGCATTTAAATGTTGTGTCCACTAAGGGCACACTTATGTCACTGCCTTGAGGCAGAAGAAGGATTTAATGCATCTGATTTTGCTCACGTTTGCAACACATTTGAAGTGCCCAAACACAGGGCAAGTATCCATCTATATCCAGCCTAACGTTATATGTACTGTACATAAAACACAAATGTGCAATGTATTTAGGGAAATGTTAGTGGTAAGAGCATTGCATTTTTTGTTTTGCTTCAGAAAATTGAACTTACTTTTAAAATAATTCTTTGAGTTACAATTTACATAAAATATGCAAGATATATTGACTGGTATATTATCATATTAAACATTTGTATTTCCCATTGTACGGTAAGATGAAATTCACTTACAAAATATAAAATTTGATTAAGTTTGAAAATTTGATTTAAGTTTGTTAGTTGGTGCTAAGTGAAGGGTATTTTCTAATTTCATCATAAAACCGCCCCCCCCCCCCATTTGAAATGATTATATCAAAAAGTAAGAAAGAACCCCAACTTCTTTGGCTGAATGTATGTATATTTTGCTTTAAATAAGTTCATCATGTGCATTTATTATTACATAATTTGTAGGAATGTTGAATCATAAACCATTATAATCTGCTGAAACATGGTCCATGCTGAAGCATATAAGGGTGATGTGATGAACTTTGTGTACTATCATCCCTAGTCTCCCATTGATAGGTCTTTTCATTTTGAAACCAAGACATGTGATATGTGGAGCTTGTCACCCTTTAATGCAAAGCATGTCACCCCAAATAGCACTCTATGCCCAAATTAATATATGTTTACAAAATTTCTATGATAGTATTGCATACCTACTTTTTGTCTTCAATTTGTCACCTAAAAAGAAATACGGTATGAAGATAAATCAAATGGGCACAATTAAATCATTTTTAAAATAAACGTTGCCACACTAACACATGTTAAATTATTGTTTTTATTTGATGTTGTTTGGAATGTGATCAAACACCACGTTTTTAGAATATTTTTGTTTATACTGTTTACAAGTAAATAATTAGTACACAAACAAAATACATTGGACATTCCATAAGGGTTCAGATAGGAACGTTTTAATTGAAGTCAATTCAATTGAATTTTAATTGAATGTTGTAATCACTTGATAAAATATGTATTAATATGTTGATTAGGAATTATTTGGTTTGTTATATGGTGTTTACTGCAATGCAAAATGTACAGTCTTTTTTTTCCTTGTTGAATATAATGGTTGAATAATATGTGTATTATAAATGTTTAGAATTATGATTTCTATACTTAACGAACCGCGTAGAATTCACACAAAAATAGTGAGCTGCGAAAATATGCTATTGTATAGAAAAATATGTACATATAGAAATTAATTGACGGCGATTTTTGTGCCCCTATTTTTTATTTCATCCCAGGAAGCTGTGATTATATTAAATGTATACTGCATCCAAATAATTTGTTGTTTATATTGTATTGTATTTTAGTTCCATTTTTTTTTGTATAACATGTAGGATTATATTTGGAGAAGCGTATGATGACTCTTTATATGATCCCCTTTGTCTGGGGAGATTGCAGGCACGGGTAATCAGGTTATGCTAACCTGGGTAGTGGCTTCAAAGGGGTCAATGTAAACCAGTTTATATAGCTGGTAAATAAGGTTAATTAACTGCTAATCTGGATCAGTGGGGATGAAGCATTAACATCCGTAAGATTAACATGTTATCTAGGATTTAATAACTGGTAAACTGGTTTAAAAGGTGTGTTGATCCCGTTTACAACATATTGCTACCTGTTATCTAGGGTTTAAAAATTGGTAAGCCGGTTTAAAAGATGTGTTGATCCAGGTTATAAGATATTGCTACCTCTTGCTTTTGAAAACAAATCAGAATCGGGTAGAGATTGTGTTCACTAAAAAATTGTTAAAAATTGGTCTAAAAATGTAAATTTTTTATTGCTATAACTGCACTGTAATAAGGAGAAATATATTATTTTGCAGAAACGGAGGTTGAGGAGCCATATTTTAGCAAAATATTACAATATGATGTGAAGTTATAAACACTAACCCTAGTAACAGGATTTGCCATCATGCTATGCTAATCCTAGTTAGGGGTTGGATAACGTCTGGTTGTTACATAATACAATATATTCTTCTTGTAACAAGAATAACACAAAATATTATATAAATACATATATATATATTTAACGTAAATCGTAAATATTGTAGCATAAGCTATTCACCAGCAATATTCCTTTCAGCTGTGTACACCCTCCTTTGTAGCATCAGAGAATTTAGGTCAAATTGTGATATTCTGACAAGTTTGCTCGATTACGTTAATTCCAACATGTTGTTTCTATACTCTGATCAGCTCGTAATAGGTGGGACTCATAACATTGTTGATTAATATTATAGAATGGTGTACACGCAGCTGGGTGCAGCACTTACGCTAACTGTGCTTTGCGTATTATGTGACCGAAACTTTGTTGCAAATTTACACAGGCATAATTTAGGACTTTATTCAATAGACTCACACAGTAACAAAAAATGAATCATTCTCACCTATTATGAGCTGATCTTAGTATAGACAAAATTTTATTACAATTGGACAAACGCCGCTTTTCAGAATTTTATTATAATCAGGCGAACACCGCTTTTCAGAATTTGACTTCTTTTTAACTACTGTGTTCAGACAGATATTTATATATTATTAATATTAAATATTAATTAACATTAATAATATTTATTAATTATTAATTTTAATATTATTACCGTAATTGATATTATTAATATTGATATAATATTAATAATATTCTTTAATATTAATAATATTCATTAATATTAATAATACTCGTTAATATTAATTATATTCATTAATATAAATATTCAGACATTTATGATTAAAGAGTATTCTAGAAAGAAAACTTGTCGGAATATCACGTAAACCCCACAATTAGCCACCTTACCCAAAGTAGTTATTTATTAAGTAAAAGTGATGTTGTTATTCCTTCCACACCTAGGCATATTGTAGCAAAAAGTCGTAACAAAATAGACCTGGAATTCCTTGTTGATCTGCAACAGTACGAGATGTCATTTAATAAAATGCAGAGGAGAAGAGGTAATTGTGCAAACAATATTGACTCTATGTCTGTTTTTATTTTAAAGTGTGTTC